>NC_091848.1:14446706-14754362 GCF_037783145.1 Equus przewalskii
AAGAAATTCTAAGTTTGGGGCCGGCCTGGTGGCACAGCAGTTAAGTGCATGTTCTGTTTCGGCAGCCAGGGGTTCACCAGTTGGGATCCCTGGTGTGGACACGGCACAGCTTGGCAAAAGCCATGCTGTGGTAGGCATCCCACACATAAAGTAGAGGAAGATGGGCACGGATGTGAGCTCAGGGCCAGTCTTCCTCAGCAAAAAGAGGAAGATTGGTGGCGGATGTTAGTTCAGGGCTAATCTTCCTCAAAAAAAACAAAAAAACAAACAAACAAAAAAGAAATTCTAAGTTATATCAGAAATCATTTCGTGTGATCTTGGGAAAATCACTTCACCTCTCTGGACTTTTACTTTATTACTTATAAAATGAAATAGCTAGATGGTTATCTTGGATCCATTTCTAAAAATTTTTTTTCTATGATCAGCATTAATTACTTACTCAATAGAGACAACGACAGCATTCAATTCCTCAGCCACTGCTGCACACAGTTCATCATAATACCTGATTTCTAAAAGACATAAAGGGGCAATCACCATTAAACAGGTTATTTAATACTGTCCATTCTTAAATTCTGCTAATTGTGGATTGTTTTTAGACTTGGACTTCAGCTATTAATCATAAACATAATAAAAAGCAAACGAGAACATATGTCTCATTAATAGAGTTACATGTACAAATATGCAAAACTTAAATCTGGTTTCTGTTAAAATGTAATTACTATAAAATAACAGGAAGCCTATATTAGATTACATTTGAATGTATTTTTAACTAACATTTATTTCATAATGAACTACATAAAAATTGCCAAATTAATTCTGCTTTTCAAATGTATGCCTTTCCAAAAATCACGGCAACTAAATAGTTTCCTCCTTAGAACCAAAAAATTTTTCTCTTTTAATCCTCTTATTTGCTCAATTCAGGGAAGTCACCAATTTGAAGACTATCGGATTCTGTTTAAAGCAACACATAACAAACTAGAATTTTAGGAAGTCAGCATTTCATACAAAGAGGATCCAATGGTTCACAGTGACAGAGCAATTTTAATATGCAAAAATTTACTCCGTTATCTGTTCTTCCAATAAATTAAGGGGTGGATTGTGTCAAGGGAAAATCAAATATTCCCTTATTTATAGGCTTTCCAAGGCAGTCTTAGAACCAGAAGTTTAAATAACTATGTAACCACCTGCATACCTCCTCCAGCCCAAGCTCTTCCTCTGGCAGGAGCGATCAGTCAAAATTATGTGGAAAAGGCTGACTCCTACAATCCACACCATTCCTGGCACCTACACTTCCTGATCTCCAACATAATGTCTGGCCTGGCAAGTGTCCAATGCTACTGACAATCTTTTCTAGGGAAGAGACTCTGTCTTATTCCTTTTTATATCCCCATCCTCTAGCACAAAATAGAGTGACCAAAGGTAGAGGTTTACACATAACTGTAGGAGTTTTTGTACTGAAAGTCCTATACCCCAGGAAACCCTTCAGCAAACCTACATACTCAGTAAACATCTGTTGAAAATGTGAACAAATCAGTGAATAAAAGAATAAATGATGAACATGGAGTTAAATGCAACAGGATTACTAGAAAAAGTTATACTTTTTGGCCTTTGACACATTAAAAAAAAAATAACATGATATTTAAAAAAAACCCAAAAGCTAGAACAAGCTGCCATTAGCTTTAAACTTAGGAGATGCCAAAAGCTCTGGGCTGAAGATGAGGAAGTAGCTCCACAACAATTACAGGCAGAGAGAAGGCCCTTACTACCTCCTGGTAGGCTTGCCACTGGGCTGCTGCACTTGGCTGCCCGCCATTTTGAATGTGTTCTGCTCATGAAGTTATCCAATGTTAAAGAGAATATTCTTGAACTCTGCAAGATTGTTTCCTTTTAATGGTGGCATACTTTATATATTTTCATCTTTGGTTTCAGAAGCAGACAAAAGGTTGACAAGTTAACATGTATACTTAGAAATACTTGTTCTATTTCATAGAAAGACGTCTTCAAAACACAAGTTGGCAAAAGAGCTACAGATAATTCCCTCACATTCTGGCTCAATGAAACTTCACCTTGTTTTGCTGTAGAAAGCTACTGTCAACACTTCACAATAAGTTAGTCTATGGTTTGGGTCACTGGAAATATTTTCAAAACAATCTGCCTGAATTAACAACAGGCAAAAACCTTTATATAGGATAACCACATAATTAATCATCCAAACCAGGACCCTTTCAGTGTAAAAAGGGGGCACTTTTAATAATTTTGCTGGGACAATAGGGGTAACTGGGACTGTCTGGGGGAACCAAGTCAAATGGTCCCCCTCTCCTTACCCAATAAGAAAGTTAAACTCAATCTCACGTCTCTCCCAGGGCCAACCACAGCCCCAGACAACTTGAAGGTGACCAGGACATACTTGCGCTTGCCAAGGCCCAGCCTCCTCCATGGATATAAACAACACTGCGTTTCAGCGGCTCTCCTGGCTTTGGAGAGCCTTCAAACACTCTGACTTCCACACCATCAAAGTCCGTGTCGGTCACCTTCACCTGAGCAGATGACCATGCGCTTTTCTTGCTTAAAGAAACGATGATAAAATTCAGTGCCAGCAAACGATGGCTCAGGCCCAGGTAGTGTATCAGGTTACTCTGCAGGGTGAGGGAGGGAAGAAAGAGGGAGAGCACGTCAGCTTCCAACTTTGTCATCACCAGAGCAACACTCGCCAACTCAGTATTTGAATTCTCACAAGCAACGGCCACCGCACTTAAGGACTCAATGGCCACTTTGAACACAGTAACAAATTATGTTTACCTTCCACTTTTAGAGCTGACAAAGCATTTTCATACATGAGATTTCCTTTGATGTTCAGATCAGCTCTGAGAGGGAAATGGGACAGGAAATATCAGTCCCATTTTATCAAGAAGGCTTAGAAATTAGCTGAACTTGCCCATTTAACTGGATAAGTTGCCTTCTGGGACTCAAACCTAGGAACTGTGAATTCCAGGATTCAACCCCTTTTCTCCCTCCCTAAATCAGCACATCATAGTTCCAATTACATACTCTGAGCAGAGGAAGAATACTTTATTTAAATGCAAATAAGAGAGGAAAGCTTTATACTTACTGTAACTATTTTAAAAGCATTTCTAAGCTCATTATATATTTGTGTTAGCTTATTAAACATTATATATTATATATTTAAGTGTGTCTGGTTGTTCTGAAAGTAGGAGAAAGGAACGAGTGTGTGAGAGGGCAGGAGCCGAGTCAACTGTGGCCCTGGTATTTAGAAGCAAACCAGCTCAGACGTAACCAGGAGCTTTTCAGAAACGTGCAAACAACATTCAGCCTACCGTCTCTTCTCCTTTGAACCCTGAGGACATCAAGCTCTGCATTAAGTGTTCACAGAAAGTTATTTGGTTGGAGAAGGAATCTAGAGAAAAAAGACCGAAGTCATCCACCCAGCAAAGCCCTGCAGAGTGTACTCCCCTCTGTCCGCTTCTTAGACCAGCTCTTCCTACTGAGTACACTTTCAGAACTGACCTCCCTGTGAGACTTAACGGCCACGGTTCAAAGCTGGAGAATTGGAAGCCAACTGGATGCTAGCGACTAGTCAAACTAGAGAGGCCCAGAAGTGTCAAAGAGCGACTGGAAACTTTCCTGGCACAGAGCATGAACTTAGATACTGTATCTCCTGGTGGCTCTCAAAGCTGGGCAAGAGGAACAGCTGGAGACTAACAGCACCCTTGTGTAGAATATGAAACAGAACATTATAATTAGTGAAATGCTTAATGCCATCATAAGATCAAGGAAACAATGTTGCTAGCAGAAATCAGGACTACATAAAGTCTGCAAGGCAACATAATCTAGCTTCCCAGCATGTGTAGGGGGCACGCTGCTGTGCCTTGAAGACGGTGCAGACGTGCTGTGACTAATCCCCTCGCCAAGCTCCTGAGCCACTTCCTCCAGTGTCCCATATAAAATGTTATTATTGTATACATATGCCCTGTCATGAAAAAGGTTGGAAAGCCCCGCATCATAAAACCATTAGCCAGTGTTCATGAAAAACAAGAACGACAGGCAATTAATCTACCCCGAACAGCTATTCCAAGAATTCTATTAATAGTCATTTGTTGGCAATACAAGCAGCATCAGAACAAATGAATATTAATAAAGTAACTCAACTTCTATATGGATCAATCGCCCAGTTTACTGGAAAAGTTAAAACAACTGTTCTCAAAATGAAATAAACAATGTGCGTGTGTGTGCACATGCACACACACACATGCAGACGATTCTAGCCATCAATTTAAGGTCTTTGGCAAATTGGGAAAAGGCAATCATCATTGGAGCCTTGCGGTAAAATATCAGTCTAACTTGGGGAATATTGCGATCTGTCAGGGTACGGCTGAGAATCACTGTATTCACTAAGATTTCTAGAGTTCACACAATAACCCCTTGTCAACACTGTCATCAATTAATAGAGAACACAAAGGATCCTTCCATTTCTCACAGGACAAGTGGCTTGATAGGCATGAAATAATAAAATACGAAGAAATGGCAGACTTGGCTGTGTTACTTTCAGGACTATATATTTTTTGGAGTTAAATGAAGGCCTTATTGAAGACTTAAGACAAATTATATGTGAGTTTCTTCAACGATGGGAAAGCTGTAAAACAAGTGAGTTGTCTTTACCAAACAGATTAGAGAGAGTGCTCATTTTACCGAGACTCCACCTTGGGTTTCCTTTATGTCCTGCTTGCTCTGAGTGGCTCAGCCTTGACTCAATCTGCCCTTACCTTTCCAGAAACACTGCTGCTCTGTTAGCTTATGACCATCTGCATTAACAGAATTTCTGAACAACTATCTGCATTATTTACAATACTGACAGGATGGCGTGGGGGCAGAAGTGCTGACTGGAGAAGGGATAGTCTGTTTATGCAGGAAAAAAAGATAAGCAGAAGGGAGAAAGAAAGGGTGGATGGGTGGGAAAAAAAAAAACCCCAGAAAGGTGCCAAAATAAAATTGTACTAAGGTTTGGAATTGCGTTGATAAATAAGAGAATGAAAAATAATTATCCTAGAGACGGTGTAGAAATTGATTCTCTCCATTTTCAAATTTTGAAACAAACAGTAATCAGTCATTAACCACCCTTATTATTATTATTATTATCATCAATAGTTATCACTGTCTGAGTGCCTACAGTGTCAGGGTAGGTTCTTGAATTCTAGGTACGATTCTGTGAGGTAGGGACTATCATCCTCCTTGTGAGGAGGACAGAACAGAAACTTAAAAACTAAAGTAACCAGTGTGGAAGGTGGATTCCGGAAACCATGGCGGGGAGGTTGCAGGACAGACAGAATTGCCCTAGAGATGTGGCTTAGATCCGTGGGAGCCCAAGAAACTGCTCTGAGTCCTATTCAGTTGGGGACAACATTCACATGTCTATGGGATGTCATGAGGCATGATAAAATTGTAAATATTATCTTTCTTCTCCAATATCTACTGTTTCATGTAGCTCTTCTCACTACTCCCCTCCCATCCCTACTGCCCAACAAGTAAAATCAGTAGCCACACCCACCTGTAGTTGTTATTCAGGGAAGGGTTATGAAAACAAATAGCAAATAAACAGGAGTGACTTCCTGATTTTCAAAAGCCTACATCCTTCGGAGAATTAAAAAAAATAGACTGATTTAGAAGATTACATGATGAATAAGAAGACTCCTAGAATAGAAATGATTCTCTAAGCTAGGTGGAAAGTGTGGAGATGAAATGAAGAATGTGTGGATTGATATCTAAGGTCCAACGAAAAAAGAACCCTGGGACACAGCAACCTGCAGATATGCCTGTGGAATCTGAGAAGAGCAGGCATGTGCCCCACGCTCAGGCGGAACCTTGGAAAGAGGCAAGACTCTAGGGAAGTGTGACTGCAAGGTATGTCTAGGAAGACAGGGTCTCAAACGGCCTCGGAGTGTTCCTCAGGCTCCAGCTGGTGCAGGAGCAGCAGAGGGATTCCGTATCCCAAAAAAGACCTAAAAGTAACAAGGGCTGCATGAGTGTCTTGCAGATGGATCTGAGATAACCTCTCCATTATCCACGATCCATTATATGTTCTCAAGGGTCCAACAGGAATCAAAGAGAGCACTAATGGACCTGAAGGGCTCTTATAGATGAGAACACAGGATATCTGAGTGCAACTTGTAGGGACCACACACCAAGGACCAGGTGGAACAATGATGTGGGCTGAAGATGAGTACCCAAATGGCCTTCCCCGCTCATTATGCCTCAACACTGTATAAGACCCTCCAAAACCTCAAAGCAAACAGCAATGGGGGAATACCTACATTCACTGGGATTAAGTTCTACTTAAAGAAAGAAGGCTCAAAATATAGACCAAATTATATTTCTTGCATCCTTGAGTTTGTGAAATGAAATTCAGATCCACCTAAGAAACGTTCTCAAATTAACAAAGTTTCCTGAATCCTCTTTAGAAGTAGCCAGAAAACTCCAGTAGCACAAAGAAGCAAGCTGAGTGTTAAGAGCCCCACAGGTTGGGAATTGACCCAGTCTTAGCTAGTTGAAGTACTCTAAGGCAGCGCTAGAGGTCTCAACACTTGCCCCCATAACCATTCCAGGATGTAGGAAGGGAATTCTGCCTGAGGAGATGACAGGGATGAAGAGTACTCATTACACCTCAGTGGAACCAGACACAGGAAAATCGGTGGGCCATCGGCTCTCTACCCAGATCTGATGACTGAAGGTCAGAAGTCAAGCAAGAATCAAAGGAAGCCAAGCAGAAACTGGACTCTGCTTATTAGCATAGAAGTTAGTTGTTATGTTTGTGAACGGGATTGTTCTCTGTTAATTCATTCAGCATATAAATTAGGGAATATATTCTATGGTCAGGGAACCTTAAGAGGGAGAAAGAGACAATCTTCGGGAGCTTAGGGAAATAGAGGAGAACCAAGACTTGTAAATGAATAGCTGATGTTAGCTAGCTAAGTGACGCAAGCTTACTAAGACACTCCTGGATAAAGGATTGCACAAGCTTAGTGAAGGAAGGCATTACTTCTGCCTGTCCTTTCTGGGATGAGATGCAATAAGGCGTCCAGCCCGAATCGTGCCTTAATGGAAGATGAAGCATGAGTAGCAAGGAAGAAGGTCAGAAACCAAATGCAAAGTGTTGGGCAAGAGTTACCATTTGATGCCTATGGAAGATAAGGTAAATATGGGATGTAGAGACAGAGGGAGCAGGCAATGAAAGGCTCACTCTAAGAGGATGTACAGCACCGAGGTCAAGCACAGACGCCAGAGCCAGAGCACCTGGGTTAAGAGCCCAGCTCCCCCACCCACCAGCAGTGGGATCTTGGGCAAGTTATAAACCTTCCTGAGCCTCGATTTCTCATGTATAAAACAGGAATAACAACATTAACTACTTCAAAAGATTGTTGTGAAGCTTAAAAAGAGTAAAACCACCTATAGCAGTGCCTGGCACGTACTAAGCCTTACATGTGGTGGTTATAGTTACTAGTACACCTCCGATCCAGAAGACCATTGCATCAAGAAACGTGAGCCCAGGGACAGACAGGCCAATGTTTCTAAGGAAGCTGAGACAATCATTTTTCCCATTATGTACATGTGTTATTAGGACTGCATTGATTATCAAGTTCTGAAATTATTATAGGTTAAACATATAAAATAATCTCTGAAGAGTTCACCGGTATGCTCATGTCAAAGGGGGAGCAAGAGGCTGGGGAAAAGCCATAGAACACTGATACCCCATACACATCAATAACTTAGCATGTGGTCAAATTTCAACACGAACCAACCACATTAAACACTTAGAGCATCTACTGTAACTCACTACCTGGTTCATTTCTCATGTTCAAGGTTTGTATTCTACGTCAGTGGTCCTCCAACTTTTCCAGTAATGGCCATTTCATCCTGCCAAATAGCTTTTTAATTCTGCTGTCCAAATTCTGTTCTACTCCTGCCTATTGTAGGAAAACAATTTCATAGAACATTGTCTGCATCAAAATTATAGTCATATTTTTTAAACGGTGTAAATTTTGTGTGTACTTATTTATTTATTTATTTATTTATTGAGGAAGATTAGCCCTAAGCGAACTACTGCCAGTCCTCCTCTTTTTTGCTGAGGAAGACTGGCCCTGAGCTAACATCCGTGCCCATCTTCCTCTACTTTACATATGGGACGCCTACCACAGCATGGTGTGCCAAGCGGTGCCTTGTGAGCCCCCGGGATCCGAACCGGCGAACCACGGGCCGCAGAGAAGCAGAAAGTGGGAACTTAACCTCTGTTCCACCGGGCCGGCCCCATTTACATGTACTTTTACATGCAGATTTAATTTTTCTTTATTGGCAGGCGAATTGCATGACTTGCACTGAAGACAGTCATACAGATCACCTGTGATCCACTAACGCAGAACTTTTTATTTTTTTAATTTTTAAAATTTTTACAATTTTTCCTTTTTCTCCCCAAAGCCTCCCAGGACATAGTCGTATATTTTAGTTGTGGGTCCGTCTAGTTGTGGCATGTGGGACGCCTGGCTTGATGAGCGGTGCCATGTCCGCGCCCAGGATCCGAACCAGTGAAACCCCAGGCCGCCAAAGTGGAGGGCACAAACTTAACCACTCAGCCACGGGGCCGGCCACAGAACTTTTCTTCTACAAAAAGCCTCAATGTTTGTGGCAAGAGACTACCAGAGATCAGATAACCATAATCTGACCAGTGTTAATTAGGCACCTACTATATGTGAAGACTCTGCTACAGGTTATAAGAATACAAAGGTGGGTAAAGGATGGACTGAGAACTTAGATTGTCAAGAATTTAAATCTTGAGTGATGCCCTTCCTTTCCCCAAATTTCCATCCCTCCTTAAGCTTTCACAGTTCTCTGGACTTTCTCTAAGACTGATTTTTAAGAGAAATCCTCTGATTTTAAAGCATTGATTCAGATTTTTTTTTTTTTTAAGTTGCAGACCAAATAAAACATGCCTGCAGGCCAAATCTGGGCTAAGAGCTACCAGTTGCAGCTTCTGAGGTAGAGGACAAGCCAGTCTGACTGGATCTACTGCTCCCTTAAAATATTTAAATGGCCATCCCAACCTTTTGACTATGGCAAGGTTTTCCTATGCCTCCCATCCAACCTGCTGAGAATTCCCATGTTTATGGTTGCTCAGGCCAAGTGGTAAAGTGGTCAGTAGAGGCTAAGCGATGCTCAGGAATTACAGCACCATATCAATCTTCCTCTATCAATGTGCAAAACTGCCCTAATTCCAAACCCACATGTTCAGGCAAACATACAACACTGGTAAAGAGCATAGGCTGGGGAGCCAGACTGCCTGGGCCTGACTCTTGTTTCTACTCTTTACTGGTTGTATGTCTTCATTAACGTCCTATGCCTTAATCTCCTTGCTGTAAACTGGGAATAACAGTACCTAATTTACAGAGTTGTTCTGAAGATTAAACGAGTAAACATATGGAAAGCGCTCACAACAGCGTCTGCCACATATTAAATACTACGTAACTGTTTATTATTATGATCTCCAACTAATACTTAATATTATAAAAGAAAAGTGTTACTCAGTTTATATCGCACAGAACAAACTTGACAATAGTTATGTCTAGCAAGTTAATTAAGACTAACTAGAGTATTTAGGGAATGTTTGCTTAAGTTATGAAAATTTACAAATTAAATGTTTAGAACAACTTGACCATCAGCAACTTTTGTTAACCTGTAACTTATGCTTAACTTAACTTGTGAGATCCCAGCATATCTTCTAGTGAGTCTGAGATATTATAAAGTTCTCCAAAAACTCTAAGCGATTTTTTTTAGTTCTCTTTGTAATTAATATATGTCATATAGAACTTGCAGAAGGAGAAACAGTGTTACAAACATCAAAGATTAGCATCAATACCTTCAAGAAATTACAGGTAATCTGAAAGAAAAATTAAGATTTAGACACAGGCTTTTTTCAGGACTGGAGGGGAGGGTGGGGATGTATGTAAAGGGTCAGCCGAGAAGCTACTGGAATGGCCATCCTCCAGAGAAAGAGACCTGGAGGCAAGATTGAGTGCCCAGCCCAGAAAAAAAGGCATAATTGTCCTATAAAAGTGAAAGAGACAGTAGTGTGATACAGACATGTCCTTGCATGGACTGATTCCCATCCAACCTCATTCTTGGGGTTAGAATAGAGCTAACGCCACATTTCTCCAAATGTTACACAATTCAGCCAGCTGCCTAATGCTCCGCTTCTGAAAGAATGGGTAAGAGACTGAATGGCTTCCCCGCCACTGGAGAGAAGCTGCCTGGGCAGCTGGAAAGGCAATGCAAGGTAACGAGGTCAGCTCCTACCCTGCCTCTTACCGACTTGGTTTTCTATAAAGTTATTACATCATTCTGGGCTCTGTTTTTTCCCACATGTTAACAAAAACCAAGCTCACTTCCTTTGAGTTATTGTGGGAATTTAATTAAAACATCTGGCAGGGGCCAGCCCGGTGGCGCAGCAGTTAAGTTCGCACAGTCCTCTTTGGCAGCCTGGGGTTCGCTGGTTCAGATCCTGGGTGTGGACCTACGCATCGCTTGTCAAGCCATGCTGTGGCAGGCGTCCCACATAAAATAGAGGAAGATGGGCATGGATGTTAGCCCAGGGCCAGCCTTCCCCAGCAAAAAGAGGAGGATTGGCGGCGGACGTTAGCTTAGGGCTAGTCTTCCCTAAAAAAAAAAAAAAGTAGCATATAGCAGGCATTGGTATATCTATTGTCTTCATTTAATCCAATGGTTCTCAAAACTGACAGCATATTAGTATTACCCAGAAGCTTTTAAAAATTACCAATGCCTGAGTTCTATCCCACACCTATTAAATAATGATTTCTGGAAATGTGACCTAAGGGATGGGTATCTTTTCAGCTTTTGAGGTGATTTTCATACATAGCAAGGTTGAGAATTACTAAGTAAATCAAGTCAACTAATTCATTCAACCAACATTTATTAAATACCTATTTGGTCACACGACAAGCCTAAGCCTTGGCGATACAAGGAGGAAGAAAGCACAAGGGCCTATTTTTGAGGAACATACACACGGAGGGACATCCTAAACACAATGGATGATTATGATATGATGTGGAAACTTCAAAAACAGAGACATGCACCTAAAAGTACAAAGGTTTGTATAATGCAGCCTGGGAGAGAAGAGACAGAGGCTGTCCAAAGAGGCGGGCTGGAGACAGTATGAGCAGGATTAACCGAGTTTTAATGAAGGCTCAGTGGCTGGAGAAGGATAGCAGGGTGGAGAAAGGCACACAGATGTTTGCAGGTGTGAGCAGGTGTTCCACACCTCAGTCTTCTGCCCACCACCCACGCTTTGCTTTACGAGTGTTCAGCATCACTCTCCGCCTGGAAGGGTGGGAAGGCATCAAAGTCCTCTTTCCTATTCCCACCTCAACTACAGAGATTAGAACATTCCTTCACTTGCTAGGGGCTGGATCGCTAATTCAACCCAACCCAACTCTGAAGAAAGGAGAGGGCTGTCTGAGCACCATTTCTGGGAGGCTTTAGGCCACATGGTAAGTTCCACCAGAGAGCGAAAGTCAATTTGCTCAGGGAAAGCAAGAATTGTAAAGTTGAATAAAATAAAAAATGAAACTTTGGGAACAGCATCATTTAAAGGGACAGTGGGCAGAAGAGGAAGAACCAATCATTAAAAGATCTGCCCACCTTCTAAAAGAGGAGGAGGTGGGACTGGCCCCGTGGCCGAGTGGTTAGGTTCACGCACTCCGCTGCAGGCGGCCCAGTGTTTCGTTGGTTCGAATCCTGGGCGCGGACATGGCACTGCTCATCAGACCACGCTGAGGCGGCATCCCACATGCCACAACTAGAAGGACCCACAACGAAGAATATACAACTATGTACTGGGGGGCTTTGGGGAGAAAAAGGAAAAAATTAAAAAAAAACATCAATCTAAAAGAGGAGGAGGAATTAATTATCAGCATGGCAGGAGAAACAACAGACTGGAGAAGTTAAGGGGGAAGAGAGTTTCAAGAAAGAGCAAGTCGTTGCAAAGTGAGTGGGAGTGAAGAAACAGGGAATGTAGACAGTACTTTCGCCATTAGCAGAGATAAGAAAGCAGTAGGATGAGGGAAAGAGTGAAAAAAAAATTCTTCTTTTTTTATGAGAGAGACTTGAGCATGCTTGTAGGGAAAGAGCCTGTAAATAATGAGAGGCAAAGGTTGCAGAGGAGAGATGACAAGTGAACTGAGACAGAGGAAGAAGGAGATAGGATCTGGAAAACTGATGGAAGCATTGGCCTTAGGGAGGGCTGTATCAGATAAGTTTCTAGGAGGTAAGGAGGAAAGCTGAGAGGACTTGCCTCTAAATAGAACTTGATTTCTGTTGAGATCAGTCTTGACCCTAAAGAAGACAATGACTTTTCAAAGACTGTCCTCTTTGAAGGCAACCCATTACGATCTGGCTTCCAGGCCCGTATCTCTGACAAAACTGTCCTTATTAAGTTCACCAATGACCCACCAGCCATTGCCAACACCAATGACCTACTTGGCCTCTCTGCAGGCATTTAACAACTGCTCTTTCTTGAAACTCTCTTCCTCTTTAATTTCTCCAATCTCTTGTTTCTCTTCCCGTGCTAGTAATTAATTCCTCTTTTTTTTTTTTTTTTGTCTTTTATTGTTTCTTCCTCTCCCGCTCTCTGGCCTGTTCCCCAAGGTTCTAGTTTTAAAATTTTATTCAAACTTACAATTCCTGCTTTCCCTGAGCAAGCCAACATATTGCTATGACACAATGCCTAGCAAATAGCAGGTGCTTACTAGCCGTATGCTGATGACTTCCAAATTCCAGCTCTGATCTTTCTTAAGCTCTGGGTCCATACTGCCACATTTCCAACTGTCTCCAGGATCTAGCCGATAAGCTTCAAAATTAATATGTTTTACTTTCCCTTCTCCACCCCCAACTCAGCAACTTACTCCATTAAATTCTCAATTAGTGATCTGATCATAAATCTAGCTTCCAAGCTAGAAACCTTGATATTTTCCTCAGTCCTCTCCTTCTCTCACATGTGTATCTACTCAGTCATTAATTCATGTCTATTCCACCTGCCAACAACTTCTGAATGTAGTTCTACCCCCAGCCTCCACCCCACTCCCACTGCTGCCTTGTATTTGCCTACTGATGTGAATTCTAGACAACACTTTCTTTCTCTATAACCTGCTGCATACTGCTGTCAGAGTTCTTACCCTAAAAGGCTGATCACATTACCTGGCTGCCTAAAAACTTCCATTGATTTCCAGTTTCCTACAGAAAAAAAATCTGAGCTTGGCATTCCAGTCTGACCCCATTCTGCATTCCAACCGCATTTCTCACCACCCCACCCCTTATAATTTGCAGTTCTCTAGAGTCAAGTGTACTCAAGCATAACTTGCATGACTTTATTTTTTTCTCTACCTGCTAGTCTCTTTGGCAATGCCCTTTAGTGGGGTGCTAGAACCAGCTCTTGCCAGGTCACAAAAACCAACTGTGAAATTTACAAATCAGCGGACATCAGGTCAGTAGCTTGAAATTGGCTGTGGTGGGAGTATTTACATCACCGAAATAAGCAAGAGCTACAAATCAGGGTTTCCCCACCTCCCAGCCCCCAGTGAGTACTCCACTTCCTCTACTTCACCCTTCCTCTCTCCCTACTCACCCAGGGTGTGGACCATAGAGTCAGTCAGCCAAAGATCAATTCCAGTCCTGACACTCACTAGTTCGGTGATTCTGGGCTAGTCACCAAACCTCTTTATGCCTCAGTTTCTTCACCTATAAAATTGGAGTGATCGTAATACCTACTTTATAGTGCTTTTTTAAAGGATGCCCGGCATAGAACTTAGTATATAAGTGCTCATAATGTTACTTCTTTTTATTCGCTTATGTCTGTCCTTCACAGCATTTCAATCTGTCATATAATGGAGTCTCGCTACCTTAGCTTAGCTCTGGTAACTCACAAAGGAAATCTCACGTTAGCTTGGAGCCAGGCTCAATCACCAGCTACATGTTCCTAAACTGAGAGATAGATATACAAGGACTTCAGGGTAGCAGAGTCCTTTAAGAAATATAAACCCCATCTTCAAGGCTTCCTCAGAAGAAAAGGGTGTGGGGCAGGCCAGGTGGCGCAGCAGTTGAGTTCGCACGTTCTGCTTCTCAGCGGCCCAGGGTTTGCCAGTTTGGATCCCGGGTACGGACGTGGCACCACTTGGCAAAAGCCATGTTGTGGTAGGCATCCCACGTATAAAACAGAGGAAGATGGGCATGGATGTTAGCTCAGGGCCAGTCTTCCTCAGAAAAAAAGAGGAAAATTGGGAGTAGTTAGCTCAGGGCTAATCTTCCTCAAAAAAAAAAAGAAGAAGAAGTAAAGGGTGTGAAGAGTCACTTTTCATTATCCTGCCTTGAAATTCTTTTGTCAAGGGCAGAATGGGTTAAGGAAGTATGATGGAGAGGAAAGACCACAGACCTTGGACAGAGACCAGGGCCAAGTCCTGGCTTTCTCATTTATTAGCTATCTGACCGGGGCAAGCTTCCTGAATTCTCTGGGCTCCAGTTTCCCAGATAAAGAAGTGAAAAAAAGAGTGCATGTGAGGAGTAAATCCACATTACCTATTGTGGTCCCGTCTCTCCCACGGCCCTGAATTGGCAGGAACCTTGCTCAGGCCTTTGGTAGATCTCCATGAGGTTAGGGGTCCTTCCTAGAGCAGTCCTTCCTCCCTTATTTGTTCTGCTCAGCATTATTTTTGTAGAATAAACCTTTTGTCCCACACTCTGAGAGTAGGCATGGACCAAAAAAGTTCCATGTGGGGCACAGCTGCACCCTCTCCATGTAGCAAAGCACTGGAGGGAATTACTAAGCCAACCTGTGAAGCACAAACATAATTATGTAACAGTAGGGTTCTCTGATGAGATTGCTCATTACAGAACTTCGAATTTGTTTAGTCCTGGATCCAAGGATTTCATTATAAGCTACAAAGCAAACCTGGGGAGAATCTCACCACCACTCAATTAACAAGGTCACGGTGACCGGAGAACAGCAAGAGCTCACCGAGGGATCCGATACCCTAACCCCTTCACCCTAAAGCCTTCCGTTTGTTCTTCACTCCCAGGCTGCAATTCGATGTGGCAGAGCACAAAAAGGATAAGCTTATCTCTTTCCAGTTTCTACACTTTTTTGTTTGTTTTTACTATCACACAGAGGACAAATAGTTTCTATATTGCTAAGGTACTTGCTTAGCTCTAAAAGCCTCCTATGTTCTATGAAGACATGTCAAGGGGAATACAGATCAGGCATATCCACATTTACTGTTTGTCAGTCACTACTCTCGGTGTGGGGGCATCTCAGACCAAGAGTGGTCCAGTGAATCACCCAAGGTCACACAGGCAGGAAGTGGTGGCCTGGATCTTAAAGCAAGCATTCTGGCTCCATAACCCTCAACTATCACTCTCTACTACCACTCAGGAGTCAATTTATTCTCTGAGTCTACATCATAAACCTGGAAGATTTTACATTTAGAATGAATGTGTAGCCTCCCATATTTACACAAAGTGTAACTGACGCCCAAAAAGGATGCATGACTTGGGGGATGCTGAGCAGGGTCAGCAGCTCTAGTCTTGACAGCTCTGGGCCAAGGAGGCACCCCCATCTTCCCCTTTCCTCCAGCTCTTCCTCACCAGCACCATTCTCCCTCAAGCCTTCTCTGGTAACACCTCTTTCTGGGTCCTGTTCCTGTCTCACTCTCCTTTACCTTCCTTACACACACCACACACACACACACACACATGCAACAGTTGAAATGAGACTTTACAAAATTAATTTGAGTTCTTTTTTTTACTCAAATCTTTGTTAGCTATAATAGTAATAAGTGGATTGTGAGCTCCTTGAGACAAGGTCTGAGGCTTGGGTATCATTTTTTCCAGTGCCCCATGTACAGCTGGTCATAAACAAACGCCTTCATGAGGCTACTTAGGCTACTAAAAGCGTCCCTTGATTGTGAGGACAAGCAGCGTTTGTCTTCATTTGAGTGTTCCCAACAGCAGCTGACTAAAGGCAGCACAAGAGAATTAAACTTCTAAATGAAACCCACAACTTCTCTCTGCTATAGGGCAATCCAGAGCCTGCCCACTGACACCCTCTGCCTGACTTCACAAGGGTGTTACAAGGGACATTCCAGAAATTGAGTTAATCTTCCGCTTTATGTAAAGTGCAGGAGGCAGCAAATTAGACGTGACCGTGGGAAAATGGTTTCTTAAATGGCACGTAAACCTCAAAGATATAAGGCAAATGATTTTTATGGATATCTACAGATGTCTGAAGAGCCTGATTCAGATGATGATTATACTAAATTAAGACCCCTTTGTGTACATGCATAATGTGATAATAAATTAACACATTCTACATAAAATACAATTATAATAATGACTTTTTTGTATAATGTTGTACAGTTTATGACCGTTTGAACTTTCGCTTGTTTGAATCTCACAAGGACCTGCGAAATAGGAGGAGCAGGTGTTACTCTCATTTGATGCTCTTCTGAGACTTAGAGAAGTTAAATGCCTTGCCCAGGATCGTAAAGCTCCAGGTGACAATCCCAAATCGCAATGACTGCCCCATCACTCTGAATGTTATTACTCAGAGCTCAGAAGAAAATCATTATTTAAACCAAGCCATTATTTAAAGCTGAGCCTCTCCCATCACGTAGGTTTTGAACTCTTAAAGTAAAAAGTTTAAAATCAGGGTGGGGAAGAGAAGCGGGTCATGAAATGTATCCCAAACTCTACCCGACTGGCAGCATATCTGCCAGCACATCTGCTGGGCGGGTTAGCAGGACTAGTTTGCCTATGTGAACACTGCCTAAGAAAATTGGCATGAGTACAAAAGCCAGCTGCTTCCCAGCAGTTAGAATTTCTACAGCCAGCAGTTTCAAGTTAAAGCAGCTCAGCCCCTCCTTGGCCTGAGGCATCAGAGGAGACAGGACAGCCGCCAGCAGTCAGTCCCAGAGGCTCAAGAAGGAAGGCAGGCTGTTGTGACAGAATCTGCAATCCCTAACAATGGAGGTTTGAAATCCACCCCAGGAGAAGCTTCTTGAACAGATTCAGAAAATGGAAACAATTTGCTCCTCATAAACGTTCAGTCAAGGTCCACAACTACAACAAGCTAGTGTGTTTAATGTCTAACATATTAAGTCTAAATCAAAATATCTATACAACAGATGAGATCATTATATTTCCCTCCTGAGTAAATTTATAGGTCAGATATCCCATCAGGAGGAAAAAGGTTCATCTCTATTTTTCATCCACTTGTTTGGCAAGCATTTGAGTGTTTATTGTGCACCAGACACCAAAACCGATTCGGGAAATGCAAAGGTGGCTCCATCCTCAAGAAGATGACGGTGCATAGGGCAGATATACGCAGTGCAATGCCATTGTATGATAAGTACTGAGGGTACATACACAGAGAGAGAAGCAACCATTTCCACCCGGAGGTGCTTGCTATGTGATCACAGCATTAGTGACATTCGACCTGGATCTCGAAGAACTGTTGGGACCAAATAACCAGTGACCGTTCTATAGATGAGAGAGATAAGGTGAGTTTTACTTGAGCCTGAGTGAGGATTATAACCCCGGAAGGCCTTTTCCAGAAAGGAAGAAGCATCCGGAGAAGCATGGTCTTCAGTACAGTCTTATATCTTTTTAGAACAAAGAACATACATTAAACATGCCCAGGATCCATACGCATCCAAATTTCAAAGAGGTATTCAGTTGCAAATTAGCAGGTCAACACGAACCCAGTGTCTGGAAGGTACAGAAGACCAACTAAGATAGAAGAGAATCTAACAGGAGCAGGCTTTACCAACAGGGCGTAGGAGGGGAAGTCTGCGTTCTTATCTTGAGAACGCATTCTTCACTTTAATGGCTAAAGCAAGTGTACAATGTATGTTTGACAGGCCACAAGTCCGGCTTCTTTAGTTCAAGCCGAATCAGCTTTGAACCTAAATATACCCCATATACCTCAATATGTGAAAATCTCTTGCCAGAGCAAACAGCAGTTTGCCAGAAGAAGAGGGGGGAGAAAGCCCTTCCACACAGAGGAACAAAGTACGGCAACACACTAAGGTACGGAAGAGCAACCTTGCTGGAAAGTAGGGATAGACTACTGTCCTATGGCTCTGAGACAAATAGGGTTGGCACTGTATTTGAATGTATTAAAATATTCCTAATTTGATGACTTTGAATCTGGTGTTTATGATGCTCTGTAAGAACATGTATTCCCTTTTCTGTTCCCCTCCCCGACCGTCCCCCATCCACCCAGGACAACGTCTAATGAAGCAAAAGTCTGGTTCCCCGAAAAGAAAGAGATGCCAAAAGAGAAGAGACAAAAGGAGTTTGGCTCACCAACTGATTAGTAAATTGTTAATTTTTAGAATTCACCTGTTTTAAGAGAAGGTTACTGAAAACTAGTTCTTTCATCTCTTATCTCTATTTTCACCATTACACAACCAAGCAGGTTGTCCAGTCCAAGGCTGCTCAAAGGGCGGCCTATCTGAATGCACATTCTTGTGCCCACCTCCACCTCCTGACTTAGAAATTTCTGGAGTGGGGCCCAGGAATCTCTGCGGGTGGTTCTTTTGCACGTTTGAGTTGAGAAGCACTGGCCTAGTCAACTCAGAGTGTGAAACAGTCTTTCATTAGGCAGTTTCTGTTGTTAGTGACTCTTTGCAACGGTGATGGGTGAAGACACTGGAGACCATGCCGCTAAGTGCAGGACTGGCGATAAGCCATGGGAGAACGTTTGAATGACCACTGCTGGCCTCCCCTAGGATTGAATGGTCCCTTCCGCGAATTCCTATCCTTCAAGACACCTCCTCCGTGAAGGTCCCCCCCTCAACCCCCAGGCCGTCCTCCACAGGGAACTGATCGCGTTATGCTTTGCGTGTTACGCTCTCTGTCAACATGTGTCTTGAACAGATCTCCATTTTTGCACCTTTCCTTTCTCTGTGTGAGGCTTGTTTGTGTCCGTCTCCCCTGTGAACTCTTGCAGGGTAGAAACCCGGTTGGAGTCATCTGCATATCCAGGTACCGAGGCTGGCACACAGCCGCTGCGCAGAGATAAAGAGATGCGCAAAAGGCTGTAAAGCTGTAGGGGACGGGGGTGGCAGCGACTTCATCGCGGTGGACCACTTCCCCGCCTCCTTTGGGGCAGCGGCTCTAGTCTCAGGCCCGCCCTCCTTCCACCTCCTCCCTCCCCCCGCCCCTCCCCTACTCAGCTCACTTCTTTCTGGCGCAGCTGGGCTGCCGGGCCTCCGTCGGAGCCACCCTTCACCTTTGCCACTTGTAATCTAATGTGACAGACTCAGGAAACAAAGCATCTTCGGAGCCGAGCGAGGCGGCTGCCGAGAAAGCAAAGGCGGAAGGCGGCGCGCAGAGAGGAGACTGAGAGTGCCGATCAGTTGGCTTTCCCCAGGCCCCGGAAGACAGAGTACCAACGGCTAAAAATGGATTTAGTGAGAGCCTGCCTCGACCTGTGAAATGCCCAGTTTTCTTGCCCTGTAAAAGCTGCAGAAGCGATGTGATCAGATAGAAGCCAAATTTGATAGGGAATTTCAAGCTCTGGGGGAAAAAGTATAATGACGTCTATGCGGCCTTACTTGTCAAGATCCATGAGTTCAATGGCAAAATGGAGGGATGTGCATGGACCTTAGAAGTTGAGGATTCAGGGAGGATGAAGAGGTGGAAGGATGAGGAGGAAGAAGAGGAAGATGAGGTGGAGTCTAACGATGAGGATTCCCAGTCTGAGGTGTCTGATGACACCAACAAATAAGAGGGGGCAGAGACTGAAGAGGAGAAAGAAAACAAAGGGGGGAAAACCACTGAAACATTTAAAACTATTTGATGGACTTTAAAAAGGCTCAGGTTTTGTATTAAAATATGATGTGGACCTATTCCGACGTTCCTAAAATACATATAATAAATGGAAGCGATCAGATCTTGGCCAGCCCCTCAGTGTTGATTTTCATCTTGAACACAATAAATATATCCAAAGGTGTTGAAGCAGAGGAATTAAATTTGAGAGTATTTTTTCATGATCTCTTCTGTGAAGGCTGGAAATTGAGGCTTATAAAGGTTGTCAAGTAGGTATGAAGTACAGATTTTCATTTTGGAACCCATTCATCATATCATCACACTACACATGGAATACTCAAGCCAAAACTGAACATGTTGTCAATGCTTAATTCTTCATCTCCTTCAGCCCTGAAATTTCCTAGTGCAGAAAAAGCAGAACCAAAGAAAAACGCTATCTTTTGTAACCCAGAGATCATCAGCTTTACACTGCAGAGGAGAGTGATGGATTCGAGGAAGCCTGTGTTGGAGACAGGACACTACTGTCAATGAGGCCAGGAAAACCACCAATCCAAGTGTGTGCCCCCAGCTCAGAAGCAGAAAAGGTTTAAGTTGGTTGCATGAGTTATGCCTGCATTATTTTACTATAAAATGGCACACAGTCAAATTTGGCTTAAGGATAGTCTGGCACACAGCAGTTCAGGAGTTTCAGGAAGAACGCATTTAACACAAAGATTCTTTGTTTCTTGGTGGGTATTGAATTGTGTGTGACCCAGTGATTTAAAAAAGAAACATAAGCATAAGGTTATTTACCACTGTGGTGTTAATAAAACAGGATTATCCAACTTTTTCCTCCTCTCACACTGGGTATTGAGTAAATAAGGTGACTAAGCATATTTTCTTTCTGGTAAAGCTTTGCTGAAAGTTACCATTTTATCATTCTTTTATGACTTAAAATGAATAGGATCAGTCAATAAAAATGAATGAAGGAGTGGATGTTTGCATAGGCTATGCGGTTCTTGGTTTGAAGCTGGGTGCCCATCCACACAGGTGACAAGGATAATAATGCGTTTGCTCACTGCTTCATCACTTAGCACGTTGCCTGGCATCCAGAAGGTGTGCAAGAAACACCTAGGGAATGAATGAGTGTCCATAATCACACTTAGAAGTGTATATTTAATGCTTGAAAAAGAAATACACTGGTGCTTCCCATCTATCTGTAACTACTTACCAAGACATGCATTACTGCGTCTCATAATTATGAGACTACTAATTTTACCTTAGCAAATACCCAAGAAAATCAAATCTAGAATATGTCACAAGACTACAAACAAACAAAAATTGGAAATGGCTCACTAATGTGCAATTATCAGGTACTCTACTAATGAAAAAAACATAAACCTGGGAGAAAGTTAATCAAGTAAATCAATTCCTTAGGAGAGTTAATGATAACTCAGTCTAGTTCAGATGCCTGCCTGGGTTTACTTGGGAAATTAAGCCATGTTAACATAAGGAGGCGTCTGAACAGATACCATCTACTCTATGTGCGATTCTGTAGAGAAATCCCAGCATTTGGAACTCACAGTTTCAGAGTACCATTAAAGATCTATCCTCGTGGAGCTTGTGAATGGCCTCTCTTGACCTAATTCTCTCTAATCTAGGTCTCAGCCCTCATTTCCTCACACATCTTTCCTCACCAAATCCCTTTCTGGAGGGCTCAATCCTTACTAACTTAAACTGGATGCAAATAAAGTTGTACAATTTTAAAACCTGAAAGGCCCACATATATAGACACTCTTCTTTGAAAACAGAGGAAACTGATGCCCAGAGAGGTGTGGTGACAAGCCCCAAATCGTCCGGTTACAGGTTTGGACAAGAACTCAGGTCAGCTGATTCCTAGTTCCAGGTTCTTTTTTTTTTTAGGAAGATCAGCCCTGAGCTAACATCTGCGGCCAATCCTCCTCTTTTTGCTGAGGAACACTGGCCCTGAGCTAACATCCGCACCCATCTTCCTCTACTTTATATGTGGGATGTCTGCCACAGCATGGCTTGCCAAGTGGTGCCATGTCCGCACACAGGATCCAAACTGGTGAACCCCGGGCCGCCAAAGCAGAACGTGCACACTTAACCACTGTGCCACTGGGCTGGGCCTAGTTTCAGGTTCTTTCACTACATCTTTATGGAAAAAAGTTCCAATTTATCTCCAAGTTTCTGTGACCCTAATTTTTCTTTCTCTCCCCTTCATAGCAAAATTGCTCAACTCTATACTTATTTTTGTTCTTTTAATTCTGCCCTCCCCTTTTCTGTTCCATCTGCCTCCCAGACCTAGAGCATCCATGTTTCAACAGCATTGTTCTAAATCCTCACTCTCAGCTGACCTGATCCCTGAGCTCTCTTTCTAGGCTTTTGTTGCCTTTTTACATACTTAAAATGTGAGAATGTTAGAGCTGGAAGGAAAACTACAGAGCAAGTTTTCCCAAACTGAGTTCTATGGAACAGCAGCTTGGGGAGACAATTTTGCACAGAGAACAAAGAGTGAAACGTTCTGTCATCCTGTGATTAACTAAGCTTGGGAAATGATGCATACCAATTCTTCTCTCAGAAATTCACAGGGCACATCAGCTTTCTAAAGACAGAAGTCCCAGTAGGAAAAGAGAAATTTATTTAACTCTGCTTAGTCTTTAATCCTTTCACACGTATTAAATTCCCTTAAAACTGGTTCGGGAAGGCCTCACCTAGTCCAGCCCCCTTGTTTTACAGATCAACGCTGAATCTGCATTTGAATGACTTACCAAGGTCCTGCTTTATTTTGGGCCATACCCAGGGCTCTAATGCAGCTCTGAGTCCTTGGCCAGGGACTGTGTGCTCTCTAAGTATTACTCCTCCTTGGCTGGATCCAATTCTTTCTGGTCTCCCGCACCCTCAGTATCCAACGCTTTGCCCCGAAAGGGACTGCAAATGTTCACACAGTGTATGCCTGTGGGGGGAGGTAAGAAGTGGTGGGCTCTTGATCTTATTTCAGCTTGACTCTGCATCCAATCAGGACATAGGATTGTGCTGGGTTTCCTCAGTTACACAACTTTTATGTGACTCTAAACATTGGGGCACATGCATGCAAAGCCATCCTAAGGATCTTTCCCAGGGGTTCCAGGGAACTGGAGGAACAAGCCCAGAAGGTCAACTGAAGGTGAGACTCTTCAAATGGGGGCCCTAGTCTTTAGATGAACGGGTTGGGTGAACCTGGGCCCCTCCGGAAACTTGGTGGTACGTGCCAACCTGTCCTTTCCTCCTCTCCATGCTTCCTTTTCATTTTCTCCAAGTTTTCCCAGTTGATTCTAGAGACTGTACTATGCCAAGAGTTAAGTTCTCCTCTCCCCCATTTTTCTTGGAGAACTAGGAAGAAGTAACACAAAAGGAGTTTTAAGAAAGTGGAAAACATACTTTGCATAAAGGGAGGTCTGTCAGTGTTACATACTTTCTATGTGGGATGCCTGCCACAGCATGGCGTGCCAAGCGGTGCCATGTCCGCACCCGGGATCCGAACCTGCGAACCCCGGGCCGCCGAAGCGGAATGTGTGCACTTGACTGCTGTGCCACCGGGCCGGCACCTAAATTTTTTATAGCATAATTATATAGAAGTTTGAGTATATAAAAAAAATTCAGTCCTTTAATTTACTAAAGGAATTATGCTTCTATGGGAAAAAAATTTTAAAAGTAGCTGTGACAGCCAGGGATTATAGAACTTAAAGAAAATTCTCCACCCTCTGACATCCACCTACTGCCCAAACACACCTTTTACCCACTCACATTCTTACACACCACTTCCCTGTACACAACTTTGCCTGCACAACTTATCTGTCTCACCCATGCAGTACGTACTTTCCTCCAGGATATAGAAGGGCCAACTGTAGGGTTCTATCTGTTACTGGAATTTCTCCTGCTTTGTCTCATGACCAAATTCCAGCTCATGCTTCAGTATGCATCTCAAGTGCCTCCTGCTCTGTGGCACCCTGTCCAACTCACTCCTTGGACAGTCACTCCTGCCTCAATACTCTCTAGTACTTGGCTCAAGCTTCTACTTGTTTTATTGCCACTGTCAGTTTCTAGATCTACCCCCTTCACCTTTGTTCTCCTAGGTCTAGCATACTGCCTGGTACATAATTAGTGCTCAGTCTAATAGCTGAAAGAATGATTACATTGCTGATTATGTTTCCTTTCACTGTTGTTCATGCTCTCTGAAAAAGCAGGACCCCATCTCATTTTCCTACTTGGGCTCTTTCTGGAGAGGGCACAGGAATCCAGGGCAAAAGAAGCATGTTTTGCTGGTTGATCTTACTGATGATGCCTCATTTGAGAAGTGAGAATGTACAGGGAAAACTTCCTCTCAGGAGGTTGTCGCCACCTCTCTTTACTGTAAAAGCTGTCTGGGGACATTGGGTCACTCACCATTTATTCACTCAGCAAATGTGAGAGTTTACTTTGTGCCAGGTACTTTTAGGAGCTGGGTCCACAGAGGTGAAGCCCATAGACATGCTCCCTCCCCTCACAGAGCTTCCAGCCTGGCAGGGAAGACAGAATTACAGAGGGAGACAAATTACTCAGGAGTAATTCAACAGATAATTACGAATGGCAGTCTGTTCTATGGAGGGAAAGAACAGGGTGGAGGAAAAGAGGAAAATCGAAGTGAGAGGGGCAGTAGACTGGGTGGTTAAAACAAGAGCTCAGGTTCTCTAACCTTAGACCCAACCCCTGTGACGAATATGCAAGACGCTTTTGTCTCAAGCAAGTCTCCACAGCTGCCAACAGCTGCAGTGTCTGTTTGAAACTTCAAACAAAGAATGACTTTCTGAAGTGGTGGCTTAGGGACACAAGAAAGACTGACTTAAAGAAGTTTTTGTTTAAGACAAAAAGCCACTAAAACCAAACAAGAGTAGAAAAACAAATTGTTTTCCATCACATTATATATTTTGGCACCAAAATTTAACTACTACTCTACAGGTTTGTAACAGAGAATATTTTTAATAAGTAGTTTAAAGATTAATTTACTAAGTAGTACTTATTCTTGAAAAACACCAGGCACTGGTTGCGTGCTTTCATAATCCTACTGTTAGCTTACTTAAAGTCACCATAATTAAAACGGTGAATGTATCTTAATGACGCAAGACTGAGACTAGTTCCACCCCCATGGATCAGTCATGTAAAGATCTCCTGCAAACTTTTATTTTATACCTTTCAGAAACTCAACAGAACTAGCTCCTTGTATGTGCCATGCTCTTCCACCTCGGAATTTTGCATCTACTGTTTTCTCATCCTGGGATGCCCTTCCTTCCGCATCCACCCGATGTGCTTCTTCTCATCCTTTCATACTCAGCTCAGCCGGCACTTCCTCTGGGGTTCTCTGCCTGAGTCCCTCAGCCTTCCGCTGCTGGGCCCCCACAGCGCCCACTCCGTACCACAAACCCCAGCATTCAGCACGTTTGTTGGAATTGCCTACTTGTTGGTTTTTCCAAAATAGAACGTGAGCACCTCAAGGTCTCTGCTGTGTCTAGCACATTCCAGGCGATTAGTTTGCTGAAAATACACTGGCATTTTAGAGAAGGAATAATGCCTGGTTTTCCTTTATGAACAGAAAGAGGAAGAGCTGTAACAGAGTATAACACTATACATTAAAGTATAACTTCAATGTTTACAAAAAGACTAAGTAAACCTGGTTCTCCCACATGCACATAAAACCACCTTTCTGCAATCTTTATTGCAACTTTAACGATAACAGGTATATGGACCTTAAAAATGCCACCCATGGCTGCTTGCCACTGTCTGAAACCTGAAAAATGGAAAAAAATGGCAGTGGGGGAGGCGAGAGAATGACATAAAGACATTCAACCACTGAAAACATTCAAACGAAAGTCCAACTTTTTAAGCAGTTAAAATTCTATGGTTTGCCCAATAATATGCTTTTATGGAGTCAGGAAATCATGTTAATGTTCTTAGAGTAATTGAAAATCACTTCCAAACAGGTTCCTTCTGTAGATATAACCAATAACAATGTTTTTTCTTTTCATCCAAGACTATCTTCGTTTAAGTTGTAGAATGACGCAACGTTGGTCGGCTATATGGGGAAATAAGACTAACAAGTTATTGGTCTTGGTCAGTAGGAACTTCTGAGGCTGCTAAGACCCAAATCTGGCACATGGTGTGTCCTGTAAAATCCTGGTCCACTGTCCTTGACAAAAGTATAGTACATGCATTTAAATGGTCCACTGCTAACTACAGAATTAATAGGCATCAGTCTACAAGGGAGCAAGTTTAATATTCATCTGTTTTAATATTCACCTCATTCTGAAGCAGACAGGAAAAGCTACTTACCCGGTAAGAGTCTAAATTTTAAAATGTGTTTTCACAGAGATGAACCTACCAACACTAATTTACAGTTAAGTATTTGGGGGATGGGGAGTTTCTTTACTTTTTATTTCCCCTTGTTTTTAATTAAAAAAAAATATATATATATATATTTAAAGATTTTATTTTTCCTTTTTCTCCCCAAAGCCCCCCAGCACACAGTTGTATAGTTTTAGTTGTGGGTCCTTCCAGCTGTGGTATGTAGGATGCCACCTCAGCATGACCTGATGAGCCATGCCATGTCTGCGCCCAGGATCGGAACCGGCGGAACCCTGGGCCGCCAAAGTGGGAGTGTGCAAACTTAACCACTCGGCCATGGGGCCTGCCCGCTATATATTTATTTTTTAAAATGTACTACATTGTTATATATATAAAACTATTATATATATTTATATAAAACTATTTAGTACATCAGTAATATCCATCAGTAACCTCCATGTCAGGTTTAATCAGAAGCTATAAAGTTTATTTTGGCTATTTCCAGACAGAAATGATAGCTCAATATCAACACTGCCGAAGTCAAAACAGTTTTGGCAGACATTCTTGAAACGGTTCCAACAAACAGGCTACAGGTTGAGAGGCTGAAATGTAAAAGCCACAGTTACCTGGGCTGTTACATTTGTAACACCAGGATACAGAGCTGATGGCCTGATTCCATCCTCATGTGCCTCAATCTCTCAGGAGAATTCAACACACATGACCACTCCCGCTTGGTGGTTCCTTGGTTTCTTTCACACTATTTCCCCAGGTTTCCTCTCTGTTCCCTGACTGCTCTGTCTCCTTTGTTGGCTCCAACCTCTTCTCTGAAACTCTAAAACTACTCTCTTTCATTCAACATTGTTTCCTTAGGGGATTTCATGGCTTTACGGGATTTCAATTACCACTGACCTGCCAACAAATTTCCCCATATTTCCTACATTTTCCTCTGTATAATCACTTGTCACATATTTTTGGCACCAGATCGTAGGTAGAGGAAGGCCAAGTGCTGTTTGTTTTGTGAATTGCTATAACCCCAGTGCCCGGCACATAATGATTGTTCAGTTAACGAACCACAGAGGTCAAGGTGAATTTCTTCTATTATGGTGGTCAATTGAAACCTTTAATAACTTTAGGAGTCAAAGTCATCTTTTCCATAGTTGTGGGACAGACCTCTGGACCCAAGAGATGGCAATAATTTGAGCAAATCCAAAGCCCTTTGTTGAGGAAAAATCAACCCGGCTTGCAAGTACTTCACTACCTTCACATAGTGGCAAGGTGGTCACATCGGGACCGAATTCAAGTAAAGCACTTTAATTTATATGACAAAATGTCATATCACCAGCTGTACCTTAGGAACCTAAAGTCTAAGGAACTCTTTTCAGGTGACACAGAATATTCTAAAATGAATTGATACCTTGGCAAAGCCCAGTGAAGATCTTTGATCTAAGACAGTAATAGTCTAAGAGACAGACAATATCTCCAGCTTTTAGAGCACTAACTCCAAAGCCAGAATGCCTGAATTAGAATTCTAGCTCCGGCTGTGTAACTTGGGCAAGTTACTTAACCCCTCTGTGCCTCATTCCCTTCATTTACAATACAGGAATAAAAATAGTACTACGTCACAGGGTTGTTATAAAGATTGAGGTGCTATCCATGTAAAATGGTTAGAACAGGATGAGTTAGTGACGCTGCTGCTGCTGATTCATACATGCAGTTAGAACATGAGCCAACTGAGCCGGTAGACTCTGAAACTTTAACCACAGGAAGAAGTTTTTAGTTCTTGCTATATACCAAGCACTGTGCCAAGAATCTTATATACACAATCACATTTAATCCATCTGGCAAGCCTTGAGGGAGGCGCTACAAGTGTCATTACCCCACTTTTACAGGTAAAGAAACTAAAGTTTAGAGAGTTTAAGAAACTTGCCCAACTAGTTTCACAACTAGCAAGGGCTACGCCAGGATTTAAACCCAGTAGCAGTAGCCAACAGCAGTCCAGATTAAGATCTACACCTGTATAGAATCCACAAACCTGAGATCAGTAGCAGATTGACAAGAATAAGAGTGAAAATAAAAGAATAAAAAATGGCATATTACTATTGGAGTGTACTGGAGACAACTGCTAAAAATCAGATCTGGACTAAATACATTTCTTATGTGCCAGGGACTGCTCCAAGTGCTTTACATATTAATGTGTGATGATGATGACCAACAATAACACTTTATATACATTATCTCATGCCATCTTCACGATAATTTTATGGGCCAAGTAATGTGGCCATTTACTAGATCAGGAAAGAAACTCACAGGTTAAATACACTCTTCAAGGTCACACAGCTAATGCTCAGAGCCTGGATTTGAACACAGGTCTCCCCGATCCCCAACTCCATGCTCTTAAACACTATGAAAACGGTCCCCCAAACTTGGTAAATATCCCAACAGTATCATGAGTTTTTTTGTAAAATAAGGATCTATAGTCAACTAAATTTGGGACTCACAGTGTATTCTCTAAGATTCAATATACACATTAGTAAGGTAGGAATTCTGAAATATTTTACAGTTAAAAAAGAAACCCTGGTGAACTCTGTTAACTCAGCATTTCCCAGTCTTATTTAACCATGGAACCTTCTTCAATGTGTAATATGTATTAAAATCCTCCAGGACTAAAATTTGTAAATACATAATACATTCCTTCCCTGTGTGACACTTTCTTAATGTGGATCACACAGCTAGTACAAAAGATGTCAGAGTGGAGGGGGTGGCGGGAAGGGGAGGAGAGGAGACTGAACAATCATAATAGGAAGCTGTAGAATAAAGTTGAAAGGGCTGTGGAGACCAGCAGACCTGGCTCACAGCCAGCCTCCCCAGGCAGTCATGTGTCTGCAAACCAGTTACTTAACCTTGCTGAGCTTCTATTTCCTTTCTCATAAAAATGAGGACTTGAACTACTATTTCACAAGTTAGTTGTGTTTATCATTCAGTAAATGGATCCATTATCCCGATATCTGCCAGCAATCTTATTCCACTAAAAGCAGATCAGCTTCTAAGAGCAAAAGAATTGACTTGCCTTGCTAAGAAAGTCAAGCAAGCAGGGATTATTGCTGCTCTGGACTTGCTTCTCACTAACAAGGAGGAACTGTGCCATGAAATGGAAGTGACTGAAACGCTGGGACAGCGTGACCGTGTCTTAGAACTGATGCAGAAACTAGGAGCAGTGAGATAAACATCTTGCACTTTAGGAAAATAGACTTCAGAACCATCAGATAAAAGGCACTTTGAGTCTCAGGGCATATCATGGGACAGGTAGCACAGAAGAACGTCAGTCAAATTAATTTCTCATGGGGCATTCATCAATTAACCATTCAGGAGGAAAAGGGAAAGGCAGAATGGTAGCAAATGAATGTGAATTCGCCAGCCATCTTTTAAGGAGGCTGCCTGTAACTATAATTAACATTTAGCTAGAAATAGGCACAAAATTCATTACAAATTCAAAAACAAACATAAATCTGCAAAAATACTATGAGGAAGTTAGAAACCCAGAAAATAGCAAGGCTTGCAAAAAAAAAAAAAGTTGCAAAGGACAACAAAAAGCCGTTTTTGGGTAAATTCAGAGTCAGAAGCACCTGGGAGCACTAGGTCTGCCCCTTGGGGAAAATGGAGCAACACAGAAGACCGAAGAAAGCGGAACCATGAATTCCTATTTTCTCTACCGTGAATGAGCTTCAAACAAACAAACAAAAAGCCTAAAACATTAAGAGAGAATTTATGCCTATGATAGGCAAGAAAACTTATGATTTGGGGGGGGGGAAGCTTGTACATAAATATCAACATAAGGAAAGAAATATAAGGGCCATAAAAGAAAAACAAAATGCTAGCAGAGTGTAAAGGCTGACTGGGGAAAGAGGGGAAGTATCCACAAGAGACGATTTATTTTTTTTGAGGAAGATTAGCCCTGAGCTAACATCTGCTGCCAATCCTCCTCTTTTTGCTGAGGAAGACTGGCCTTGAGCTGACATCCATGCCCATCTTCCTCTACTTTATATGTGGGATGCCTACCAGAGCGTGGCTTGCCAAGCGGTGCCATGTCCACACCCAGGATCTGAACCTGTAAACCCTGGGCCGCTGAAGCGGAACGTGCAAACTTTGCTGCGCCCCCGGGCCGGCCTTTAGAGATGATTTTTGAGTAGGTGTTGAAAGATGTGTGGGATGTGGCCAAAGTGAGGGGGTGGGAGGGCATGTGATGCAAGGGTGACAACAGGAGGAAAGGTGTCAGATACGAGTGTGTCGACTGTCCTGGGAACACTGTGAGGCTAGATTCAGCAGAGCGGTACCAGGCTGTGGCAGGCCCTAAGCACCAGCTAAGGAACTTAGTATTTTTATTCTGCCACTATCCTGGGGGACGGGCAGCCAGGGAGTGAGGGGTAGGGGGTGGGTTCCAGGAAGGTTCACAGTCAGATTTGAGCAGAACAGGGAGCACAGGCATCATCCTACTACTTTGACTGGGTTACGCTGGTCAGTGCAAGTCAAAGAAACGTAGGTGAGCATCTATCCAGATTTGTCTGGGAATAATTCTGGTTTAAAATGGTTGTCCTGGCAAGATTATTAATAGCAGCCTTTATCACTCTCAAAAAATGCCCTGGTTGGATAATAAATTATATGGCTACCTAGGTATATGCAACTTGGGGACTGTGTTTAATAGCAGTAATAATAAACATGTATTTAAATAGTTACAAACTTTAGAGAGGAGAGCTTCCCAGCAGGTATGCCACAAATAGGTTACAGGTGGGCCACAAGATATTGATGGTTAGGTGTTTTATAGTGGTAAAAACTTAAAACCATTTTTTATAACTATTGAAAAAATTTATCAGAGTTGGCATTCTATTTGAGAACCACTTGTATAGTTCTCCTTATAAATCTTGTGAATTCCGTCATTCAAGCTCACGCAGATTCCCCCCACATTTGTTCCAGGCTCCCCTGGCATCTTCACGGATGTAATCAAGTCTCTGGCAGGAAAAAAGATTGGGAAACACTAGAGGAGATTAATTTAACTGTTAGAGATCAAAAAAAGTCAGGACACCGTGTACAAGTTATCATGAGCATTCCCATACGCGTGGTCACCGCTATGAGGGGCCTGTCAGAGAGACAGCACCAGGGAGAAAAAGGACCAAATCCATCATGGAGGACTTTGTTTTCAGGTCAGCCTGGCCCAGCAGAGAGAATGAAACTAGGAGTCCCAGAATTCTGATTCCAGTCGCTATTCTGCCAGTATAACTAATCATGAGACCTTGGGGATGTCATTGACCCTTTCTGGACTTCCATTTCCTCACTTGACAAATGGAAATAACTAATGCTCGCCAGTTATTTATTGTAAAAATAAAATGAGATGACAGCAGTGAAACCCTCTGTAAAACCTAGAGTGCTACATAAAGGTAAGGTATAATAAAAAATGATGTTCTTTAGGGTCTCATTGCTATTAGGGTTAGCCTCCTCTTCCTCTCACCGCTGGTGTCCCCCTGGCGTGTCCTTGGCAGGATCTCCCAATCTTACTCTCAGTCCATACCCATTCACCCCCAGTACTTCCACCACCCCCCGTTCACTGACCACTCCCAATTCCGTATGTCCAACCCCGCTCGCTCACTCTCCTGAGCTCTGGTCTTGTGTATGCAGGCTATTTATGAACAGCTATCCTTGGACCGGTCCCATGGACACTGCAGAACAAGGTCCAAAAATCTATTGGATCTTCACTCTTAGATCTGCTCTTTTTCCTAAATCAGAGTCATCATCGCCATTCACCCAGTTACTCCGGAGTCTGTCCCAGGAGTCATCTCTGACTTCTTTCCCTCCTTCACTCCATACTCTCTCTCCGTCAGCAACTCTGGTGAGCTTCACTCCAAACCTGTCCTACTTTATTAGCTCATGCCCCCACCTCTCACCTGGATTCCTTCCTAAGTAGTCTCTCACCTTCACTTGCTTTCTTAAACTCTAGTCTCTACACTGAGAAAGACTGTTCTGAAACACAGATTTGATCACGTGATTTCCCTACTAAAAATCTTTCAGTGGCTCCTTTCTTGGCCCACAAAGCCCTTTATTATCTGGCCTGTGCTTCCTTCCTGCCTCATCTCCCGACTTTTGAGCTTTATGCTCCAGCCAGTCAAATCCACTTTTAGTTCTTTAGCTGTATCATCCTCTCCCATTGGAATGTCCCTTCTGGTTGGAATGCCCTCCTCACCCTCTGTTCTCCCCTCTCTTCTCTTCCCCCACCTCCTTCACTCCACTAGCTCCTATGGAAATACAGTCTAGTACAATGAATGAGTAAGCTCCTGAGCTCGGAGTAAGACAGGCTGGAACAGAATCATGATTCCACCTCTTATAACCTGTGTCATCCTGAGCAAGTTACTTTTCTTTGCATTTCAGTTTCCTCCTTTGTAAGATAAGAAAAATAAGAACACTCGCCTCATCGAATTATAGCATGGACTAAATGAATTACATGCAAAGCACATAGCACAGAATCTGGCGCAAAGTAAATACTCACCACGTGCTTAAAAGATGTCAGTTATTTTTACGGTAAACACTCAACCTGGATAACTCAGATTAGATGGCAATGTGAAAGCGAAACAGTTCCCCATGCCCAGGTCTACATTAGACACCCTTTTTAAGGCTTTTGTGGCAACCCATAAATGCCTCTATCATGACTCTCCTTCTGTCACTCAAGCGCACACTCTGTAACTATCAATAGGTTTATCTGCCCTCCACTCGACTGTAAACTCCTCAAGATTAGATATGTGCCTTTTTCATTTTTGTTTTGCCAGTTCCTAGCATTGCTGTTCAGTTAATATTTAATGAATGAGTGATGGCTTCCAAATGGTAGGATTTTAATTTTATTTTGGAAACACAAAGATAGACTGTTAAAATTTCATAATGTGACACATATTAGGGAATATAGCTAGGTTTGCCACTGGGAAATTCAATTACATTTCTTAATTCTTTATAAACATAAAATGAAGGCGAAAACAAGTGGTAGACAGTTCTCACATAGTTTTATGTGGCAGTAAAATCAAACATATACTCATGATTTTAAAAGAAGTACTTTTGCGTTAATAGCATGTTTGAGACTGATTATTGCACTTTCACACCTCACAGAAATGTCTTCAGATCAAGCTAAAGCCATATGTTAGAAATACGATGTCCCATTAAAATACAGTAATAATGATGGTATTTCTGAGCTCAGGGCTATATTTGTAGAGTTCTAGGAAAAATTAAAAGGAAAACTATAAATCAGGCATTGTCTAACACACCTGGCAGCAAATCAATCTGACCTTAGTCTTCAAATGCATCCACCAGGAGGTGCTATCTACCGAGATCAGCTCAGATTGCTCACCTGTCAGACTGATCCTGATTAAATACTTCCCTAGAAGCTTTTATTTTTCTTGGTGAGAAAGGTTGGTCCTGAGCTAACAATCAGTGCCAATCTTCCTCTTTATGTTTGAGGAAGATTGTCCCTGAGCTAACAGCTGTGCCCGTCTTCCTCTATTTTGTACGTGGGACGCAGCCACAGCATGGCTTGATGAGCAGTGTGTAGGTCCACGCCCAGGATCTGAACTTGAGAACCCTAGGCCACCAAAGCAGAGGGCACGAACTTAACCACTACACCACTGGGCCGGCCCTCTGATGTTATTCTTAACGCCCGTCTGCCGCCAGGTGTTTAAAGAAAATCTCATCAAATAAGCTAAAAATTATTGTAGTTGGTGAAATCTTTCACTTACATGAAGAAATATGTATCATGACAGGTCTGAAAAGAGGTAGACAAAACTTTTATTATTTACTAATGCTTTCAAGTTAAATTTACCTGACATTAGTAAACATTCCAGTTCATGAAGGGTTATGAAAAAGGTTAGCAAATTGAAGCTCTGGATAGCATCCAGCTGAGCTGTCAATTAAATCACTCCCATACAGCCCAAAGGCACAGCATGCACAGAAAATTCTGGTGAGATTACTTTAGATTTGACCAGGTTTGGGGACATTTTACAGGACGAAAAACCAGGCTCAACTGGTCTGAAAGCACGGTCATCCATAAGAAATGGGAGAACACTCAGCAGAAATACCAGTTTCAACAACCTCTCTTTCACATTACGTCATCAAAAAGATACATAGTATAAGAACTAGTAAATTAGGAGGTAATCAAGACAAGCCAAGCCAAGCTCTTGCTCTGAACTCCCTTCAGATACCCTTATAGCCATCAGTCACCATCTTCACCACCCCTGTAAACTGTCCATGACCTCTCTCTCCTATGAGCCTCTGTAACTGTATCTCTTCTGCAACACCTGACAGCTACCTTTTTAATAGCTGTATATTAACATGGCTTCTCCATTCTGCCAGGCTGTAGTGTCTTTTAGATCATTTTAGCATCTCCCTAAAACCTCACACAGTAGGCTTTCAATCTGTTTTACATCTCAGTGACTGAGCATGAAGCATCCACTTGTGACAGCTGTATCAGGGGATCCAGGATGCCTTTTTCAAAGAAATCTGCTTTTTTTCATAGAACAATTACTAAAATATTAACCACATTGATACGTGTATGCACATCAATTCCACTTTAGAAGTAGGAAATCTACGAAAACCTACTACGAAAAAGGGTTTTAAATAATTTCTTATGGTATGTTCATTGTAGAAAAACGAGAATATACAGGTTTGAACCTTGAAGATATAACCTTACAACCCAGAAAAAAATCACTGTATTTTAAATTATATCCTTCTGCTTTTTCTATATGTATATAAATAGAGATATACATAACTATATGTTTTGATATGGACATTTTAAATGGGATAATGGCATACACGCTGTTTTGTGGCATTTTCCCACTTAATGTACAGCACAAATCTTTTGTAGGCCATTCACTGTTACTTTACAACCTAAATTTTTTGACTGTATACTATTCCAAAATATGGGTTTACCATAATTTACTTAATTTCTTATTGTTCTTAAGTTTTCATTCTTTTATGTATTTATTTATTTATTGTTTTTTTAATTGCTTTTTCTCCCCAAATCCCCCCAGCACATAGATGTATATTTTAGTCTTGGGTTCTTCTAGTTGTGGCATGTGGAATGCCGCCTCAACATGGCCTGATGAGCGGTGCCATGTCCAAGCCCAGGATCTGAACCAGTGAAACTCTGGGCCGCTGAAGCAGAGCGCGCCAACTTAATCACTCCGCCACGGGGCCAGCCCTTCATTCTTTCAAATAATGCTGCAAAAAAAGAAAGATGAAAAAGGTTACTGAGGGGGCCACTCAGTGGCGTGGTGGTGAAGTTTGCACGCTCTGCTTCAGCGGCCTGGGGTTCACCAGTTTGAATCCTGGGTGTGGACCTACCCACTGCTATCAAGCCATGCTGTGGTGGCATCCCACATACAAAATAGAGGAAGATTGGTACAGATGTTAGCTTGGCGACAATCTTCCTCAAGCAAAAAGAGGAAGATTGGCAAGAGATGTTAGCTCAGGACCAATCTTCCTCACCAAAAAAAAAAAAAAAAAAAGGTTACTGAATGTTCTCCCATATTTCTCAAAAATAGTAGCGCTTTTGGACTAGTTGAACAAGGTTTCTGATCCTATAAAATGTTTCCATATTTATAGCTACAGCTTTGCCTATATCCATGATTACTTAAATTCATCCAGAGAAATTGCTGGTTCAAAGAATAAACATGCTTCTCTGGCTTCCAACAGATATTGCCGAACTCAGCAGTGCACAGTTCTCAGTATCTTCATGTGTACTGGGATTACCACTTTTTAAAATCTTTGCTTGCATAGCATTTTGAAGTCGGTATTCAGAAACTCCCCTAAAACTCCCTCCTTTTGTCCTTCTGGTTTCCAGCTGCCCAGTCTTCATCTAAACCTCTCTCCACTGCTCTTCCCAGACCCACTTTTGTTTGTGCTTTTCCCCTGCTCAAGTCTTATGATGGCTTTGCTCTAACACTGAAATTTGCCTAGCTAGTATTTTATCCCCTTAGACTCTTAGAGCCAAAGTATCAACCAACTAATCTGATAAACTAATCCAGGCTCATGTAAAGGGGCTCTCTCCCAGCAACATGTGTGCAATGTGACTCGAGCAGGGTAAGGAAAACATACTATCTCCATCTGGAATGCTTTTTATTTATCTCAAAGAACAGTGGTTCTCAAATTTTGCTGCACATTGAAATCACCTAGGGAGCTTTTAAACAACACCAATGCCTGGGACTCACCTTCTAGAGATTCTGAATAAAATTTTATATAGGGTGTGACTTGGGCATCAGGACTTATTAGAGCTCCCCAGGGGATTCTAATAGGGCATCTGTGTTTGAGATGACTAAGAGAAAGATCCCAAGTAGCTTCTTCTTAAGTAATAGTGGAAGGCCCCAAGGAAGAAAAGCACAATGAACATAATCCCAGTAATTTGACTTATCTGCAGAGGATAAAGGAGACAAGAAGGGGCAGTGAGGGGTGACGCATTTGCTAATGACAACAGAAGAAATGTAGCATTCATAGTTCTTGATGCTAGGCAGGTGCCTGCTGTGTTAGGAAGGAGGCCAAGCTTCAGGTCTGAAGCAGCTTCATTTGCTTTCGTAATTGAGCCAATCAACTTTCACTAAAATTAACCGGCATGCAATTAATTTCATGGGAGCTCTCCAGCTTTCAGTGAGATAAAATGCTTCCAGTTTACATTAGTTTTATTGTTTCAGCAAAGTTGGGGAATCCCACAGATTTTCCCCACAATCCATAGGGGACCTTTGGGACAACTTTTAGAAGAACACTACAAGTTCCAGACATTTAAATACATTATTAACCTCACAGCAACCTTACAAGGCAGCTATTTGCCCTATTTTCCATGGAAAACTGAGGATCAGAAAAGATTAGTAAATTGCCTGGCCTCACAGGCAGTAAGCGACCTGGCTGGGATGGGATGGGATGGGATTCAGGGAGGCACGACTCTAACAGTCACGCTCTTATTAACATACAACGCCTCAAGCCATGTTGCCTTTTCCCCAGGACAATTTGAAGCGACACTGGTAAATTGCCTTAAAGGGCAGAAGATGCTTCCACGTGGTCTGAATGATATTTCTGATGTTCCACAATTCAGAAGACAACTGATGAGAGCCACTTCTGTGCAAACCCACTCCCAGGCCACAGTGTCAGGTGACCGTGTTTTGTTACCCCATCCAACTCTGTGACTCGGCCTTACACACACTATTGTTCCCAACAACAGCCGAGGGCACATTCTGGAAAGGACCACGGGGACCAAAGTCCTCGCCTCCGGCGGCTGGCAGTCCAGCTGAGGATGAAAAGCTTTTCTCCAAACCTGGCTTTTCCCAAATTACTTATGGTGGAGAAGACCTCCTTGGTGACCTGAAAACTAAGAAGAATTTCTGTGGCCAATATAGCAGTTTGATTCTTTTTTGCCCTGTTCTTCTTATTCTTATTAGCCATTATTTACTGTAGAAGGCCACTTAGCCCACCCAGGTAAAGACAATGGTACCCCAGAATCTTTGAAGGATGTTACTCTCAAATTACATAATTTCTGGAGGAAGAGGGACTGCAGCCTTCCTACATGAAGCCTGCCTTTCTTGGAACCCATGCAAGAGAAGGGGCTGGTCATTCTTCCACCATGTCAACATCAGAGTAGGCAGGAGGGAGGTAAGTGGATCGATGGCTTCGTAGACCCTTCCTAAGGGACAACAGGCCACCTGGGTGGAGAACGTGACTGGATTCAAGACAAACAAATGCCTACTAGGAATGTGCTGCAAGCCCCTAGCCAAGGGGCTTTTTGATAGGACAGAGCCCCCAGAGACTATGTCATCCTACAGACACAATTAGAATGGACAGGAAAAGGAGCATCCATCCTCTAGGAAAATCAGGATTTTTTTTTGTCTCTCTTTCTCTAGACATTCCTGAAAAAAAAAAAAGGGGGTTTACAACGTTTAAAGCCCGTGGGTGGGGGACGGGAGGGGCTGGTTTTGCAGGAGGGTTCGGAGTTCAGATCCGGCAGGCTGCTCAGAAACACTGTTCAGTCTTAGGCTCAGCTTTGGCTGCAGATGGTAGTTTAGATTTTAGATTCTCTGAATGCCCTTTACAGGAGAACAAACCCCAGGCAGGGAAACAAAATACACACCCATGATACAGTAGAGAGAAATGTTACCCTGGCAGGGTAAGCCAGGGTACCCTGGCTCGGGCAGACGTTATCTCCTTCAAGGACAAAAAGTAAACGTTGCAGGCAAGCAGAAACCACAGGCACCAGGCAAACAGCCGCTGCCGTCCCGCCGCCTCTCCCGCAGCCAGCCCCAGCCTCCAGGCCTCCTTTCTCGGGCTGAGCTGACAAACGCCACGCATGAAATGCGAGAGCCGCGCGGCTCCTCCAGTGCTTAGAGCCCTGACTGCTGCCCCCGGGATGCAGGGCTCCAGTCTGGGGACGTCGGGAGCTGGCCCGTGCCCGCTTCTGCTCTTAAGGTGGCTGCGTTGCCCAGAATGAGAGCCTGATTTTCCCAGAGCCTTCCTAAAACATTTAACTCCCTCTCCGCCGGCCCCTGTAGGAGAACGAAAATGGGGGAGGGATGGTTTATAAAATGATGCAGTATTGATTTTTGACGTTGCAAACCAAGAAAGGGGGGGGGATATTTAGGACAGACGAAGGGTTAAACGGTTGCCAAATTCTATTAGAGAACTTCACCTTCTCCGTCACCAATGCAGGCAAGGAGAGATAGATCTGGCCCGCGGCTAGCAAGAAGGAGGCGAATACGACACGCTGAAAATGCCAGACCGAACTACCTTAAAAAGCGATAGCCTCATTGCATTAGAAAAACATGCATTCTCGTGGGACGTGGTCCGGAAATTTTGTTTCCCCCTTCAAATACTGCTTGAGAAGAGAAACAGAATCAGCGCTGGGCTGCGTCTCACCACTTGCTGTGCGGTCCGAAAAGTCGCGTCCAGCAACATCAGCTTCCAGGGATCGGACACTGAGCTGGGCAGGGGAATGTAGATGTAATAGGCGGCCAGCGCCACCAGGGCGGTGAGCAGGACACAGGACGACTTCATCCTCCCCGGGGTCGGCTCGCCCGCGGGTTGAGGGCGAAAGGACGATGCCACCCAAAGACCTCCGGCAAGTTTCTGCCAGGGCCGGCGGCTCATTCACCGGTGTCTTATATGCCCAGGAGCCAATCAGAGGCGGCGTCGGGAGGAAGTAGGGGCGCTGACGTGCCCCCTCGTCGGTGTTCCTGCGAAGTGCTGCAGACGCTTCAGGTTAGAGAAGGCCCTGAGACTGCGCTGCGCACCGCACAGCGGACTCTGCAGGACACAGGTGTGTATTGCACGCCTGTGACCGAGGGCTCCCTCCTGAAGAAGATCCTCAAATGGAAACCTGGAACCGTTTCAGTGTGATGAGTCTCTCTGTCCAAAGCAGGAGGCCATTCTGACGCAAAATGGAGATGCCGAGAAAAATAATAAAAATCCACTGTCTTCTGGAACCAGACTTGCTATGGAATGTAAATTCTAGCTAATATGTGGTGAAAGGAGGTGACTACAAATTCTTATAGCTCGAGCAATGATAAGCCAGTAGTACATCTAGCACCCAAGCCGTGGTTTCCACATCCCATTCTCCAGTAAAAGGAACCACAGCTCTTTGGGAAAAAGCCTGATTCCAGGGCTGGGGCAGGTAAAATACAGGATGAGCCTGTTGTGCTAGAAGATAGGGAAGTGATCAATAATGATGGGGACTGGTCAAGAGGACACAGGTGGCGGCTTGAAGGATCTCCTAATGGCTAAAGATTGGATGATTTTAGTATCAAAGTAAATAATAATGATGGATTATAAACCATTGAATAAAATAAAAATCCAGGAGCCTATACTAATATAAATCAATAAATAAATGGGAAAACACCACCTGAAAAAAATTCTTTCAGTGGGTCAATGGTAGCAGAAAGAGCATTGAATCCAGATTTCTTGTTAAAGGTTGGAGCAGCAGTGAGTACAGAATGGGAGAGAGAACTTCACCAGCAGAACCACAACCTGAAATCCAGAAAGAAAACATTTGGAAGAACTGTCTCAAGGAGATGGTAAGAGAACGACTCCAAACTTATTGATTGAGGCCTTAAGACACCTGGTACATATAATTTTGCACCTTAATATAGTAATTTCAATTTAATCTGACCCAAAGAAGTCAGATAATCATAAATTTCGGACTGATAATGAGATTATTAGGAGAAAATTTGTTTCGTTTTCAAAGTTGGAGGGAAGCATTTATATGAAAGGCACACTTTAATGGTGTTTCAAGCTTGCAAGTTTGAGGTTATTGTTTTACGTTTTGATTTTTTGTAGTTACTAATTAAGCATATAACTAAACAGATAGAGATGTATATGTTTGTGGGTCAACGTATGTGCGTAAAGTTAAAGACTAATCTTTTAGGTGATTAGCAATAATCCCAGAGATATAAACGGAGCTGGCTACTGGATTGCTTAACATAACTTGCTCTCAGGTAAACTGTAAAATAACTTAAAGTTTTACCTTGTGGACTTTAATATTTTCTTCCTGGACTTTGATTATATTTGTAAAATCATAGATCTTAGAGCTGATGACAAAACAAAGAAACAACAACAAAAACCCCCACAGCTGACTCGTCAGTCTGTCTTCAGCCACTAGTAACAAGCCCAGTTCTATAGATGAGCCTCTCGAGGCCCAGAGCAGCTTGTTTATAGTCCTCTAGTTCGTAAGTGATGGAACCAGTCTTTACTTCTCCTACCTCCCTCAAGCAGTGCACTGAGAGATAGAAACTAAGGATCAAAGAAACCACAATACTTCCTAGTGCTTCTTCTACAGATCTGAGAGTTTTTGAAAATGAGACCAATTTGAGATAAAAGCCTTCAGCACTTGTTTCCAAAACTTAATTCATTCAACAAATATACCTGGCCCCCACTAGGAAATAACGGAGTCGGGGCAAGGCAGTAAGGTCTCCACTCTTTTTGATGTACATGCTTGGTGGTGATGGTGGTGGTGGGGTGAGTGTAAGGAAGGTACAGAAGGGAGAGCCAAACAATAAATAAATGATAATAGCTAACATGCATGGAGTGCTTACTATAAGCCAGGCTCTGTGTTGAGCAGTTTAAATGTATTAACACACAACAATTCTATGAAGTAGGTACTGTCATTATTCGGAAAGCAGAGGCATTGAAAGGTGAAGTGCTTTGCACCAGGTCACCCAGCTGGTGAAAGGTGTGGCTGGGATTTGAGCCCACAGAGTCAGCTCTCGTGCTCACGTGCTTTACCACTCAACTCCGCTGCTAAGTGATTAGGGCTATGAAGAAAATAGAACAGGGTCGTGTGACACTGTGTGGCTGGTGGCTGCTTTCAACTGGGTGATGAAGAGGACCTCTTTAAGGAGAAACCATGTGAACGGAGATCTGAACGACCAAGGAGACAGCCGTGCAGGAATCTAGAGGCCAAGGAACAAGTGCAGAGGCAATAAGGGGCTAATGAGGTTGAGGAACAGAAAGAGTGCTAGTGAGGCAGGAATAGTGGGCTAGAGGTGGTGGTCCCGGCACAGTCAGGGAGGCAGCACAAGCGCAGGAAGGCAGATGGTTTAGGACTGTGTAGGCTATGATAAGGAGTTTGAATGAGGCTTTGCAGCCGGGTAGTAACAGGATCTGATCTGTATTTGAAAAGAAGCACTCTAGCTGTGTGCAGAGCGCAGGCCAGTCAGGGGGCTTTTACAGGAGCCCAGATGAGATACAGTGATGGCCAGGAGTGGCAGTGTAGCAGTGCGATGGAGACAAGAGGCAGATTTAGGATATATTTTAGAGATGGGGGATGGTACATACTCAGAGATTGTAATGGGTGAAAAAAGAGAACGATCAATAAAATGCTCTGCTTCTAAGGAAATAAAGTGTAATTTGAGTCAAGCAATTGACATTTCCACTTATATAGAACTATCTGAAATTAGTTTTTATTAAAACCTCCTAATTATGTGACATAGCAATATCATTGCTTAACAAAATGTTTATTTTTATTACTGGAAATAATTTATCCAAAGTGCCATCTACTATGCCATGTGAAGTGGGCTTTTTCATCCAAGGACAAGGAGGACTTTAGTTCAACAAATACTTACTGAGTCCTGCTCTCTGCAAGCCACTATGGTAAGTGCTGTCATGATGAAAATAGTCCCTTTCCCGCAAAAAGTGTCCACTCTGGTCAGAGAGAAAGTCAGATAAACAAATTTTTCCAAATATGTACAAAGTTCGGAGACGTGGTGCAAAGGAAGTCATGATTAGTTCTGTTCTGGAAGAGTGAGGAGTAAGAAGATCCACAAGAAAGGTGATGACTGAGCAGATTCTGCAGGTTGAAGAGGAGTGTGCAGGTGGACATTGCAGATGGGGTAAGGCTATCCCACGCAGAGAGAAGAACATATACAAAAGTCCTGAAGTGGGGGGTGAGCACAGAACCACAGGTAGTTTGATATTTCTGGAGCATCAAATGCAAGGAGGTGGAGAGTTTAACCTGAAGAGTTAGACAGAGGTCACATGATTCAGGGCCTTGGATGTTATGCCAAGGAGTTTGAACATTATCCTGTGGGCAATGGAGAGGCATTAATGGGTTTGCCATTAGATCTCGTGGCAAGGTGGATGGTATATTGGTAGGGGGAGAGCAGCGAAGTTGTTTGGGAGGGTGTTGCTTCTAAGGTGTCCAAGAAAGAGATGATATTCACTTAGACTTGTATCAAGTGATGGTAATAGAGTTGAAGAGTCAAAGATGTCTAAGAGTAGAATCAATCAGTAGAATCAAAAGCACTTGGAGAGGGAGGGAAAAGGAGGAGTCAAGATGAATTCCCAGATTTCTTGTTGAAGCAACTGGATAAAGAAGGGTGGAAAAGTAAAAGATTTGAGGGACAATGACAAATTGAGCCTGGAGTATTTAGGTTTGAGGTATTTATGGAAAATCCAAGTAGAGATCTTGAGTAGACTCACAGGCATACAAGTCAGGGCTCACAGGAGAGGTCCAAGCTGGGGATGTAAGTATGGGAATCTTACTGTAACTGAAGCTGTGACAGTGGGTGAGAGAGCAGCTGAGAATGAGAGGGTTTGGGGGAAGAAAAGCAGGCCTGAGGGCCTTGGCATTTACTGTTTAGGAGAAGGAGGGGGACACGTTGACAAAAGAGGTCTAGAAGAAGAGGCCAGAAGGTGGACTGTCTGATCTAGAGAAACTGAGTAGTGATGGATAGGAAAGTGAAAGAAAGCATTTAGAAGTTAAATTGGAATTTCCTAACTAGATTCTTGAAAGAGCAGGGAGAGGATGGAGACAATAATGACTTCAAAGTTTTTGGTTTGGGTAATGTCATCAACTAACATAAGAAATACTGGATGGAAAGCAGGTTGAGGGTAAGACGATGGGTTCGGTCCTGTGATTTACTCAGAATTATATTCAGCAACATTCTCAGCAACATGATATAAATGCAATGTTAAACATTTGATTAAGGTCAAAGTCGCTACATGATATGTTGAAGAAAACTGGTTTGTAAATCACTGTATTTATAACGTGTGCCTAATTTGCATAACACCCTCTACTGACTATGATTTGAAGTTCATCCTTGATGTTGCCAATTATGACAGCATTATACTCACTTAAGACAGAAAACCTTGGCTTGTCTTCAAAGAACAAAAGGAAGTTTTTCTTTTTCTTGCAACCATCCTAGTATATCATCATCCAAAAGATCCAGGAGTTTGATGGATCCAGCGTAGTCTAGCCTAAGGCAGCTCCAGGAACACGGCAGTGGTGCATCTGATTGAGAGCATCAGAGTGCCTCATCTTCCCATCATAAACCCACAACTCAGGGACCGCTCCTGTGCCTCATCTCCCACTTCCCTGAATCTTGCCCTCAGTAACTGTGTTAGTTTCCTGCTGCTATTGTAACAAAGTACCACAAACTGAGGAGCATAAAACAACAGAAATTATTCTCACAGTTCTAGAGACTAGAAGTCTGAAATCAAAGTGTCAGCAGGGCCATGCTCTCTCTGAAGGCTCTAGGAGAAAATCCTTCCTTGCCTCCTGCTAGCTTCTGTGGTTGCTGGCAATGCTTGGTCTTCTTTGGATTGTAGATGCATCCAATCTCTGCCTCTGTCTTCACATGGCTGTCTCCCCTGTGTATCCGTCTTCATCTCCCTTATCTTCTTCTTAGGACATGGGTCACATTGGATTAAGGGCCCATCCTATCTCATGGGCCTCATCTTAATTATGACCTCATCTTAATTAATTACATCTGCAATGACCCTGTTTCTAATGACCCTATTTCTAAATAAGGTCGTATTCTGGGGTACTGGGAAGGAAGTGGATTTGGGAAGGGTGTGTGGCACTGTTCAATCCAGTACAGCACCCAAGAGTTAAATGCGTAATGGAAGCACTTTAGCAGGGCATCCTGCCCCTTCGCCATGGTAGTCCCCAGGTCTCCGGAGATAGTTTGGGCAACTCTTGTACAGGTGACATTCCCTTTGCTCATCTTCTAAAGCTCAGGCTTTTGTTTTTGGAACGACACCTAATCTAATAACTAATTCTGACTAATGGGAAAAGGGGTGGGGTGAGGGTAGGGGATGTATGTGAGTTTTCCTGCACCTTGTAATTGACTAATAGCCTCTTGGAAGTAATACTTTCTTTGTTTTCTAACTCAAAAGACTGGCTGTACTGTTTGGGTTTCAGGCTGATAGGAAAAGAGTATATGTGAGGAGGATCATGGCCTGTGTTGGTGGCTATCTGCCTTGCAGAAATGTAAGCCTGATACTGCCCAAAGAATCTATCTCTCACACACACACACACACACACACACACACACACACACCCCTATCTTCTAAAATAAGGTAGAAATAAACAAATCAGAAGGTTTAAGGTCAGTAGAAAACATGTGAAACCATTTTTTTTTTAACCATCATCTGGTCAACTTTAGCTCAGGTTTCCCAAAGGAGAAAGGTGCTCTACAGTAAGACACAAGTCAGGGTCTTTGACCAAAGATATTTATTGCTTAAAGTCAGGCACATTCTAGCTTTTAAAACATCCTGTGCTCTCCAAGGAACTGATTGTTATTTTGGTGTGCTTGATGGATCTACCCACCAGAAAAGGTGTGGCCTGTGAAGACAACTGGGCATAGTTGTTGGTCTCGGGGTGTGTCTGATGGAAAGTGGTGAATTGGCATTCAGGATTCCAGCCAGTCACCTGTGAATGTGAATATTATCTTCAAATAAATTCCAAGCTCCTTTCCAAGCCTAGCAACCTTGGCTGCTCAGCCTCTGCCTACCTCCGTAACTCACCTACTGTCTCCACAACCTGTCCTGGATGCTGCACCCACACTGGGCTTCATTTCAGTAGTCAGATATACTTAGGCTCTTCTGCCCCAGTCTTTACACAGGTCACTCTGTGCTGTTTCCTCTACCTGGCACTCGCTGCCCCCTACTTTTCATTCTAGTTGGCCCATTTTTATTATTTAGGTATCTGCTGAAATGTCACTTTCTCAGAGTGACAATATTTTATAAAGTTCAACATTTAGTATGTCTGGGCCTTGAAGCTTATCATGGAAGCACCTTCTGTAACTGCTAACTGACCAATGAGCAGTAGGAGTCAGTTTTCTCACAAAGCCAATTCAAATGACTTGCCTCTGGGTAAAGATGGAGATGAGTTAGATGGAAAGAGTTATGTTATTGGGTAGCTGTACCCTGAAAGAATCTGTTTTAAAGTAATTTTCAATATTTCTGAAAGTACTAAAATGATTTTCTTATTTCAGAATCTTGGTTCAGAAAGATTATTAAACATTTACCTGCTTAGTAGGGTTCTGGTTAAGTATCTTTTCTCCATTTTTCCATTTTTTCAGATTTTCAGACTGATGCAAACAACTATGGCTAACATATTTAAGACTTATATTCCTATAATCCCCGAGAAAATGATTTTATAGTTTTTGATATAAAGTGGCTCCTTCCATTTTATGTGTGCATTCAAGAACCAGATATCTTTTCACGGTCTATTATAAAACTGTATCGAGGAATTGATTAATATTCAAGGTTATATAATATCACAATATGTTACAATTACCTTATTATTGCAGACATTTACCAGTGGCCTACTAAATACTGAACACCGTATCATGCTTGGGAATGGGACAGAATCCTGGCATGGAAGGAGTTCTCAGTCTAGGAGAAAGAAAATAGTCAACAGGAAAATAAATAGAAGAAAACTTGCTAAGTACTATAGTGGACGTGTAGAAAGAATAGTCTTCAAAGGTGAGTAAAAGCACATCAGACAGACAAGGGGAGAAGGGCCTATGCCAGCCCACTGCTCAATCGAAGGTCTGGGTGCTCAAGACTCTTACTTTCAGGAGCAACTTCTATTGATTTTATGAATGATGTAAAATAATAAAATTTATCAGCAGAAGTTTCAGGTCTGTTCTTAACTGAGCTACTGGTGGAACCAGAGTTAGTGATTTACAATCAGAATTTATTTTACCGATTTAGTTGGATTTATGTAAATCAATGCTAGGATAATTAGTCCACGCTGCTCAGGAATAAATGATTTACATTGATAAAATGTGCTTTGCAAAAATTAATCATTAAAAATGTCCACTGGCCTGGGGCTGGCCCCGTGGCCGAGTGGTTAAGTTGGCGCGCTCTGCTGCAGGTGGCCCAGTGTTTCGTTGGTTCGAATCCTGGGTGTGGACATGGCACTGCTCATCAAACCACGCCGAGGCGGTGTCCCACATACCACAACTGGAAGGACCCACAACGAAGAACATACATCTACGTACCGGGGGGCCTTGGGGAGAAAAAGGAAAAAATAAAATCTTTAAAAAAAAAAAGTATCCACTGGCCTAAGTTCTTAGGCCAAGTAGTCAGGATGACATTTAAATTTTAGCAACTAGGTGTATTAAAAATAAATCAAGTGAGTTATTTATTCAGTCAAATTCCTCTACTGCATCTTGGTTTTTAAATACTTATCTTGAAAAAAACAATTATTGGTTAGTTCTATTGGATATTTACTTTTGTTAGGTTGCTAGTGTATTCCCAGAAAGTTACTCTTTTTAAAAATTTGAGCCCCAAATTAAAGTTATTACCTCCTCCAATGCCTGCCCTTAGCCCTGTATCCAGGTCACAACTCACTTCTAGGCACATAGCCGTAGTTCAATCGATATGTATAGCTGATAAAGTCTAATATTTAGATCTGAAAGGCTGACAATGTGAAAAGAGATCATTCCCTCTCCTCCACAGCTAAATATAATCAGGTAAAGAATTGTACATAACAGAATATCTAAAAAAAACAAGTTTACTAAATTCAAATCTGCTTTTCATGTATGTAAAATTTTGAAAAGCAATCCAAAACTTTGATTAGCCCCTCTTAAATGTTTATCCCTGTGTTTGATTTTTTTCCATCTTATTGAGGTATAATTGACATATTACATTGTATAGGTTTAAGGTGTACAATGTATCGATTTGACACACTTAAATATTGCAAAATGATTACCCTCACAGCATTAGCTAACACCTCCATCACGTCACATAATTACCTTTTCTTTTTTGTGCTGAGAACATTTAAGATCTACTCTCTTAGCAACTTTCAAGTAGATAATACAGTATTATTAACTGCAGTCACCACACTGTACATAAGATCCCCAGAACTTATTCATCTTATAACTGGAAGTTTGTACCCTTTGGCCAACATCTTCCCAATTCCACTAACCCCAGCCCCTGGCGACCACCATTTTACTCTCTATCTCTATGAGTTTGGTTTTTTTTAGATTCCACGTATGAGTGATGTAATACAATATTTGTCTTTCTCTGTCTAACTTAAAACTGGAAGTTCGTATCCTCTCCCTATTTCCCTTACCCTGCAGCCCCAGGCAACCACTTTTCTACTCTCTGTTTCTGTTTGCCTTTTTTTTTTTTTTTTCAGGTTCTACATATAAGTGATATCATGCAGTATTTGTCTTACTCTGTCTGGCTTATTTCACGTGGCATAATGTGTCCTCAAGGTCCATCCATGTTGTCGCAAATGGCAGGATTTCCTTCTTTCTTGTGGTTGAATAATGCCTCATTGTGTGTGTGTGTATACATACCATATCTTCTTTATTCACACATCTGTTGATGGACACTTAGATTGTTTCCATATCTTGACTATTATGAATACTGCTGCAATGAACTTGGGAATGTAGTTATCTCTTTGATAGTCTGCTTGCATTTCCTTTAGATATATACCCAGGAGTGGGATTACTAGATCATATACTAGTTCTATTTTTAATTTTTTGAGGAACCTCCATACTGTTTTCCATAGTGGCTGCACCAATTTACATTCCCACCAACAGTGCACAAGGGTTTCCTTTTCTCTGCATCCTCCCAACACTTGTTATCTCTTGTCTTTGATGATAGCCATTCTAACAGGTGGGAGGTGATTTCTCATTGTGGTTTTGATTTGCATTTCCCTGATGGTTAGTGATGTTGAAGACCTTGTCACATATTTGTTGGCCCATTGTATGTCTTCTTTGGAAAAATGTCTATTCAGTTCCTCTGCCCATTTTTTAATAGTATTTTTTGTTTTGCTTTGTTTTGTTTTGTTTTTGCTCTTGAGTTGTATGAGTTCTTTATATATTTTGGATATTAACCCCTTATCAGATATATCATTTGCAAATATTTTCTCCCATTCGGTAGGTTGCCTTTTCATTTTGTTGATTATTTCATTTGCTGTGCAGAAGCTTTTTGGTTTGATGTAGTCCTGCTTATTAATTTTTACTGTTGTTGCTTGTGCTTTTGGAGTCATATCCAGAAATCATTGCCAAGACCAATGTCAAGCAGATTTTTCTCTATGTTTTCTTCTAGGAGGTTTATGGTTTCAGGTCTTATTTTTAAGTCTTAAATCCATGTTAAGTTAATTTTTGTGAGCGATGTAAGATAAGGCTCCAATTTCATTATTCTGCATGTTGATACCCAGTTTTCCCAACACCATTTATTGAAGAGACTGTCCTTTCCTCATTGAGTATTCTTGGCTCCTTTGTTAAATATTAGTAGATCTTATATGTGAGGGTTTATTTCCAGCTCTTTGTAGCATCCTTATCTGGCTTTAATATCAGGGTAATGCTGACCTTGTAAAGTGAGTTTAGGAGTGTTCCCTCCTCTTTGATTTTTGGAAGACTTTGAGAAGGATTTGCATTAATTCTTTAAACGTTTGGTAGAATTCTCCAGGGAAATCATCTGGTTCTGGGCCTTTCTTTGTTGAGAGGTTTTTGATTACTGTTCCAATCCCATTGCATGTTATTGTCTGTTCAGATTTTCTATTCTTTATGAATCAGTACTGGTAGTTTGTATATGTCTAGGAATTTATCCATTTCTTCTAGGTTATCCAATTTGTTGGTATATAATTGTTCGTAAGTAGTCTCTTATCATCCTTTGTATTTCTGTGGTATCTGTTGTAATATCTCCTCTTTTATTTCTGATTTTATTTATTTGAATCCTCTTTTTTCTTAGTCTAGCTAGAGGTTTGTCAATTTTGTTTTGCTTTTAAAAAAAAAACATCTCTTAGTTTCTTTGATCTTTTCTATTGTCTTTTTGGTCTTTGTTTTATTTATTTCTGCTCTGAACTTTGTTATTCCCTTCCTTCTGCTAACTTTGGGCTTAGTTTGTTTTTTCCTAGTTCGTTGAGATATAGAGTTAAATTTTTTATTTGAGATCTTTCTTTTTCTTAACATAGGTGTTTATCACTATAAATTTCTCTCTTAGAACTGCTTTTGCACCATCTCACAGGTTCTGGTATGTTGTGTTTTCATTTTCATTTGCTTCAGGATATTTTTTTATTTCCCTTTTGATTTCTTCCATGGCTCATTGGTGGTTCAGCAGTATGTTGTTCAATTTTCACATATTTGTGAATTTTCTAGCTTTCCTCCTGTCATCTATTTCTAGTTTCATACCATTGTGGTTGGAAAAGATACTTGATATGATTTCAATCTTCTTACATTTGCTAAGACTTGTTTTGTGACCTATCACATGATTTATCCTGGAGAATGTTCCATATACACTTGAGAAGGATGTGTATTCTGCTTCTATTGGATGAAATGTTCTGTATATGTCTGTTAGGTCCATTATTCTAAGGCATGCTTCAAGTCATATGATTCCTTGTTGATTTTCTGTCTAGATGATCTATCCGTTTTTGAAAGTGGAGTATTGATGACCTCTACTTTTATTGTGTTGTCTATTTTTCCCTTCAGATCTGTTACTATTTGCTTAATATATTTAGGTGCTCCAATGTTGGATCCATATATATTTTTGACTGTTATATCTTCCTGATAAATTGACTCCTTTATCATTAGATAATGACCTTCTTTGTCTCTTGCTACCATTTTTGGCTTAAAGTGTATTTTGTCTTATGTAAGTATAGCTACCCCTGCTCTCTTTTGATTTCCACTTGCGTGGAATATCTTTTTCCATCCCTTCACTTTAAGACTATGTGTGTCCTTAAAACTAAAGTTACTCTTGTAGGCCGTATTTAGTTGGATCTTGTTTTTTTAATTCATCCAGTCACTCAGTGTCTTTTGATTGAATAATTCAATCCATTTACATTTAGAGTAATTATTAATAGGGAAGGATTTACTAATGTCATATTATTAATTGTTTTCAGGCCGTTTTGTAGTTGCCTTGATCTGTTCTTCCTCTCTTGCTGCCTTCCTTTGTGAATTAATGGTTTTCTGTATTGGTATGCTTTGATTCTCTTCTCTTTCTCATTTGTGAATCTACTGTAGGTTTTTGCTTCATGGTTACCATGAGGCTTACATAAAACATCTTATAGATATACAGTCTATTTTACGCTGGTAACAACTTAACTTTGATTGCATACAAAATCTCTACCCTTTTATTCCCACCGTTTTACATTTTTTAAAAAATTTTTCCTTTTTCTACCCAAAGCCCCCCAGTACATAGTTGTGCATTTTTAGTTGTGGGTCCTTCTAGTTGCGGCATGTGGGATGCCGCCTCAGCGTGGCTTGATGAGCGGTGCCATGTCCGTGCCGAAGATTCGAACAAGCGAAACCCTGTACCACTGAAGCAGAGCACGCGAACTTAACCACTAGGCCACAGGGCTGGCCCCCCTTTTACATTTTTGATGTCACAATTTACCTCTTTTTATATTGTGTATTCATTAACGAATTATTATAGCTACAGTTATTTTTAATATTCTTGTCCTTTAACCTTTATCCTAAAGTTAAGTGGTTAATATTCCACCATATTACAGTATTATAACATTCTGAATTTGACTATATACTTACCTTTACCAATGTATTGTATATTTTCATGTTACTAATTAGCATCCTTTCATTTCAGCATGAAGAACTCCTTTTGGCATTTCTTGTAAGGCAGGTCTAGTAGTGATAAATTCCCTCAGCTTTTGTTTGTCTGGGAAAGTATTTATCTAACTTCATTTCTGAAGGACAGCTTTTCCAGGTAGTGTACTCTTGATTAGTGGGTTTTTATTCTTTCAGCACTTTGAATATATCACCTTCCTCTCTCCTGGCCTGTAAGGGGTCTGCTGAGAAATCCACCGATAACCTTTTGAAGGTTCCTTTGTATCTTATAAGCTTTTTTGTTTTTTATCTTGCTACTTTAAAGATTTTCTCCTTGTCTTTGATTTTTGACAGTTTTATTCTAATGTATCCTGGAGAGGATCTCTTTAAGTTGATTTTGTTTACTGACCTATGAGCTTCATGAGCCTGGATATCCAAATCTCTCCCCAGATTTGGGAAGTTCTCAGCCATTATTTTTTTTTAAATTTTTATTTATTTATTTTTAATTTTTTTAATTTTTAATTTTTATTCTTTTGAGGAAGATTAGCCCTGAGTTAACTACTGCCAATCCTCCTCTTTTTGCCGAGGAAGACTGGCCCTGAGCTAACATCCGTGCCCATCTTCCTCTACTTTATATGTGGGATGTCTACCACAGCATGGCTTTTGCCAAGCAGTGCCATGTCTGCACCCGGGATCCGAACCGGCGAACCCCAGGCCGCCGAGAAGCAGAGCGTGCGAACTTAACTGCTGCGCCACTGGGCTGGCCCTCCATTATTTCTTTAAATAAGCTTTCTGCCCCCTTCTCCTTCTCTTTTCCTTCTGAAACAGTAATGATTACAAATTGGTCTTTTTGATGGTATACCATAACTCATGTAGGCTTTCTTTACTCTTTTTCATTTTTTTCCTTTGTTCTCCTCTGACTGGATAATTTCAAAGTTCCTGTCGTCGATCTCACTGATTCTTTCTTCTGCTGGATCCAGTCTGCTCTTGATGTTCTCTATTGCACTTATTTCGTTTATTGTATTGTTCAGCTCCAGAATTTTGCTTTGCTTCCTCTTATGATTTCTATCTCTTTGTTAAACATTTCATTTTATCCGTGTATTGTTTTCTTGATTTTGTTGAATTGTCTTTCTGTGTTTTCATGTAGTTCATTGAGTTTCCTTAAAACCGTTATTTAGAGTTCTTTATCTGAGATCTCCACGTCTTTGTGTTTGGTTACTGGAAGACTATTGTGATTTTTTGGCGGTATTGTGTTTCATTGATTTTTCAATGTTTCCTGGAGTTTTGCACTGCATTTTGCAAATGTGAGTGTGTTCACATTTGAAGTAGTAGTCACTTCCTCCGGTCATTACTGACTGCCCACTCTGATGCATCCAAAATCATATTTTTTTGCTCTAACAGAGTACTGGGACTTCTCCTCTGGAGATCTAGACTTCAACAAAGGTTCTTTGAATGATTGTCTAACTCAGTGTTCTCTCGGGACTCCTGGACCTTGACCAAGAGAGACTGGAGATAGTTCATGGGCCACTGCAGGATCCACAGCTAGAAATGAAGTCTGTCTGCCTATTACCCCATGCAGGGGTGGGCTAGACTCCTCCTAGGTCCCTCGACACCTGGTGCTGGACCTGTAGCTCCCTCAAAGGCACTTTTGTCTGGATGGATACCAGAATTTTGTTATTGGGAGAGGAGAGACAAAAACAAGGGCTGTCTTATGCCACCATCATGCTGATGACTTCCTCCACTCTTTTATTTTTTAACTCCTTAATGTTACCAGGAATTAAAAGGTAAGACAAAAATCTTTAAAGTGTGTAGGATTTCATTATTTGCATGTGAATGTGTGTCATTAAATGGAATCTTTTACAATTAATTCAGCAAGTTGTAATTTTAAGGCTCCTGGGAAATGAGTCAACTATTACAGCATTATATCATGTGAGCACTGTTTTAGGATTTTTGCTCCTAGAGTTTGTAACTCAGGTATGATAATTTGCTACACATAGTAAAAAATAATATGGAAGACTTTTGATACATTTGTTTGAACATTTAAACTTTCTATTATTTTACAGTTTTTATCAATATAAAAATGCACTGATAAAAATTAGTGGATTAGTACATTTTAACAACGTTTATATCAATGTAGCAGAAAATACACCTAGTAAAGAAACACATAGGAAAATATTTAACTTTGCCAAGAGTCAAGGAATGTGAAATAATTTTCAGGGCCCTGTTTTACTCCAAAAAATTATAAAGAGGGAATAGATCATACAGATGTTAAGGAAGGTAGGTAAACAGACAGTACCCTGTTTCCTTTTATAAATGATGCTATAATATGAATCTTTATGTAGAAAACAAATTCTTTAATAAATATTAGTCATTTAAAATTTTTTTTTTAAAGACAGTTTTGAATCCTTTTTTTTTTTTTTAAAGATTTTATTTTTTCCTTTTTCTCCCCAAAGCACCCCGGTACATAGTTGTGTATTCTTCGTTGTGGGTTCTTCTAGTTGTGGCATGTGGGACGCTGCCTCAGCGTGGTCTGATGAGCAGTGCCATGTCTGCGCCCAGGATTCGAACTAACGAAACACTGGGCCACCTGCAGCGGAGTGCACGAACTTAACCACTCGGCCACGGGGCCAGCCCCGATTTAAAATTTTTTTAAAACATCTTTCTAACTATGTAAATGGTTTCTTATAAGAAAATATTTATTTTAAAATAAACATATAAATGAGTTTCTTCTACATATTAAAATAAGTAAATATTATATCTAAATGTAAATATAGCACATAGCCCTTAAAATAATTTTAAAAACAGGATACTACCACAAAAACTGATTGGGTTATAATAAGTGAATATACATTATGACACAAATTATGTTTAAAACAACACAAAAAAGTTTAAATACAACAAGTGGAGGTAAATATACCCAAACCTCAAATGCATTTGTGTTTGTGCAGTGGAACTATGAATAATTGTATTTTGTTTTTAGTACTTTGAATTTTTAAATTTCCTTCTTTCATTACTCTATAATAATGTTTTAAAAATACCTTAGAAGGGCCTGCCTGGTGATGTGGCAGTTAACTGTGCACATTCCGCTTCGGCAGCCCGGGGTTCGCTGGTTTGGATCCCGGGTGTGGACATGGCACCGCTTGGCAAGCCATGCTGTGGTAGGCGTCCCACATATAAAGCGGAGGAAGATGGGCACGGATGTTAGCTCAGGGCCAGTCTTCCTCAGCAAAAAGCGGAGGATTGGCAGCAGATGTTAGCTCAGGGCTAATCTTCCTCAAAAAAAAAAAAAGAAAGAAAGGAAACAGAGGACTTAAACCCAATGCTCTAATAACAAATCCTGTTTTCTTAAAAACATAGTCATCCTCTAAATCCCTTCTTTAGGTGATGCTGAGGAAGTGGGGAGGAAATTAGTAATCTAAATGGTAAACAAAGTAATTGTAATTTCATTTATATTTTTCCAGTGAAAGAGCATATGTACATTTTTTTCTTCAAACTTTCTCTCTTGAGGTTAGAATGAGTAACTTCTCTATTCTTCTTTCACAAATCAAAAATAATATTTTTTAAAGCCCTAGTTTTTTCAGATTTGTAACCCTTCAAACCAGAAACACAGCTATAATATTTAGCGGTAGAATTTTTAGGCATCATGCATTGTGTGCAAGAAAGGGATGAGGGTAGAGAAATATTCTGATTGCCCGAGAAATTACATGTACCCTAACTAAATTAAAGTCAGGATCTTTATTGGAAATACCTCTCTTGGAAATGCTAAGGGTATAGATCATAACAGCCTTACAAGATAATGATATGAAGTATTTTATTTTTTAGACTTCAGTTTCTCTCTCTGTATAAAAAGTAGGAAATATAAATTTCCAGTGAGGTTGATTATTATCCTACTATCATTCTTAGGCATGACTTTTGCTTGGTCTCATTCATATATTCATTCTTTCACTTATTTATTTAAACAATAGTGTTTGTATTACTATGCTAGATTTGGGGATATAAAGGGAAAAAAAGAACATACAATGTGGTGTGAGAGGTATAGTCTAGTGATAAAAAGTACCACTCCCTCAGTTAATATTAAAATTCATAATATATAAGGTTAATTCTCCCATGTCTTTATTTCAGTTCTTAGACAAAGCATTGTTGGGTCTGTGTTGATTGCTTATCACCCACTGCATTGAAAGAATATTTACTCACTTATGACAGACTTTTGGGACCCCTCTCCCTGGTCTAACAGGCAAATCTAGCAAGCCAACTGCATAGGCTTTAGGTCAATAGAGTAAAATCCACGCTGTGCTATGAAGCAGCCGTGCAGGCCATCTCAGCCTGTGTCAAATGACCTTGCAACCCTACACCTCATGACTGGAGACACCAGCTGGACAGATCCATAGCAATAAGAGATAAAGGGGTACCTCGCTCTCATATTTCCCAGCTGCATTTCTTAGAGATTGAGGGAATAATTAACAACACTGGTCCTTGCCTCCCTCCACACAAAGACATCATCGGCGTCTCTGAACTTGTTTGATGTATAACCGAGAAATTGTTGTTTATGTTACCTTCAGTGTATGATCTAGCTCAGATGTACTCTAGCCCCTTTTATTTGATAAACATGAAGTCTAGTTGTAAGTTTGTTTCTTTCCCTCTTCCCCGCACGTGCACTGTTTTGTGAAAGAGATATAAGCTGCACTTTAACCCAACACCCTGCGGAGCAGTTCCTCCGAATACTCTTTTGAACTGTTTTCCCAGGGTTTGAACTCCTCATGCTGATTATTGAATAAACTCCTTCACTAATATCACCTAGACTCCTTTTTTTTAATTTTTTTCCTTTTTCTCCCCAAAGCCCCCCAGTACATAGTTGTATATTCTTTGCTGTGGGTCCTTCTAGTTGTGGTATGTGGGACGCTGCCTGAGCGTGGTTTGATGAGCAGTGCCATGTCCACGCCCAGGATTTGAACCAACGAAACACTGGGCCGCCTGCAGCAGAGCACATGTACTTAACCACTCGGACATGGGGCCAGCCCCCACCTAGACTCTTTATTTCAGTCAACACGCTAAAACTAAAGTATGCCAAATATGGATGCATTTTATACATACGTTCATTTAGACGCTGGTGACTAAAGGGATTTTGTAAACACTTAAATATTCCATTGCTATTCGCTACAGTTTTTACTAGCATGATGCTTTTTAAAAATTTTTTAAGGGTTAGAAATACTTGATTTCGGAAAAATATTAAATTTAGCTCATGCTCTAACTGTGTTAAGAAGTCCTAGTTACATATAGAAGCTGTGATGGTAAGGCAATAATACTGATTTCACAATAACAAATGAAAACCTCAAACACTTCAAAGCGTAGTGCATTAAAGACTAACTTGCAATTCAGTTAAATCTGACAAAAATATATTGCATGCATTATGCTGGAGGGTGGTGGAGGGGGATAGCAGATAGGGACAGTAAGCTTACCAGCTTGTGACTTTCCTGCCTTTAAAGACGGGACACACTTGTCCAGCTCAGAATAATACACTATAGGAAGCAAAACACAAGAATAATACACTGTGAGAAGTGCGACTGCACACAGAGGTGGGAGCAATTAGTCCATCCAGTTAGAGGTTAAGTGGAGGAAGCATCACAGAAATGGTGATATTTGCTTTGAGCCTGAAGAAGCAAAAAGGATTTAACCAGGCACAGCAGTGGGGAAAGAGAAAATGTTCCACCAGAAAAATCAGAAGCTATGAGGTTTCCTTAGAAATCCTTTCTTACAACTGCCTGCCTCCTGGTAGATTAATATCTCATTACTCAAAATTATGTTTTTAAACACCTCTGGAGATTTGACAACTTGCTTTCAGGTGTAATCAATCAAACAGAAAAACTCTTCTCTCTCTTAAGACTAAACCAAAATCTCCCATTGATTCAGTTTAATCTTGTTAGTACAAATGTTCAATCTTGTATGCTTTCAGATGCTAAACAAGTAATTATCATTTTCTTTCTAAATGCAAGCCCCTCATAAACTTGAGGATAGTAACTTGAGGTGCTGCAAAGCTATAATTGATCCAAAGCGTGCATATATACTTTCCTCAGAGTAGAATACCCAGCCCCAGTCGGATCCTGGCGCTCCAGTGCACAATTCAGGGTAGGGAAGGGGGCAGTAAATACATCATGAAGGACCTTGATTCTTAAGGTATAGCTTTGAGCTTTATCTTGACCTGAGGGCTTGGGAAGCCATTGAAATAGTCTAATGGAAGGTGGGTAACATAATCAGATCTACACTTTTAAAGAGATTATTCTGATGGTGTATGCCTGCGGTAGTGGGTGGAGCAAGATGAAAGTCAGGATGTCAGGCTGGAAGTGATGATCTGGGTGAGAAGAGCTGACACCCTGAATAAGATTGCAGCAGAAGAGGTGGAAATTACTGGACAGATTTTAGAGGTGTATGATACACAGGATTGCTGGGCTATTACAATTTGGGGAAAGGGAGGAGTGGAAGATGACTCTGTTTCTGGAGTCAGAGGCAATTGGTAGATGGCACCACTCGCTTAAAAAATACAGCAGAAGAAGGTCTGTGTAAGATAGTATTGAGTTCAGTTTGGGGCTTATTGATGTTCGAGAACCCACGAGACTTCCAAAGGGAGAATCTGGTAGGCAGTTCAGTGTATGGGTGTGGATCTCAGGAGAGAGAACTTAGCTGGTCATGTAAATTTGATTATTTAAAACATTAACAGGAAGAAAAGTCAGGAAAACAGAGAGAGGGTTGAACACAGAACTAACAATATTTAAACAGTAGACAGAAGAAGAGGAAGCCACATAAAAGTCCTGGCCTGCAGCGTTGTGTCCTCATTTTTCTCTTTATATATCTGCTAATATATTCCCATATCATAATTATTTTTTAAAAGGTATGCAACATTAGTCACTCATTTAGAAAACAACTACCAGTTATTTTATTTTGTGTTGTTTTGAACTATGTCTGGAGAGTCCTTATTTTAGAGCGTTATTGTTGAAAATTGAATTATATACTGTACTTTTGCTTTTCTCGTATTGAACCTGATCCTACCTTGCTGATTACTTTTTGTAAGGTCTTGAAGTAATTTAAAATTCTCATTCTATCCGCTAGGGAAAGAGAGATTTTGTATCTTTTATTCACTGCTGTATCCCCAGTGCCTAGAACAATGCCTGGCACATAGTAGGTGCTTAGCAAATATTTTGAACGCGTGAATATTATGAAGCATTGGTAAATTCACTCTATATTTTCTTCAAATTTAATGACAGCTGTCATTTATACAGATTATTGATAAACATATTTAGAGAAATTATAGTTTCAGCGAATAAAAAGGAAAAAAAGAGGGAGAATAACAAGAAAAGTAGGGGACAGAGAGGAATCTTGGAGGGGAAAAGAATAAAAAGGAAATTTTTAAACTATTTAACTTCCCAGAAATACTCACTTTATGCCATATTGTTTAAAAGGTGAATCATCTGAATCTTCCTATGCCATCTTGGGGGCATATGAATGGGACACTATTCCAAAGAAAACTTGCATGAGCATCATAGTGGGCATTTGGTATATCTGTGGCCTCCTGGACTCTTTTGAACACTCTGTAAATGTTGGTAATTTCCCAACTTGTGAATCCCAGGTCTGTAAGCTAGAAGCTATAGTTGTCACCTTCCCAGTCTCTCTCACATCTCAGTCACCCAGCATGTGCCCTAGATTCTGCCATTAGCGGTACTCATGGAATGCCTATTACCCAAAAAAAAGTCATGAGGAACGAGGTGTTGTGCAATCTGGCTGGGAGGCACGGAGCTCTCAGGGGCTTCAGAGGCAAAGGCTGGTAGTAGTGTCCATGCTCATTGTTCACAGAGGCATTGTGGACAGTCTCATCGTAGCTTTGGGTTCTAATTCCAAGCAGCTTTAGCCTCTCAGAATGATTGGGCCTTTTCTGTTGAATCTACCTAGAGTGAGTTGGTTCTGTTGTTTGTAACTGAAAGCCCCAAAATAACCATTTACACAATAAACTCACAATTATGATGATTTTTTAATATTTTGTAAACTCAGCTCATTAACATATGTGAATTCCTGAAGGTGGAGGCTAGTCAGTGGTGTACAGCCATTGGATACACAGGAATTACAACTTAGCTGCATTTGCTCCTTCTGCCTCTTTCTCTCCATCTACAGGTCCACACCACTGCATTTCCAGAATTAAATTAATGAATGCCCAAAATAAAAATATACACTGAACCTGATATATATTTTTGCCTATGTTTTCCAAGAAGACAAAATAAACACGATGCTGAGTTATTTCTAAAAACTCATAGAATTGCAGCATAGAGTTGTGAAAGGCAGCTAGGGGGATGGGAAAGAGCACTGGCATTGAGTCCTAGTTCAATTATGGACCAACCATGGGATCCTGGGCCTCTTTGACCTAATTTCCTCCTCTGTAAATGGTGGAGTTGTACTAATAATCATAACTATTATTTACCGAGCACATGCTTTGCAGGTCACTGCTGAAAGAGAGATAAGTAATATTACTACCTCAGGCTAAGAGAGGAGATATGAGAGGTTGCATAAGAAAGCCACACAATTAGGCGATGGCAAAGCTGGACTATACACTCAAATATGTTACCAAAGCTTCGCTCCTTGATCTCCATTACTTGATCTCTTGTGTTTCTTTCAGCTATAACACTTTTAATAAATTTGTATTCATTTGTAAATCTAGATAAGAACTGCAAGGAAGATGTAAGCTGACTTTTACAAGAAACACTGTGCATTTTGACTTTTAAGCTGTGTAAGGTAGTCTAGGTTTCTTGGTAGGCTTAATAGCCTGTTCCTTCTTGTTGCAACTGACCCAGAAAGAGAAAGAATCATGAGGCTGTCTGCCATAGGAACAATCCTTGAGTAATGATGAATGTGTGTTTGGAATGGCACAACGAAAAGGCTGAGATCCTTGGGTGGAGCCTGCACCAGCAGGAGGGACCCTTAAGCACAGTAGTTGCTGTAGCAGCAGCTTTGAAGTAGAATTGAAATCCTGGGGCCGGCCCCGTGGCCCAGTGGTTAAGTTCGCGTGTTCCGCTTTGGTGGCCCAGGATTTCGCTAGTTTGGATCCTGGGTGTGGACATGGCACCGCTCATCAGGCCACAGCGAGGTGGAATCCCATATGCCACAGCTAGAAGGACCCATAACTAAAAAGATATACAACTATATACTGGGGGGATTTGGGGAGAAAAAAGTAGGAAAAAAAAAGGAATTGAAATCCTTGGTAGTTATAGAACAGCAAGAATAGGACTGGCACCTGCAGAGAGGTCCCAGCATTGTCACCATTGTTGATAGTAATGTCATCGTCATCATCTTCATCAGGACACCTATTGAGTGTTTCTATGCACCAGGCAGTGTTCTAAGTATTTTATATACACTCTTTTGTTTAATCGTTTTTTAGTTAATATATTTCCACTTTTACTGTAGACAAATATATATATATTCATGAAAACAGTCTCATACAATATAAAGTTTTATCACCTACTTTTATAACTTCATATATTATGAATAGCTTCTCTTATCTTTGAAAACAGAGTTTCTCAAACTGTCTGTAAAGGACCAGGTTTTTTTCAATCCTTTCAGACCAATATTTTCGCTAAGTTACTCTGATCATGCACCTGGACACAGCAATGTTAAATTGCTATTAAAGTTTCTAAATGCTCACTTGCAGTTTCTGTACTTATTGTGAATTGATAAAAGTTTATAGACTGGTTCTAATCTACAACTCACACTTCGAGTATCACTGTTTTAAAACACCTAAAATTATTGTGTAGGATTAAGAAAAACCAATTTGATAACCAACCCTGTTGGGGATATAAAATAGCACTGTGCAACGGCGGTCGCTCCATTCAGTGCCTCTACTAATTTTGCTGCCCTGAGAAACAAGGCAAGCGCTGCTGTAAGCATGCTATACCCTGTTGTAAAATCAATTCCCCGTAGCGTGCTACTGATGATAGAAACTTGCAGTTCAACCTAACTTTATGTTATTCTCCTACATCTAATCAGTCACCGGCAAGTCTTCAGTTTTGTTTACCCTGCCTCTCACATTTTCCTGCTTTTTTTTTTTTTTTTGGCTATCATCCTTCTTCATCACCATAGAATCATGATTCCTGGTCTATTCAAAAGGCCATCTTAACAGTCTCCTTGCCATCAGCATCTGATTCCTTCTCTTTCTCTCTTCCCTCGTTTAGGAAATGAAGAGAACAGAGATTGATTTTAAGATGTTCTCTAGCCCTAATATTCATGATTTATCCCCTGCTTTTCTTATTGATTCTGACTCCGCTCTGCCCAAAATACCTTAACCTAAATTTTACATTAGAGTCTTTGCCACAAAAAATAAGTATGAAAAGGAAGTACATTCTGGAGATCAGCAGATAGGATTTGAAAGGTTCAACCAGGCCCAATATGCTGACAAGGCACAATCTGTAACCTTGTCTACCCTGAACTGATGTTTTTTGTTTCCTTTGTTTGGTACTATAACCTTCAAGGTAATTAATATTTCTGTAACCCTAGGAAGGCAACTTCTAAGATGAATGAGAAATAATAATGAGGATAGTGTAGAAATAATGAAAAGCATAAATTTAAATCCATAGTATTAATACTTTTTTAACTGATTGAAGTATAAAAGTAGTAATCAGTTTTGTAATAAGTATAATTTGTGTTTTTTAGTTTGATAAATGTATATATAATATTTAAGAAAATCTGATATATTAGCCTTGTGATTTTTAACTAATAAATTATGAAATTTGATTACATGTCTCATGGTTTCATTAAGTAAGTAATCAATGTTTAAATTTAATTTGTTTTGATTTAGTATCTCATAATAACTCGTTTAAATAATTAGTGTAGTAAATTAGCATTAAATAAAGCACATGTAGGAGTGAAAGTTCCTTCCCGTGAAGAGCTCCATGACATTGAGGACTCATTAGCACTCCCCTCTTTGCCCTCAAAGAAGTAAGCCATTTTGTGTTTTGGAAGCATTGGAGGGAGGAAGAGGAGGAAGAAGACACAGACTAGTCCTTTGAGGTGAAGGTGGATTCTAGCCTGACTTCCAGTGTATTTTTCCTGAAGCATGGTGGAGGCACTTCTGAGAGTGATGAAGATCTCAAACCCACTCCAATGCAGGACTCTAGGAGAAGGAAGAAACAGGGGCAGCTGCTGAGTAGGAGCAGCCTGAGGATGCTTGGAGGCTGAACACTAAGTGTCCTGATTTTGGGGAATAAGAGATACTCTTGTTTAAGCATACCATGAAAGGAGTAGAGGTGGCTGCCTGCAAATAATTTATGCAGGCATCGTTAATTAACATCTTAGTAGAGGAAGATGGGCATGGATGTTAGCTCAGGGCCAGTCTTCCTCAGCAAAAAGAGGAGGATTGGCAGCAGTTAGCTCAAGGCTAATCTTCCTCCAAAAAAAAAAAAATCTCAGAGGTGATTAAAATGGACTGAATCCTTTGCCCCCAATTTTTTGGATTGTATATGATGACCTAGATTGTTTATGATCCCAGAGAAGGGGTGGAGCCTGTCTGCCCTATCCTCATTCTCCTATATAATCAGCTAAACAAAGTGGATTAAATTTCCCACCAGTGCTGTTGAGTAGCAAGCTTCGGCAGATGTATCTAATTTAGAAAACTAAAGAGAATGATGTTTTTTGGACCCAGTACGCTGGAGCAGATTCACATTCTTTACAAAAGTAGTGGAGCTTGGTACAATTTCATTCAGCCTGGGACCCATGGGAAAGGGAGACCACTGTGGATCCCTGGTTCCTGGCAGAACAAGTCCACGTTTGAGAGGAGATATAAAAAGAACCACCAGGTGAAGCAGGTGGAGGTGAAGCTAAAGATGGTAAACCGGAACCCAGTCCTTCATTTCTGTGGCCTAGGAAACAAAGCCTTTGCTTAAACTCCCTTCTCTTGGTTCAAGAAGAGGAACTGTGCCGCAATAATAAAATTTTTCTGTCTTGAGGAATGTTAAAGTACACTCAAGATACCAAGCCAGAGCTTGCTCAAGATACTACAAAGTCTGTTTTACTAAAAAATTCTTTTCCCTCTGATAATCTTGTGATAATACATATTAGATTTTTCTCTAGGAACCTAAGTAGTAAGATAGTAAATATATTCATGACAGTTCTAAGGAGACAATGGAATAGAGTAATAGACTGGAAACTCTAGCTTTTTTGTTTTTTTTTTTTTTGAGATTTACACTATTATTCGTAAAGTTTATAGGTAGATGATGTAATTTCTAATTTTAAAATTTCAGAGAAATATATGAATTGTGGTTTTTACCTTAAGGTAGCTCGAGAGTTTCCTGGAAATGGGTCTTTTAACTTGTGTCCCTTATTTTCATAGCATGAAAACACATTTGCTCTTTCTGCTTGGGGGAGAGTCTGTAAAAGACCTTGAGTGTTCACGGGAAAGTGCTATTGGTAACTAACAGGAAGTCAAAGCTTTGATAAGGAAATGGCAGAATTAGGCTGTTTTGTTTTCCAAGTTTTATAAACGCAATCCATGTTCACAATTTAAGAAATCAAACAATATCGACGTGCTGTCTAGAGGTATCCACTATATAATAACCTACCGGCTTTTAGTTTTGTATTGGTGTTCTCAAGAGCAGTGATTTAATATATATCAATTCCTTGATCAGCCACATTCATGCAAAAAAGAAAGAAAAGAAAACAAACAAAAAATTTTAATTAGGAAAATGAAAATATGTAATTTGAAAATGTTGATAAAAAATCTCTATTATAGGTAACAGCTCCATTTAATCTTCAAAAAGAGAAGCATGCAAAATGTTAATGAAAAATTAAAGGAATTATGCTTAATGAAGGAGAAAATAGCATAATATTTTAATAGCCTCTATAAAATAAGTTCAACTGCGTGTGAAAGAGAAGGTAAAAATAATGAGAGATAAAGCATTAATGTTTTTCCCCCACGTCTGTGACTATATCAAGCATCACAGCTTTCATGTTAGTATGCATTATGGAAATGTTTTTCCATTTTATACATATTAACATACAATTACCTCTCTATTATGGATGGTTAGGATGCTATATGACCTTGTGAACTCCAGTTGTACAAAAAGGAAAGGAGTATGATGGAATGGGGATGGTCTGAGTAAAGTTCACTTTTAACTCTGGGCTCTATGAGGGCAAAAGTTGCATCCATTTGTTTCAGTTTTATCCCCAGTGCCTGGTGGATAATAAGTACCTAATAAATATTTGGCAAATAAATAACAATAGTAATAGCTAGCATTTATTGAGTGCTTTCTATGTTTCACTATTCTAAGCACTAACATTATTTTATACAATTCTCACAAAAACTCACAAACTACTCCATAGGGTACCTATTAGTTCATTCACTAGAGGGCAAAGGTTAAGAACTTTTTTTTAAAATTGGCACGTGTGCTAACATCTGTTGCCAATCTTTTTTTTTTTTTTTTCCTTCTTCTCCCCAAAGCTCCCCGGTACATAGTTGTATATTGTAGTTGTGAGTGCCTCTGGTTGTGCTATGTGGGACGCCGCCTTAGCATGATCTGATGAGCAGTGCCATGTTCCCTCCCAGGATCTGAACCAGCGAAACCCTGGGCTGCTGAAGTGGAGTGCTTGAACTTAAAAGGTTAAGAACTTTTAGAATCATGTAATTTCATGAATTTTAGGTTTTCTCTGATTTACCTTTGTTGTCCAAAATATGGAATTTCTTTTCCTGTCTGTGCCTCTCTGGTCCTTAGGATCTCACACACTGTTTACTTGGTCTCTTATGTTTGCTAGAATTTCAGTAGCTCAGTCATCGTAGGTTTAAAACTTCTCTTGGGTCCCAGCGCCTTTGAGGTCATATCCCATAGGTTGTGAATTCCTTCACTAATAGTCACTCCTTTGCTCTACTTCTGCTCCAGAATTTAGTAAAGGTATTGTGTTCAGTGTCAGTATGTCACTACCATAGGAAAAAAAGGAGAACTGGAAAGCCCACAAAGTCAATTACATGAATAAAAATAAGTAAATTTGGGGAACAGAGAAAAACTTGGCAAGGGTCTCAAAAGTCTGGTTTTCATATTTTGGAATATATCGCTAAAAGATAAGATCTCTTTCAAGAATATATCCACAATGTCATTATCATGCACACAAAAGTAAAAAAAATAATTCCTTCATATCATTAAATATCCAGTCTGCATTTACCTTTCTTTGATATTCTCATTTTAAATACATTTTTTATTGAATATTTTCCCCAACGTTTGATTATGAAAATTTTCATACAGCAAAGTTGAAATAATTTAACAGTGAATACCTATTTACAGATCACCTGGACTATACCATTAATGTTTTACTTCTATCATCTCAAAAAGTTCTCTTGTTCCATTTTGCAATAAAGCCCCTCTTGTCACCCTCAGCCTCTGTCCACCACTGATCTGTTTTTTGTTCCTATATCTTTGTCCTTTTCATAATGCCATATAAGTGGAATTGTACAACATGTTTTGGATGTACCACTATTTGTTTATTCATTCACTAATGATACATCTTTGGGTTTTTTCCAGTTTTTAGCAATTGTGAATAAAATTTCCTCAAAGATCCTCATACATAGGAATGGGACTGCTGGGTCTTATGGCAATCATCTGTTTAACTTTGTAAGAAACATCCACACTAGCAATGTATGAGAGGTCCTACTGCTCCACATCCTAACCAGAACTTGGTACTAACCATTTTTATTTTAAATTCTAGCCATTCTAACAGATGTGTAGTAGTATCTGAATGTTGTTTTACTTTGCATTTCCCTGATGAATAATGATGTCGAATATCTTTTCATGTGCATATTTGCCATTTGTATCTCTTCTTTGGTGGGGTATCTGTCAGATCTTTCTTTGCCCATTTTTAAAAAATTGGGTTGCTTGTTTTATTATTAAGTTGTGAGTTTTTTAAATATTCTGGATATGAGTCTTTAATCACATAGGTATTTTGAAAATAATATTTTCCAATCTGTGGCTGTCTTTTCACTTTCTTAACTGTTAACATTTCTTAACAGCGTCTTTTGAGGGGTATAAATTTTTAATTTTGATGAAATATGATTTGTGAATTTTTTTATGGTTCTTCCTTTTTATGCTCCATTTGATTCTTTTTTATACTATTTCTCTGTTGAGATTTTCTGTTTTCATTCATTACAAGCATATTTTCCTTTATCTCATTTAGCATAGTTACAATAACTGCTTTAAAGTCCTTGGATGTTAATTCCAACATCTGGGCTATCTTAGAATTAGCATCTGTTGGCTTATTTCCTCTTGGAATGTGTCACATGTTTTTTTATGTATGGCACAGAATTTTGGATTGTAACCTGGATGTGATGGTTATGTCTTGAATATTCTGAATTCTGTTATAGTCCTCAAAAAATTGTTATTTTTGTATTTTCAGGCAATTAACTTGTTTGAACTCAAACTGAAAACTCTGTCTTTTGGGCAGCAGCTCAGAACTTAGCTCTGTTCTTTGTTTCTTGGCTGGACTACTACCAGTCCTCCTTGTATTTGCATGATTAAGGATTCAGCTAGAGATGGTTTCAGTTTATACGCAGAATTTGGCGTGCTCCTCTCAGGCTATCAACAGGACTCCCCATTACTTTCCAGCAGCTGTGGTTACCCCAAACTCTGTCTTCTGGACTTTATGCCAGAAAGACTGTTTGGTTTTTTTCTTAGTTTTAGCCTCTACGTGACACTAACTGCAGAGTTGCCTTATCAAAAAGCCATTAAATTGTGAAAATTATCCCCTATCAGTCCATTCTTCCAAGTTTTTACTCTCCTGCAGAATCTACCTGCTTTCGCTCACTGTTCAGAGCCTTCAGGTAATTGTTCTTTGCACTATTACAAAAATTTACATTGTTGTTTGTAAAAGAATTGGTCAACTAGACGTTCACTCAGCTATAGAAGAAGCAGAAATCCTATTCTTATAATTAAAAAAAAAGTTTGAATCACAATCCAAATAAAATACATATATTGTTTTTGGTTATATTGGTCTCAAGTTTAATCTATTGTTTACCCTTTCATTGCTCATTTTCCCCTTGCAATTTATTTGTTGAAGAAATCAGGTTGTCTTGTAGAGTTTCTACAAGTCTAGATCTTGCTGGTTGTATCCCTGTGGTGTGACTTATCATATTTTTCTGTTCCCTGTATTCCCTAAAAAATCACATCTAGAGATTAACATGAGTCAAATTCAAAGATAATTCTTTTTTTTTTTTTTTTTTGCAAAATAACTTCATAGCTGGGTGTGCATCTCTATTAGGAGTAAATGTCAGCTTCTTGTTCTGTAAGCAAAGGTTTGGCCTTTCAAATTCAGAGGTGAGTGGTTTTCAAATTCTGTGCCAGTGGTCAGTGGTTGGTGGTTTTCACATTCTGTGTTCTGGAAGAACTTAAATTTCTGCAGTCTCTATGAAAGCCAATCAGGACCCCTCTTTCCCTATTTCAATTCAGCCTGGCTTTTATCTGCTTTATGATTGGAGCTCACCATGATATTTCATTTGAAGAAATATTCAAAACGCTTGAAAACAATAGCCTAAAATTTCATTATAATATGTAAATAATATTTGGAACATTTTAAAACCTTTCCTTCTTTTTATTTTTCATTCTTTCCTTTCTTCTTCCACTTTTTCTTCCTTTCAAAAAATCTTTTAGTGCTTTCTGTGTGGCAGGTACTGACCTGGTCACTGGTTACCAGGGAACAAAACAGACAAAGCTCCCTGCCTTCCTGGAGCTCACATTCTAGTGTGGAGAGACAGACAATAAACAATAACATAAAAAATAGATATATAATATGTTTACAGGTGACAATGGCTATGAAATAAAAAGAGCAAGGCAAAGGGGCCCAGGAGTGCCTGTGGAAGGGCTGCAATTTTGGGTGGGGTAGCCACCTACGCTGATTGAGACGGTACATTTGAGCAAGAATTAAGGAAGAGTGAGCAAGTCATGCACATGTGAGAAAAGAACATAAAAGCAGAGGAAACAACCTGAGTCAGGAGCATGCCTCACATGTTTGAGGAACAGCAAAAAGGCCAGTGTGGCTACAGGTGAGTAAAGATGTGAAGGGGAGAGGAATAGGTGATGATGTCAGTGAGATTGTATGGGGCCCTGAAAACTATTGTGAGAACACTGGCTTTAGTATGGAAGAAATGGGAAGCCATTAAAGAATTTGGGCAGAGTGACATGATCTGACTTTTGTTTTTTATTTATTTATTTATTTTGGTGAGGAAGATTGGCCCTGAGCTAACATCTGTTGCCAATCCTCCTCTTTTTGCTTGAGGAAGATCTGCTATTTTAGATGGGACGCCACCACAGCATGGCTTGACAGGCAGTGCTAGGTCTGTGCCCAGGATCAGAACCTGTGAACCCTGGGCCACCAAAGCAGTGTGTACCAACTTAACCACTACTGCCACGGGGCTGGCCCCTGACTTATGTTTTAACAGGAATATTCTGGATCCTTTATTGAGAATAGACGGTGAGGGTTTAAGAGTAAAATCAGGGAGATGAATTAGGAGGCTATTGCAATAATTCAGGTGAGAGATGATGGTAGCCTAGAAAAGGGTATTGCAGGGGATGAGAACTGGTTTGATTCTGGATATATTTTGAAGGTGGAGCCAATGAGATTTGGATTTGTAAAAGCAACATATCTTCATATCTTGGCGTGCTTGGTCACAAGCAATAGAAAACCGCTCTAGCTATCTTGGAGGAAAAAAAAGATTTAATTTGTTTTGCAAATTTGTAGAATCAGTATGAGGAGCAGCCTTGGGAAAAGGGCAGGAGTTAGAGAGCTCCAGAGGCATATGCAGTAGAAACATCAGCAAAGATTATCTGACCACAAGAATCTGGTTTGCACACTGTTGTTGCTAGCTATTGGAATGCAATGATCCTTAACCTTTTCCATATCTTTAGTACATGCCAAAAATTCAAAGTCCTATGAGAGAGCATCTGATTGGCTGAACTTTATGGGAAGATGTGGCCCCATTTAGATCTATGATAACAGATAAGCATTACCTCTCACTAAAACCATATTCAATGAGGTATTCCTCAAAAAGGAAATCAGACTATTATTAGGAGGGAAGGGTTAAATGTTCAACAGCCAGGAAAACAACAATTGTCCACTAAAATGCTCATGACATAAAATTTGAAAATTGCCAGAAAAATGGAAAGGAGAGGGAGAAATAATCTCCCCAAATGCTACTGTCCAGATATAGATACTAAGAAAATTTTGTGTATCTCTTTACAGTTAAGTTTTTCCATGCATAGGATTTATATATAATTGCATTGTGCACTTGAATATCATTTGTAACACTGTATCTCACCTTTTAAATATCTTCCCCAAATGCATTTCTATTATTGCATACCTGTAATTTTTCCTTCATTATTAAACCCACAGTTAATCTGCTTATGTCAAATGGGCATACAATTGAGGCCAAATATCCATCATTTTTTGATGACCTGGGTTCCATTTTTATTTCAACTGTATTAGCAATTCCATTTTTCCATTATTTGAACAGCAGCAACAAAAATATTGCTAAGTACAAAGTATTCAAATTGTTGTCATAGCAAATACTTCTTTACACAATGGAGTTGCTCCCAAAACCAAACTGGCAGACAGTATCACTTTGAGATAACTCAGATGTTTACAAGTCAGTAGATAGTGTGGAAGAGGGAATTTATGAGTGTTAGTGTATAATGTATGAAAGCATAGGTTGTAGGAAAACTGAATGTTTCATATGGATAATTGACTGTGTTCATAAACACTGGCAAGTCTTAACTAAATCAATTTAGCACCATTAGCTTGAACTCTCTTCCTCTCAGGGCTGGCCTAGCTGTGGTACAAAAATCATTCCATTCTTGGGTAATTTACTCAAATGTCAATTAATGATAAAAGTAATTTTATCCTTGATGTGAATATTTTTTCTTTTTAAAGACTTTATTTTTTTCCTTTTACTCCCCAAAGCCCCCTGGTACAGAGTTGTATCTTCTTAGTTGCAGGTCCTTCTACTTGTGGCATGTGGGACCCCGCCTCAGCGTGGCTCCATGCGCGGTGCCATGTCCACGCCCAGGATTCGAACTGACGAAACACTGGGCTGCCCGCAGTGGAGCTCGTGAACTCAACCACTTGGCCACAGGGCCGGCCCCTGATGTGAATATATTAATTTTGGAAGTATATCACTTAATTTTTCCTGAAAAATTATCATAACTAATGGGTTAGATAAAAGTAAAAATAATAGAAACTTTTGTTAGTATCTTTGGGAAAAGCATCACTGATATTATAAGAAAAATAAGTTCATTTATTCATTAATTCATTCACTTGTTATTTCAACAAATATTTGAGTGTCTTCTATGTGCTAGGCACTGTGGATAAAATGATGAACAAAAAGACATTTTCCCTACTTTGAAGTAGCTTAGATAGTGGAGGAGACAAACATCAATCCAATAGTCACATCTTTGATAAGTTACAAAAGAGATACTCATGGTGCTGAGGGCTGCATAATGGGAGTTCTGATAGTGTGGCTAGTTAGGAAAGACCTTCCAAGGAGTGGTAAATGAGCAAATGCTAAAGGATGAGTAGAAGTTGCCAGCTCTAGGTTAAAGGAATGGGGATCAGAGGATTAATAAAGAGAAGAGCAGGCGCAAAAGTCTTTGAGAAGGAAGGCAGGTATAGGATTGAAGAGAAAGAAAGTGAACATGGTGTAGGATGAAGCTGGAAATGTAGGTAGAGGTCAGACCATGCAGGCCCAGGAGGATTGAAGTGTTTTAAGCAGTGGTGCTATGATGAGTTTGGATGTGCATAACGTTGCTCTGAATGCAGGCTGGAGAATGGATTAGAAGGCGGCGATATGGATTCTTTGATTTCAATTGCAATGCTATGCATGCAACAACTTTTGAGAACATACTACGTGCCAAGAACTGTTGCGAGGTGCTCGAGATACGTTGGTGAACAAGACCAACAAGGCTCTCATGGAACTGAAAGCATCTTAATATTTTCAAAGGTAAAAAAAATAAGCATTACAAATAAAGACATTGGTACTTTTATAAGTAAAATATATAGCATAAATATTAATAACTTTAATAAAAAGAGAGACTAGATTAATGGACCTAAAACTTTTGATGGTGGTTTTGCCACTAACTAGCTGCCTGACCTTGGTAAAGGACTATAACATCTATGTTGCTGGCCTTGGTAAAATTCCTCTGTAAAATAAAGACTGAGACTAATGAACTGAGATTTTTTTTCCACATCTAAAATTTTGCTAATCAAATTATATAATTTGAAATAATGGCCTCATCATATTTGGAAACCACTTACTCCGTCAAGGAAAGCTAATTCTATTTGTCCAAGTGAAATTTTAAGTGCTAGATTTGGATAGTCTTGCAAATCTATGTCAAGTGATTTATAGCCTAATGATTCATATGAATAAAGCAACGATTCGTATCCTAATTACTGACTACTGAAGTGTGTAAAATAGCTTCTTCTGGCTCACAGTGATTATAATTTCTAAAGCTTGTTTTACAGGCAGAGATGACAGGTTAGAAGATGCTGTATTAACCAACTCAGAAATATGACATTTTAATTGGAAAATGTTAATAATTCCAAGAAAGGACAGAATTTCATGGCTATTCATTAAAATTTTTGAAATAAAAATCTTAAGTGATAAGTTCTTAGAGGGACTGAATCTTTGTGACTATACCTAGTGTGGCATTATATGTAGCTATGTACTTCATAAATGCTTTGATGGGGTAAGGATGGTGATAGAGGAGAAAAACAATTACATGAGATCTATGTGACATGACAATGTTAGTATTTAGTTACAGTAAAACATTTAATCCTATGATGAAATATTTAAATTTACTATAAAATAGTTATTATTGGTTGATTAACATTTTGCATTTAAAAATAAAATCTAGAAATTGTAATATATGTCATCACAACTTTAGGTAATAAAAACAAAGACCACTACAACAAATGCTGCCATTTGTTGCAACAAATTTAATAATTTTTCAGATATGCTAGTTCTTATTAGTAGATTAGAACAAACTACAAAGGTGTGAGAAATCTTGTTCACTCTGATTTGAAGAGTGGTTGATGGGCAGTGTGCACTTGTCAGTGAGAGTGGGTATATTCCAAAACCCAAAACTAACTTTCCTAACTCTCCATTCTCTGTTGCTTTGAAGGAGGGTAGATGACAACAGAAGATGGAGATGGGGCAGGAGGGAAGGAAAGAAAGGAAATATGAATAATCAGGAGGGAATAAACTGGAAGAGGATCAAGTGTAAGATGGGAGTCAGGAAAGATGCTCCAGAGTGTCACTCAATTCAGAGATGGAGGTGAGGAAGTTGATCCTCCAAAGGAGGAAGCTCAGTAGTTCTATTTCATTTTATCCACCTTGGAAATGATTTTACTGCTTGCGGAAAATATGTCAGACACTTTAATATACTAAATAATCAAATTCAGTTCAATTCCTTTAGTACTTTTTGTCTGAAACTTGTTCATTCAGCATTTTAGGAGTTGTGGATGACACATAAGTATTTTTTAATGGTTTATTCTTCCAAAGAACTTCTCATTTCGATCTGTCTATGCTATACTTTAACTAGTTTTGTCCTCTTGACATAGGAACTCAATAATTATATTTTCAGTGAAGGAGCCTGGAGGAGGAGGCTAACATTTAACACAAAGAATCTCGCCTAGTGTCTCCGTTGGAAGGGGACAGAAGCGTGGTCAAGGGCAGCAGCAAGAGGGCGATGTCTTCTAAACAAGAGGTAATGGCCTAAACACAGCAGGCTTTCCCTTAAAAGAGAAGAGGGAGATGAGCTTTGGTGTAGAAGGACTGTTCTCCCTCTGGTAGGAAAAGAACGCAGGGAGGTCTTCACTACATCAAGCTTGGTCTGATGGGGGGTGGGATTTGCTGCTGGGGTTGGGTGGGGCAAAGGCAACAGAAGCAGGTGCCATTGCTCCTGTGGTCAGGGGTGAGAAGGCAGTGTAGAGACCCATCAGTCCCATCAGGCAATTACGGGACCTCAGCTGACATAACAGCAGTAGTTAATAGTAGCAGCAGCCACAACAGTAGTAAAAGTAGTAGTAATCATAACAGCTAACACCTATTGAATTTATTGTAGGCCAGAATATGTTTTAATTGCATATATTAACTCTTTTAATCCTCACACTATGAGGTAAGTACTATCATGCCCTTTTTTAAAAGGACAAACAGGCACAGAGAGGTTAAATAACTTGAGATCACATAGCTAGGAAATGGAAAAGGAGGTTACATGGTTAGGAAATGTTAAAAGATTGTATTGCTTGCTTATTTGCTAGTCCAACTGCCATATATCCCCTAAAAGGAATCAAGTATAGCTTTTGCTAGGCTAGCGTGTAATTTGTGTGGTGATACCATATAGTCAATCACTAGATTGGGTGCAAAGCCTGTTTAGCAGGGAGCAGTGCACAGAGGAAATAGGCTGCTTTGCTCACTAGCTTAATATATTTTCAGTGATGAGAATTTTTGGAATGCTGGGCACACCCTAGTTTACGCAAGCACATTCCAAAGTTCAATTTCAATGACTGTTTTTCTCTTCTTTTGCCCTAACGGTTATCAAGGCATCATAATGCAGAGAAGACTAAATATTCCTCAATCCAGGGAAATCAGTAATTACCAGACTGCTTACTTGTTTTGTGGATTGGATCACAACCTCTTCAGGTATTCTAAAGTGGCCTGACAAAATTAGGAACAATTGTAAATCCCCACAACCTGTTTTGAGATGCTCGGAAGTCTGTTTTCCTCCTCTTATTGGGATTTAGCTTCTGGCAACGGATTCCCTTTCTTCTTTTGTTTAAATCAGCGATTAGGAGGAAACTATGCAAAACCCATCGGGGGGAGGGGTGTTCTACTTGAGATTGTGTTACAGGGCATTATATTTAGAGAAATAAAGTAAATAAAAGATTTCTTTTATAATAGCAATAGTAATTACAGAAAGAACGATATACTTTTGCCTAGACTTTAGGGGAAAGTAAAAGATCTCAGAGGGGGTGTTTGTGTGTGGGGGGCAGCAGGAAGCAATTTCTTTTGGCTCCAGGAAATTCTAGATTCTCATGACATATTTTTACATTTGCTCAAATGCAAGCTTCTATTTAAAAAAAAAAAGTGTGAGATGCCCTAAGAATTTATTCTCATCATCCGTGAAGTTCCCTAGACCAGAGCACACTGCTTTCCATACATGAGGATTTAAAGATGGGGGGTGGGATAATAAGCGGTTACTAATTGGAAGTCGACCTGGAGAGCACCCGGGTTCCCGCGTCCTTAGCCTGCTAAGCCGACACAACCAGCGAAGTCAAAACCCCTTGACCCAACTTTAAATTCCTAAAGCAGAAAGGATGCAGGCAGAAAAATCTCACAGCTCACAGCAACCAGAAAAACGCATCTGTGGAGGCACTAGGTTTAAAGGGGTGGTGCCGCTTTAAGAAAAAAGTCGAGGGGAGGAGAATCCACTCAAACGGCCTTCAGGAAACGGGATGATGTTTATTGAGTAAACATGCGGTAGCCACAGACACACCTGCTACTCCCAGAGCAGGGGCCACCACCACCCACTGCTGGTCACATCCGGGCACTACTCTACAATCTCGCGGCGTCCCGGCGTCCCGGCGTCCGAGTCGTTGGGTTTATTTGAAACACACGCACGACCAATCAGTCGGCGCCTCCGGGGAGGCGGGCGGAGAGCAGCGGCCAATCACCGCCCTCTCTGGAGGCTCCAGCCTATGGGAAGGAGGTTGACATCACGCGCCAATCGGCATGGCTCTTAGAGAGAGCGGCTCACTTTTGAATTGCGGTGGCTGCCACCGGCGAGGAATGGCGGGGACCGGGAGACGAGTCGGCGCTTGAAGCGGTGGAACGTCCTGGGCGTCTTTTAAGAGCGGTGAGGACTCCGTGGGGGTGGATGGGGGCGGTGGGAGCCGGGCAGCGCTCACCGAAGCAGGGGGCCCCGTGGCTTGTTCGGACAGCCCCGCCCCGGTGACCGCGAATCCCGGAGCGCCCTAGCCCCGGCTGCCCGGCTGCGTGAACTCTCCCGCGCTCCCCGCGCTGCTCGTGACGCCGAGGGGAGCCGGTCCTCACCGCTCACCTGGTCAGGTATTTCCGGAAGATTCTGGGTGCAGGGAGGGAGTTGGAAGGGGGTCTTGGCAAGCCGCCCTGTCCTCTGTGGCTCCGGGCCCGGCAGCTGCAGCCTTTGGGCGCTTATCTCCGGGTACTTGGTGATTTCGCTCCAGGATTCTGCTTGGCGTCTTTGTGGGAAGTTTGGTTTTTCTGTAAAACGCCGCCCCCCCATCCTCCCCGGTACAGATTAGTGGTTACAAGCGCAGCCTCTGGAATCAGCCCGGCTGTGAATCCCTGTTTTACCACTCACTGTGCGATTTGGGGGAAGTTACTTAACCTCTCCGTTCTAGGTTTCTTTATCTATAAGATGGGGATAATAGTACCTGCCTTATAGGATTGCTGCAAAGATTTAAGAAATACAAGGGAAAGGTTTAGCACAATATCTGCCACTTACTAAGCGTTAAATGTGTTAGTTGTTAATTATAATGTTAACAATAACATGATTGTCAGTAACACCAACAGATCCAGTATTGCATTTAGCTCCTCCACCGTGAAAATGATTGCCTAAAAAGTGAATAAAAGGAAGCCTAAAGTGAATAGTTGTCTAAATGACAATTTTTATCTTTGAGATTAAAAGAGGCCTGTGTTATAGTTAGTGTATTTAGTCAGAAGCTCCTGGAATATGTTCTTGGATGGGAAATAAGCTGTATAGGTTTATGAACACTAATCCTATTGTGTTTATTTTAAAAGCTTACAGAATACGTGAATGAAAAAGAGTGTATTTCAGTTTGCAATCAAACTGTTGGATGTTATGTCATAAATTTAACGTGCAGCTGCTTTTTCCTAAATTTTAAAGCTGTTTCGGCAATGAATTGATCATACACAGTACCATCAGAGACAACTTTAATTTTTAGTTACCTGTTTTGATAGTCTTTAAATAGACACAGGAGAAAAATGTGAACTCATAGAGTTTTTGACTTATTAAAATCTCTCTCCTCCATTCCTTAAAGCAGGTTAGTTCATCTCTTGACTTTTAAAAAAATATTCTTTAAGGGAACTTTGAATGAAAGCCTGTTTAGAGTCTTTTCTTTTTTACTGAAAACAATTAAGTGAAAGAGACGTAACAAAAAAGTAACAGCTGTATGGAATTTATCATTGATTCTAGATAAAGACTCTTATTAACAACTGTTGGAGCACTCTTTTGGAGAGCCTTAGGATAATGCTTGACATGGATTTTTGGGAAGACACTAAGAAATGTCCACAGTGTGAATTTTATTTGAGAGTTGATACTTGTCACTCATTTGAAGACATGTATTCAATTTTCCTCATAACTACTGGATTTGAGTTGTACTGTTAGCTCTTTCACCAGTGTGGAAACTGAGGCTTACCCTAGTAAGTTAGTTACCCTAGTAAGTAACCAAGCAGAACTGACACTGGAAGCTGAGTCGCCTGACCTGACAATTGTGCTTTTAGGTCTATTATTTTATTAATGTGTACATCTTCATACTACTTAGTATCACCATCCAGAAATAATCTAATGATGCCTTAATGCTTCTCCACAGCATACAGTTTACTTAAACTATTATTTTGCTAAGAATCTGGTGGAAGCTATTTATATTTTTTATTAATCTGTAAAAGCTGGAAAGGGTAAATTAGATCAGACATGTACCTCCAGATAAAGATGAGCCCTCCTCTTTATATTTGTCCAATACTTGAAGATAATAAATGTATATAAAACCCCAGTTTGAATTGATGGCAGTCTATTCAACTTTTTCTTCATTCCCTTCTTGCTTAACTTTTCAACTCTTAAGTCCTGGAAACCTTTAAAAAAAAAAAAAAGATTTTGTTTCACAATCTAGAGTTATTGGTACTAACCCATGCATAATTGTTTTGTTAAATCTTTTAAAGAAGAGGCTTTTGTAAAGTAATGTGAAAATACAGATAAGGGAGCAATCCAATTACACATGAGAGGATCAGAGAAATCCACAGAGGATGAGTCAAGACTGGTGGGTTGGGGGTTGAAAGACATTCTAGGTGGAGAATTGAGCACTATTAAATGCAAGTAGGTGTGGAGTAAATTGTGATCTGTATTTGAAAAATTGTGGCTGGAGCATACAGTATTGTGGACTGGAGGAATTAGAGGAGAGGGGCAGAATAGGTAGGCTAGGACCAAATTGTAAACTGGATGGTAAATTTGGACTTGGTCATTATACGGAGGAGTGCTCCTGGGAGTTCTAAGCAGGGAAGTTATATGGTCACGTTTGTTTTTAGGACCATACCCCTGAAGACCCTGTGAAGAGTGACTTCTGAAGAAACTGGTGGCAGAGAAAGTTGTGTGGAGCTGTTGTATTTGACCAAGTGGCTATTGTGGCATTGAGCTTAGAGAAGATGGGCCAGGTCTCAGAGATACTTGAAATGGGATTGATTGGAATTTTGGTGAGGGTGAATGAGGTAGAGGAAAGAGGAAGGATGGATCTGGGTTTTGAGTGGGAGTTTTTAGGGCATGATGGTGGTATTATAAATGAATATAGGAAGAGAAATAGGTTGGCTGAGGGCAAAGATGTGGAGGAGACAGGTAGAATAATTATGAGTACGTTTTGAGTGTTCGTTCTATGTCACCTAATGTTCTGAGTACTTTTGATAAATTGTTTTTATGATATTCCTGTGAGTCAGGTATTATTATCTTTATTTTAACAGAAGAGGAAACTGAGGCCCAGAGAAGTTGAGTGATTTTCTTTGGTTCAGTTTTAAGAAAAATGGGTAATGATGCTTTTTATAAATTCTAGGTATAAAAGAAGAGCCCCTAATGCTTGTTTTTGCCCAACGATGGTATTTGTTTCATGTATTTTTATTCAAATTTTGTTTTTTCAGCCAACGTAGAAAAGTACAAACAATGGCTGACAATGCTGGATCAACGTCCTCTACTGAGAGGACGAGCTTGGCCGACTCTTCCATCTTTGATTCTAAGGTTACCGAAACTTCGAAGGAAAACTTGTTTGTTGGCTCTACTTCATATGTTGAAGGTAAATCTGTTATATGCTTTCAAGCACCAAATTGCTATTTCAATCCTAAACTTCCTGTCTAGTGACTTTCTTATGATTTAGCTGTTAAGCTAGAGTACAGGTATTCAGTCAATATTTGTTGACAGAAACTCCTTACACTATGTAGATGTTTGAGTATTGTTTGGATTAATGCTTCCCCACTTTGAGGGGAAGGCACCTTATTGTTGGATATTGCTTTTTGTGTATGTGACAGCAGTCTAGCTGCAACACAGTTGGCTAGAATATGTTCAGTTATGACTGGTTAGGTGAAGAGCCACTTCTTCCCTCACCACTGTGTGAATGGTCTTTCCTACGGTCGCATGCACTGTTGAAGAGGGTGACTCTGCAAGGTGGTGACTGCTCTGTGTGAATGGTTTTCCCTACGGTCGCATGCGCTGTTGAAGAGGGTGACTGTGCAAGGTGGTGACTGCTCTGTGTGGTTTGGGGGAGTGCTGATGTTTGTATACTCTGCTACAATATGTTTTCTCTTCCTCTAAAATGATATATGGCCACTTTCATTTTAATAAACTGGGAATTAAGTGATTTTAATTTTGGAGAATGTTATGATCTCAAACATGGAAAACATCCCAGATATAGCCAAAAAAGGGATTAGGAACTGCTGGTTTTGATGTTAGTACCTGATAAAGATATTTAAACATTTTTAATTTTAATAGAAGAAATGCCTCAAATTGAAACAAGAGTGATATTGGTTCAAGAGGCTGGAAAACAAGAAGAACTTATAAAAGCCTTAAAGGTATGGAGTTTTAGCTTTTAGTTTTTTTTAAAAAGCTATTTTTCTTCCATCACTGTGTAAATAAATTTATAGTTTTCTTTATCTCATACTTAAGTCTCTTTTCCACAGAGTGTTAAAATAATGGAAGTCCCTGTTATAAAGATAAGAGAAAGTTGTCCTGGAAAATCGGATGAAAAATTAATAAAAAGTATTGTTAATATGGTAGGTCAAGCATTTCATTGCATGCGGCATGCTGCACTTCCCTTGATTGTATTCTTATATTTCACTTATGGTGATTGGCCCTAAATTAGGCACACGGCATGTTTTGTGCACTATGGAGCTAGATGAATAGAAATTGTTTTGTATTTATTTTTAAAATTTGGGTTTTTCTGAAACCCCACACTATAGCTTATTGTAAATAATGAAATCCTTATAAAGTAATTTGGCATTGTTAAATTTAAATGATATACCATGTATTTACAAAGATCTGATACTTTTCTTTAAACTCTTCAGCCTTTTTCTCATTAATTTTATATTTATTCTAAATGCTTGCTTTATTTTCAAAATTATGTCACAATAATTGACAATCATCAGGGAATTTGCCTCAGCATATGAATATACCTGATTCTCTGTATCAGCTGTATTAGTTTGTGAGGGCTGCCGTAACAAAATACCACAGTCTGGGGCGGCTTAAACAACAAATGTATGTTCTTTCAGTTCCGGAGGCTAGAAGTCTAAGATCAAGGTGTTGGCAGGTTTGGTTTCTCTTGAGGACTCTATCCTTGGCTTGCAGGTGGCCTTTCTTCTGTGTGTGCACATCCCTGGTATCTCTTGTGTGTGCCCAGATTTATTCTTATAAGGACACGAGTCAGATTGGATTAGGGTCCATCCATGTGACCTCAATTAACCTGAAAGGGTGTATCTCCAAATACAGTTGCATTCTGAGGTACAGGGGGTTGGGGCTTCAGCATGTATTTTGGGGGTACATGATTCAGCCCATCCCATCAGCCTAGCAAATAAAGCTCAAATCATTTGCTGGCCCCATTCAGAATTTTCTTTTAAATGGTTCTGTTCTTTTTACACAGGAGTCATACAGGTACTTAAATATCTTCTTTTTTTGTAGATTTACAGTATAAGTGTTAAACAGTAACTTGCCTTTTTATATCCTACATTTGCCATGCTGCAAAGATATTTCACATCTTTCTATTTCCCTCATATATACTGAAATGATTAAGTTAATCTACATCCTTTTTGTAGATATTAAGTGCCGTAGTATTTTTTTCTGTTTTTCTGAGGACAGTTAATTTGGGCAGGAATAGTTATATGTATGGCGTCATTTCTTGGTCAGAATAAAAAGCAGTAGTGGATATCTTTCTAATGCATTCCATTATCAAAATGTATGTACTTAAAAGAATTCTTCATTCTTATTTTATATGCATACAAGATGATTTATAATGACTACCAACTTATGTCAGAAGCTTATGCCTTTATAATAATCTTCAAAATTTAAGATCTTAATGTGGATGGAGATATGTATACATAAAAATACAAATAAAGAAATATGGCTGTTGACTGTTAAGTAAATGCTCATTATTATATGATTTAAAACTTTGTATTTGTAGAACACTTAAATGTTGGTATTGAATTTTTTAGATCTTCTTTGGAGAGTTATATGAATTAATTTAATAACATATAAATTTTATTTCTAATAACTATATGAAAAAAATCAAGGAAATTAAAGTGCCCTTTGTAAAGATGGCATCAGTGGAAGAATTTGAAAGTTTGGATTCTCCAGAATTTGAAAATGTATTCATCGTCATGAACTTCCAGGATGCTGTCTTTAATGAGTTATACAAGAATGACTGTAGAGTTATTGGACCACCAGTTGTATTAAACTGTGCACAGAAAGGCGAGGTAAGAAAGAATATATGTTTGTAATGACTTTCCAAGGTTAAATTGTTATTAATGAATTTTTGAAAATTCATAAGGAAAAAAATTCCATTAATTGTTGAGAGTATGAAATATTTAGAATTGGCATAGTAGTGGCTACTCTAATATAGTCATTTAATTCTTTCTATTGTAATTTCAGTAGTGAAAGTCTAAGACCTTTAAAAGTTAAATAATAACTATATATTCGTGTGTGTGTATATATGTGTGTGTGTTTTTGTGTATATGTAAATTGTCTTAGTACCTACAGTGTCTTGGGAAGAAATAATTTGGGTTCCAGAAATGCATTCATAAACTTATTTTCTCTACACAGAATAGTTACTGCATTTCCATTTTTCTCAGTTGCTGCATGATTTAAAATTAGGGAAATTACATTAGCTTTTTGTTTTTATTTTTTTGAGGAAGATTAGCCCTGAGCTAACATCTGCTGCCAATCCTCCTATTTTTGCTGAGGAAGACTAGCCCTGAGCTAACATCTGTGCCCATCTTCCTCTACTTTATATGTGGGACGTGTACCACAGCATGGCTTGCCAAGTGGTGCCATGGCCGCATCCAGGATCCGAACCAGCGAACCCTAGGCCGTCAAAGAGGAATGTGCACACTTAACCGCTGCGCCACTGGGCCAGCCCCTTAGCTTTTTGCTTTTAAATAGCATTTCAATATAAGAGTTGTAATAGACTTAGTCCCTATTCTTTGGTTTTATTGCTATGTTTTTCCCATTCTTAAGCTTGTCTTATTAACTTAAAATTGCTTAGGTCATTGTGCATCTTTTATTGTAGACACTAATAATAAAGACATGATAATCTTCAATTCTCTCTTTTTTTAAAATTTTTATTGCATTAATGATAAGTTACAATCTTGTGAAATTTCAGTTATACATTATTGTTTGTCAGTCGTGTTGCAGGTGCACCCCTTCACCCTTTGTGCCCACCCCCCACTGCACCTTTCCCCTGGTAGCCACTAATCTGTTCTCTTTGTCTACATTTTTAAATTCCTCATATGAGTGGAGTCATACAGAGATTGTCCTCCTCTATCTGGCTTATTTCACTTAACATAATTCCCTCAAGGTCCATCCATGTTGTTGCAAATAGGACGATTTTGTTCTTTTTTATGGCTGAGTAGTATTCCATTGTATATGTATACCACATCTTCTTTATCCAGTCATCAGTTGATGGACACTTAGGTTGCTTCCACGTCTTGGCTTTTGTAAATAATGCTGAAATGCACATTGGGGTGCATAGGACTTTTGGAACTGCTGACTTCAAGCTCTTTGGATAGATACCCAGTAGTGGGATAGCTGGGTCGTATGGTAGTTCTATTTTTAATTTTTTGAGGAATCTCCATACTGTTTTCCATAGTAGCTGCACCAGTTTGCATTCCCACCAGTAGTGTATGAGGGTTCCTTTTTGTCCACAACCTCTCCAACGTTTGTTACTATTAGTTTTAGATATTTTTGTCATTCTAATGGGTGTAAGGTGATATCTTAGTGTAGTTTTGATTTGCATTTCCCTGATGATCAGCGAGGATGAGCATCTTTTCATGTGCCTATTGGCCATCCGTGTATCTTCTTTGGAGAAATGTTTGTTCCTGTCTCCAGCCCATTTTTTGATCAGGTTGTTTGATTTTTTGTTGTTGAGTTGTGTGAGTTCTTTATATATTATGGATATTAAGCCTTTGTTGGATGTATGACTTGCAAATATTTTTTCCCAGGTAGTGGGTTGTTTTTTTGTTTCAATCCTGTTTTCATTTGCCTTGAAGAAGCTCTTTAGTCTGATGAAGTCCCATTTGTTTATTCTTTCTATTGTTTCCCTTCTCTGAGAAGACATGGTGTCTGAAAGGATCCTTTTAATACTGGTGTCAAAGAGTGTAGTGCCTGCATTTTCTTCTAGAAGCCTTATAGTTTCAGGTCTCACCTTAGGTCTTTGATCCATTTTGAGTTTATTTTGGTGAAAGGTGAGAAGGAATGGTCAATTTTCATTCTTTTCCATGTGGCTTTTCAGTTTTCCCAGCACCGTTTGTTGAAAAGAGTTTCTTTTCTCCATTGTGTGCCCTCAGCTCCTTTGTCGAAGATTAGCTGTCCATAGACGTGTGGTTTTATTTCTGGGCTTTCAATTCTGTTCCATTGATCTGTGCACCTGTTTTTGTATCCATACTGAGCTGTTTTGATTACTGTAGCTTTGTAGTATGTTTTGAGGTCAGGGATTGTGATTCCTCCCGTTTTGTTCTTTTTTCTGAGGATTGCTTTAGCAATTCGGGGTCTTTTGTTGCCCCATATGGATTTTAAGAGTCTTTGTTCTAATTCTGTAAAGAATGTCATTGGGATTCTGATTGGGATAGCGTTGAATCTGTAGATTTCTTTTTTTTCTTTTTTTAAGATTTTTTTATATTTTTTCCCTCTTTTCTCCCCAAAGCACCCCGGTTCATAGTTGTATATTCTTCGTTGTGGGTCCTTCTAGTTGTGGCATGTGGGACGCTGCCTCAGTGTGGTTTGATGAGCAGTGCCTTGTCCGCGCCCAGGATTCGAACCAACGAAACACTGGGCTGCCTGCAGCGGAGCGCGCGAACTTAACCACTCAGCCACGGGTCCAGCCCCTGTAGATTTCTTTAGGTAGAATGGACATTTTTAACTATGTTTATTTTTCCAATCCACGTACGTGGAATGTCTTTCCACCTCCTTATGTCGTCATCCAGTTCTCTCAGAAAGGCCTTGTAATTTTCATTGTATAGGTCCTTCACTTCCTTAGTTAAATTTACCCCGAGGCATTTTATTCTTTTTGTTGCGATTGTGAATGGTATTGTGTTCTTGAGTTCTTTTTCTGTTAGTTCATTATTAGAATATAGAAATGCTACTGATTTATGCAAATTTATTTTATAGCCTGCAACTTTGCTGTAGTTGTTGATTACTTCTAAGAGTTTTCCAATGGATTCTTTGGGGTTTTCTATATATAAGATCATGTCGTCTGCAAACAGCAAGAGTTTCACTTCTTCCCTCCCTATTTGGATTCCTTTTATTCCTTTTTCTTGCCTGATTGCTCTGTCCAGGACCTCCAGTACTATGTTAAATAAGAGTGGTGATAGAGGGCATCCTTGTCTCGTTCCTGTTTTCAGGGGGATGGCGCTCAGTTTTTGCCCATTGAGTATGATGTTGGCTGTGGGCTTGTCATATATGGCCTTTATTATGTTGAGGTAGTTCCGTTCTGTGCCCATTTTGTTCAGAGTTTTTATCATAAATGGCTGTTGGATCTTGTCAAATGCTCTCTCTGCATCTATTGAGATGATCATATGGTTTTTATTCCTCAGTTTGTTGATGTGGTGTATCACGTTGATTGATTTGTGGATGTTGAACCATCCCTGTGTCCCTGGTATGAATCCCACCTGATCATGATGTATGATCCTATTGATGAATTGCTGAATTCTGGTTGCCAAAATTTTGTTTAGAATCTTTGCATCTATGTTCATCAGCGATATTGGCCTGTAGTTCTCTTTTTTCGTGGTGTCCTTGTCAGGCTTTGGTATCAGCATGCTGTTGGCCTTGTAGAATGTGTTAGGAAGTGTTCCATCCTCCCTAATTTTTTGGAATAGCTTGAAAAGGATAGGTATTAAATCCTCTCTGAAAGTTTGGTAGAATTCCCCAGGAAAGCCATCTGGTCCTGGGGTTTTAATCTTTGGGATGTTTTTGATTGCTGTTTCAATCTCTTTCCTTGTGATTGGTCTGTTCAGATTGTCTGCTTCTTCTTGAGTGAGCTTTGGGAGATTGTAGGAGTCCAAGAATTTATCCATTTCCTCTAGGTTATCCATTTTGTTGGCATATAATTTTTCCTAGTATTCTCTTATAATCCGTTGTATTTCTGCAGAGTCTGTTGTTATTTCTCCTCTTTCATTTCTGATTTTGTTTATTTGAGCTTTCTCCCTTTTTTTCTTTGCAAGTCTGGCTAGGGGTTTGTCAATTTTACTTATCTTCTCAAAGAACTCGCTCTTTGTTTCATTGATCCTTTCTGCCACCTTTTTCCTTTCAATAGCATTTATTTCTGCTCTGATTTTTATTATTTCTCTCCTGCTAAAGGTTTGGATAGAAATATTTTATGTTTAGGGGCCGGCCCCGTGGCTGAGTGGCCCAGGGTTTTGCCTGTTCCGATCCTGGGTGTGGGCATGGCACTGCTTGTTGGGCTGTGCTGGGGTGGCGTCCCACATAGTACAGCCAGAGGCACTCACAACTAGAATGTGCAGCTATGTACTGCGGGGCTTTGGGGAGAAGAAAGGGGAAAAAAAAAAGAGATTGGCAACAGATATTACCTCGGTACCAATCTTTAAAAAAAATTTGTTTTATTTGCCAATAATAAGGTGTGTTTAGATTATATGTATCAACTATGATTTGGGAATCATGTGAAAATCTTTTATTGTGAAACTTGCACTCTGTTTTTTTGTTGCATATTGAAAAATGCAAGTAATTTTTTGATTGGCAAGAGGGGGAAATATATTTAACTTGAGAAAGATGTGTTCTATTTTCTACTATAAAGAAAGCTCACACATTTAAAATTGTTGTATCCTCAGCCCTTGCCATTTTCATGTCGCCCACTCTATTGTACAAGCATGATGAATCTCACACTTTGCTTTACTGGATTCAGGAAGAAAGAAGAACTAGTAAGTATCTTAAAACATTCTATTCAAAGAATAATTTTCTACAGCAAAATCAATTTAAGTGGCATCTTTTTGGTAGTTGTATTATGGTTTTATTTAAAAAATCTTGAAGGAGAAATTACTATGAATATATCAAGTTTTAAATGTTACCAAGAAACATTCTGAAGAGCCTTGTAAAGACACAAGTGTTTTGTCTAGGATGGCTGGCCTATAAATTAACAGCAAAATTTCATAACTATGTCATCTGTTTAAACTATCTTTTTGTTATGTACCACATCAACCACATTATTTGAAATTTTTATTTACACATTGCAATTTTTTGTTATGCAAGTCCATTCTTAAAGTATTCTCATTACCCTAGAGAATTCATGGAAACTTTTTCTGATTCATAAAATTTTCTATGTTAGAGCTAAGGGGATATTACTCTAATTTTGTGGGAAGCATCTTAGTGTCATGTAACTTGATGTTAAGAAAATAATAAGTTATATGAAAGCTAGTTTAATTAACTTTTTTTGTGTGATCATCTTTACTAGCTTATTGCTATGTATAATTTTGCCTGTGCCAGTAAGGCAAATGAATTTTTAATTTTTTGACATAAAATTTATATCTCTATAAAAATTCTTATATGTACTCTTATGAATGGAAAGTATTCAGTAAATGCTAAATGAATTGTAAACATCGTTTAAAATTTTCTTCAAATTAATCATAAAGACAATATTGCTTAATTTTTCTTTTGAGGTCAGATTAGTGACATTGGTCCATCACATGGGTGGAGTTATTCGAAAAGATTGCAATTCAAAAGTTACACATTTGGTGGCAAATTGTACGCAAGGTGAAAAATTCAGGGTATGTAAACTTGGTTGTTTTTTGTATTTCAATATACCATTATTTGGGATGGATTTATTAATAGCACTCTCATCTATTTCTCCCACAAGTTATTAATGATCAGAAATTCAATTTTTGCTGTATGTATATTTAGCGCAAATTTTAATTCATAGGATTATGGTCCCGTAGGTTTTAAGGAAGCAATGGATCTTGAGTTAGGTCTTGAAAGATGAGTAGGACTGTGGAGGATGGTAGATGGATAACATTTCAGACAGATGAATAATATTACTGTGAGCATTGTGAATGAGGAGGTCAGAAAGTGACGAGAGTAAGTATTTCACTCTTGTCTAAGTGGTCTTTATAAAAACAGAGCAATGTTCTTATAAAACAATTCTAAGATTTAACTTGTGAAAATTAGAACAGGAGAAAAGTACTTTTATTAGGGTTAAAATCTTAGTTTAAGATTGCACTTGAATATCTTAAAAGAGTTTATCACTTTGTTCTCACTCTCTGTCAGTGTATTTATGTGCAAATGGTAATTTTAGGGTAATCTTGAATTCCTGGGAGGTATACTCTCCAATTTATAACTAAATGTAACTTAATCAGATGTTTTCTTCTGTAGTACTGTCTTAGGGGTCAGTGCTTCTAAGGAAGTAAACATGAAGAAAGGAGAAATAGAAATATAATAAAGATGAACTTAACTTCAGAGATAAATTTATTTAAAATAAAATAAGGAAATGGTTTTGACATCATGGAACTTGTTTTAAAGTATTTTAACCTAAGCTGTATGATTGAAAGACAGTTTTTTGTGTTAATTTTTCTTTAATTTTGTTACAAAGCAGATGAACAATGATCTAAAACTGTGCAAAAAAAGTATGTGTATCATTGCTTAGAATTTCTATGAATATAGTTATTTAAGGTAAAAATTCATTATAATTAATGTTTGCATTTTTAGATTGCTGTGAGCTTGGGTACTCCAATTATGAAGCCAGAATGGATTTATAAGGCTTGGGAAAGGCGGAATGAACAGTAAGTGTTTAGAAATTCTGTAGTTCATTATGTGAAAAAAACGTACTATCTTATAAAGGTAAACTCAATTACCCAAAACCCTAAATTCGTAGATAGTATAGCAAAAATGAATTTAGTTTTTGCATAGCTTAGGGAATAAAGTCTAAGATGAGCAAAGTTATAAAAAAATTATGAAAATTGAAAAACACCTGTGTTATCTTTGGACTTCACCTTGTGAAATAATTTTGATTATCACAAACATTCTAAAATTATTAGTTAATAGCTTAATGCATCTGGATGTTTAGATTGTGTTGTATTTTTGTCTTATTTTGTTTGGTTACATTTTAAGTGGTGGTTGCAATTTATAACCTCGTTAAGCTTTCCAACCTCATAATTCCTTGCTGTCGTACTTCATCATTAGTTAAGATTTCACGAAACTATAGAACGTCTGGAAGACATAAAAGTTCATGTACAGAGCAGAGGTTTGCATCTTGTAAAGATTACCCATGATCAGATTTTGTCAGAAGTTTCTTCTGGGATGACTGAGGACACAGTGGTATTTTTTAAACTGAAGTTTTTGTGAGCATTTCAGGACCAGATGCAAAATATTTTCAATAAATAGATTATGATAAAGCCTTGAGAATTACTGTAGATTTATACATGGATATACCTAGTTTGGAATTTAAGTTAAGCTGGTTTTAGAAGAGTGTATTTTGTTTTTAGGGATTTTTGTGCATCAGTTGATGACTTTAGAAATGATTTTAAAGTTCCTCCATTTCAAGATTGCATTTTAAGTTTCCTGGGATTTTCAGATGAAGAGAAAACCAATATGGAAGAAATGACTGAAATGCAAGGTAGAATTTAGCATAATTTAAAAGTTATATGTATTTTATTTCCAACTTCGGCTTAATCACTTCCTGGTGAATATGCCTCTTTAAAAATTTGGGTTTGGAGATAGTTTGGCTTCTTTATGCTTGTATGCATTCCTTTTTTAGGAGGTAACTATTTACCAGTTGGAGATGAAAGATGCACTCACCTTGTAGTTGAAGAGAATATAGTAAAAGAACTTCCATTTGAACCTTCGAAGAAGCTTTATGTTGTGAAGCAAGAGGCAAGTAATTCTAGAATGAGATTGCTTTTTAAAAAATATTACTAGTAGCCTTTCTGAGAAACTAAATTCTTAATTAAAATGTTCTTTCTCTCACCTAGTGGTTCTGGGGAAGCATTCAAATGGATGCCCGAGCTGGAGAAACTATGTATTTATATGAAAAGGTATGCTTTTTTTGTCCCTTAGTCATTTGTCCTGTGACCTTGATTGTATAAAGATGATGGTCCATCCCAAATGAGCATGGTATAATTAGCATACGGTCAGCTTTTATATCATCTTTAGGAGTTTCAGAATAAACAATTGGATATTGAATAATAGTCTTAGGCTATGTAGATTTAAGTGAAACTATTCAGTGTAATGGACATTACTTTACTCTAATATATGTTAATTCTGTGCTAATTCTTGGTGATACCGTTATGAGCAATAACATCCCTATCTTCAGAAACTTAGAACCTTAAGGGTTCTAAGTAGATATACAAACAGGTACAGTGCAGAATGATATTTACTGTGATCAGTATGTGCTAGTATTCTAACTAGCCTCACTCTGAGAGACTCAGGCAGGGTTCAAAAGAGCAGATAAATGTTGAGCCAACTTATTAGGCTAAGCTGGTAAGGAAATTCAAGTTAGACAGCAGGTGGGGGAGGCTACGAAAGCTTGAAAGTACAATAAAATGGCAAGTAGTTTAGTACAGCTTTAGAAAAGAGTATGGGAAAGAAGGCCAACAGATGAAGCTAACTAGGTAGGCAGAACCAAGAAGTTTTTAATGTGTTGAAGAGTTTGGATTTTATCATATAAGTATTGGGAGTCATTGAAGAATATTAAGGGGAGAGATGTCATTAAAAAAATGACTAGTAGTAGAATGTAGGCAAGAAAAATCCAGTCTTCATGCTGAGTCTTGGTGAAGAGTAGTATTATTCACCACAATGTGGCATAAAGGTATAGAAGCAGGCTTTAGGGGAAATTTACTTTTGAATGGAATGTTGAAGATGAGGTGTGGATTTAGTATGTTTCTATAAAATCTAAATAGGTACTATATTGTGTTCTCTTCTGACTCTTCTGTTCTCAGTGTAAGGTTCTTAATATAAAGTTTAAAAAAATGCTTTAGGTTATGGGAGAGACCTCTTAAAATCAAGCATTATTTGACGAATATTGGCGAGTGTTATGTCCAGGTACTGTGCTGAATGCTAGGGATACAGTGAACAAAATACGAGTGGTCCCTGCCCTCCTGGAGTTTATGACCTAATGGGGCAGTAGACAGTAGGCCAGCTTACAGATGAATGTGTACTGGTGAGAGTGCTATGAAGAAAAGGAGTGAGGTGCTGGGGCTTAGACAATTACATTGGTCCCTTGACTATCATGTTTTATGAGGCTTCTGAATTACCTGGCAGAGTGTATAGTTGTAGAATTATTGTGCAAAATCCAGATTTTGTCAGACTCATAAATATATTTTTCTTTTGTTTCTGTCTCAGTAAAGAGCCATGGAAGTAAAATTGAGCTTTTGTGCTTTTCATTGCAGGCTAATACACCTGAGCTCAAGAAATCAGTGTCACTGCTTTCTCTAAATACACCAAACAGCAATCGCAAAAGACGTCGTTTAAAAGAGACACTTGCTCAGCTTTCGAGAGAGACAGACATGTCACCTTTCCCTCCCCGTAAGCGTCCGTCTGCTGAACATTCCCTTTCTATAGGATCACTCCTAGATATCTCCAATACACCAGAGTCTAGCATTAACTATGGAGGTAATTCACATTTTTAAAAATTCATCTTTACAATTTAGTGGAATGGTATGATTAATAGAATATTGATAGATCCCTACTATAGTAAATATGAAAGGCTCTGCTTTTAACTACCTTTCTTCTAGAGGAGAAAAGGCACATGAAAATGCTTCCATTTAATGGTCTTTAGTATATGCTAAGTTCTTAATATTTTGAGTATTTATAACTTTTTTCATTACCCCTATTTTACAAATGACTAGACTGAGGATAGAGAAGTCACTTGTCTAGGGTCACACAGCTAGAAAGTGATAGAGCTGTTCAAAGAGCAGATTCTTAACACTAGCTAAAAAAAAGTCACATAGGATGTCACATGCTTTATGGAGAAAATAGGTACAATGAAGTCAGGGGAGGGTGAGTTCAATTTGTCCTCAACTGATACAGGAAGGCTCGTACAATTAACTCTTCTCTCTTGATCATCCATTTTTCCCTCTATTTTTGTTTTTTTTCTGTACATAAATATGTTGTGTTTTCTAGATTTAAGAAACAATCAAAACCTCCCCCTTGACCCCATGACCCTCTCCATTTACTATCCCATTTCCCTCTTCCATTTCACATGAGTATTCTTCAGAAAATTACCTTGATCCATCATCTCAATTCCTTGCTTTTTCATTCTGTTTTCAACCCATTCCAATTGAACTTCAGTCCCTACTATGTGAAATTGCTCTTGCTGGGGAGACTGACAGTTTTTAGGCAATCAGTAGCATTCAACACATGAACAGCTCCTCCTTCCTGGATGCATTTTTTTCTCTTGGCTTGTGTGTACATCACTCATTTCTCATTCTTCTTTGCCTAACTTCTCTCTCCACCTCTACATGTTTAATGTTATTCCTAAGTTATTCTCTATTGTATTCTCCCTAAATGATCTCATTTAATTCTATGGCTTCAAAAATCTTTTAATGCTGATGACTTCCAAATTTGTCTTCTCTGTCTAACTGCCTGCTCGATACCAGCCTTGTTCATGTCTAATACACATCTCAAACTTAACATAATCAAATTAGAACTCCTGGTTCTGTCTACCACTCTTAGCTCTATTCCTTTGTCACCCTTTAATCAGCCTTTTCTATAAAAAAGATCTCTCTTAGAGATTGCAGTGTTATTCTAAGTGGTCTTTTTATATCCATATTTGCCTTTCTACGTGCAGCACTTAGGTCTCTAAAAGTATATAAATTAGATCATGCCACTCCTCTGCTTAACGTCATTCGGTAGCTTTGTATTACTATAGCTTTCAAGTATGTAATCCTTTCTCACCTACCTCTAAGCTTTTGTGGTATCCTACTCTCCAATAATGTTCTCTAAGCCTCAGTCGCACTATCTTTCTGATTGTTCAAATATTTCTACTACATCCATACCTCAGGAACTTTATACTTGCTCTCTCTGCCTTAAAGAAATCTTACTAGGTTCTCTATAAAGTTAAGTCCCTGTTCTACCACTGCTTCTGACTAACTCATTACCTGGTTGTCTTCACTAGTAATCACTGTTAGGAATTATGTTTTTTGTTTATTTCTTTATTATTTTATTTGCTTCACCAGAATGTAAGCTTTAAGAGAACAAGAACCTTGCCTATCTTATCCTCTGCTTTATTCCCAGTGCCTAGTGTAGGTACCCACTAAATATTCATGGAAGGAATTGAAAGTCAATTTAAGGTAGGCCCAGGAAACTAAGGTGGATTTGAGAATATATGAGGAGCAGGAATAGAGATAACAGTATATAAATTGAATTTCTAGGAAATAGTGAACAGGTCAGTTTTCTTGGAATATGGAAGAGTAATAGTTAAATTAGAAAGTTAATTGAGCCTAATATTAGGGGACTTTGAAATCAGACAGATATATCTGAACTGTGTATTTTCATCAACAAAGAACTTTAGAAACTCTTAAGCAGCAGAGTAATTGATTGAATATATAGTTTGTAGTGGATTATTCTGAAGAATGATTAGGAGGAAGGCAGTTTAGAGATAGCTGAGCCATGAAGTGATAAGGCCCTGAACCTAGGGTTGGTGATGGTTGGAAAGAAATAAGAAATGCTGGGGAAATATTGATAGAATGGAGTGATAGGAAGGGAATAAGAGGAGATGACGGCAAAGTATTAAATGGAAGAAATGTTACCTTGGCAAAAATAGGACGTTTATGTTTTGGAGGAATATAGTGAAGTTTTAGGGAAAATCTAGGTTAAATTGAGATGGAAATGTCCTGTAGGCATTTGGAAAAGTGGAACCAGGTTCTTGGGCAGGGGAATATGGTTAGATACAGAGACCTGAGAATTTACTGGTTCTATAATCATGGTGGACTCAAGGGACTAGGAGTGGTAGGAGCTGATCATAAAGGACTGAAACCTGAATATGCAGTTTAGTGGACAAGAGAAGAAAAATGAACCACTAAGAAAACAGACATGACAACTATACTAATGTACCAGGTACTCTATGTAGTAGAATCCCCAGTCTGTAGATCACTGCCTACAGACAATAATTAAATTTGTATCAGCATATGTCAGTTTTTTCCCCTTGAAGCATCCTGTAATGGTCGAGGCTCCTGGGTCTGGTGAGAATAGCCTGGATTATGTATGACAAGTGGGAAATTCTTTGGAGTCAGTTATCTTTAAAAAGCCTTCAAAACTCCATAGTACACATGCTGGTTTTAGTAGTGCTTAAAGTTACCATTGAGTAAAATTGGTATGCTGAGACTCTATTGCCTTCATTCCTTTTCCTATTGAAAAGCTTTCTATTAGGAGTTTCTGTAATAGCGTTGAAATATTGTAACCATATTAATAGTAAGAAAATGTATTTTAAGATTATATGAAATTTCATTTTTTAAAAAATTTTTCTTAAAATGCATATAAAATATACTAATGCATCCTCCTTCCACTTTGGGTTGGACTGGATTTTTTTAAAAAAAATTGTTTTTGTTTTTTTGCTGAGGAAGATTAGCCCTGAACTAACATCTGTTGCCAATCTTCTTTTTTTGCTTGAGGATGGTTAGCCCTTAGCTAGCATCTGTGCCAGTCTTCCTCTGTTTTTTTATATGTGGATCACCGCCACAGCATGGCTGACACGTGGTGTAAGTCTGTGCCTGGGATCCAAACCTGGGAACCCAGGCTGCTGAAGCGAAACACACTGAACTTAACCACTAGGCCACGGGGCTGGCCCCTGGACTGGATGTTTTATTTTATAAGATACTTTGAACTAACAAAGAACTTGCAATTGATGTTGGAGATTTTTGAGGGAGGCTTTCTCTGTATATACACGAAAAGTTTTTCATTATTCTATTTGTGTAATCATCACAACCTTTTCCTCCTTTTTCAACTTAAATATTTTTATATGTTGCTTTCTATTTTATTATTTAAGCTTTTTATTTTGAAAACATTTCAGGTTGCAAAAATAGTATAAGGATTCCTGTACTCAGATTTCCCAAATGGAAATAATCTGCTATTTGCTTTAGCATTCGTTCTCTCTTTTTTTCTACACACACACACGTAGTTTTTATATCTGTGGTGTTTGAGAGTAAGTTGCAGATGATATGCCTTTCCCTCTAAATACTTAAATTTATATTTCGCAAAATTTGAGGATGTTTCTTAGGTAACTACGGTACAAGTATTGTAATTAGGAAATTAACATTAATACTATGATCTACTCTATAGACCTTCAAATTTTACCAGTTGTTTCATTAATGCCCTAATGTCTTTTTTTTCTTTTGAGAAAGATTAGTCCTGAGCTAACATCTGCCAGTCCTCTTTTTGCTGAGGAAGACTGGCCCTGAGCTAACATTTGTGCCCATCTTCCTCTATTTTATATGTGAGATGCTTGCCACAGCATGGCTTGACAAGCGGTGCATAGGTCCACACCCAGGATCTGAACCAGCCAGCCCCGGGCCGCCAAAGCAGAGCACATGAACTTAACCGCTGTGCTACTGGGCTGGCCCCATGCCCTAATGTCTTTTTCAGCAAAAGAAAATAGTATTTTTTTCTGGTTTAGGATACAATTCAGGATCACATATTGTTATCTCTCCCTAGTCTCTTCTAACCTGGATCAGTGTCTTGATCATTCTTTGTCTTTAATGACCTTGCCATTTTTGAAGAGTTCGGGCCATTTGTTCAGTAGAATGTGAATTTGGAGTCATTGGTATTTTTGACCATTATTTTTTTCTGGCCTTATCCTGTAAGGAAATTATACTTTAATGAAAATCTGTATGGTGGTATATTTATGAGAGTAGGTATCCTTCTCTTTCTTTCTGTTAAATCTGTACAGTGTTTGGTACTTATATCTGGCTTCCGTTTTAAATCTTTCCTTCTTTTTACCTTTTAGAAACCCCAAAGTCCTGTACTAAGTCTTCTAAAAATTCCACTCCAGTTCCCTCAAAGCAGTCAGCCAGGTGGCAAGTTGCAAAAGAGCTCTATCAGACTGAAAGTAATTATGTAAATATATTGGCCACAATCATTCAGGTAAGAGTTTGGTTGCAAAGTGATCTCTGTTCCAGTGTTCTTAAGAAATCTGAGATGTTATTTCTTACAAGAAAATTATGTAAGCATAGAATTTGAACATAGATATTAAAAATGAAAATGTGTGACAGAAACTGCTGTTAGAGAAATGCCCTAGTAATAGTAGCTTTATTCATGCAAAAATAGCACCATTTTTTATAGTGACTTTAAAGAGGGAAGGATCCTCAGTAGATGCTCTTAGAGCGGACTGAGTTTGATGCTGCGTTTATATTTATATTTGGAAGTGGTAGGTAAGTTTCTGAAAGTATGTGTTCCAGAGTCATTGCTTTCTGTAGTACTGTATATCTGTGAAAAAGCAGGAGCCACGAAGCATAGCACTATGGATGTCAGTAATTTTTTCCAATAATTCTTTTGTGTCAAGTTTTCTTAAAGTATGCAGTGGTTAGTCATAAATAAATGTTAACTCATTACTTACCAATATTAAATGTACTATGAAGTGATTTCTGAAGAAAAACAATTCTGATGAGTCCCTGTAAGATGTTTGAAGAAGATATTAAGGAATCAACCAAAATTCTAAGTTCTGAAAAACACAGTAACAGAACATTATTTGGAATCTGTAGAAAGAAGGAATAAATTTGTTTTAGGTGATGAAGGAGAGAGTTTGTCAGAAAAATAAAGTTCATACCAGTAAGCTTGTCTTTGAATAGAAAAATGATAGGGAGTTTCTGTTTGTGTTTGATTTTTGACTGACCTCTATCTGAGTTCTTAATTTAACTCCTTGGAGTCCAATAGAATAACCTGTAGTTGCTGTGCCATCGATAGAGTGCATGGTTAAGAAATGGAAAGACTTCTTTGTTGGTAATCATGGAGAGGTTATTCTTCACAGTTAATTTGTTTAGCAATAGTCAGGGTTTTATGAGGCCCTCTGCTGTTTTAAAGTTCACTTGTTTCAAGTCAGCTTTGCTTTTCTTCCTCAAGGGAAATCATCCTAGATGAGTTTCTTACTGAAGTTTTTATAGTCAGCCAAAATGTAGTTGTGTAGCAGACAATCCCTTTTGGTGTATACTGTTCATGTACTTCCATAGCATTTATTACCTAGAAATGTAAATCCTTTCAGACCACGGTAAATGCACTGGAGTTTCAGAATTTTAATTTGCGTATCAATTAAATTCACTAAAACTCCTTTTAAAAAAGCTCTTGGAATTATTAGACTGTAGACAAAAAGTTTCATATCGTTATGCTTATTATAAACTCACCTAAGGTTTTATTTAAAAAATTGTGGTCTAGGGGCCGGCCCCATGGCTGAGTGGTTAAGTTTGTGGGCTCTCCTTTCGCAGCCCAGGGTTTCCCTGGTTCAGATCCTGGGCACAGACATGGCACCACTCATTAGGCCTTGCTGAGGCTACCTCCCACATAGCACAACCAGAAGGACTTAAAACTAGAATTTACAACTATGTACTAGCGGTCTTTGGGGAGAAGAAGAAAGAAAGAAAAACAAAGAAGATTGGCAACAGATTTTGGCTCAGGTGCCAATCTTAAAAAGAAAAAAAGATTGTGGTCTAAATTCATAATATTTTTCTCTTTTAAGCTTTGCTTTAGGACTAATGTGTTCTTTTTTTTAAAAAATTGGATTTGGAATAACTTTAGCCCCCAAAGTAAATATCCCGAACCTTCTTTATTTATTCTATGTAATACTTGGGTGCCTATTAATATAAAGTATTGTGCCAGGTGATAAAGAGGATTCCTGTTTTAAAGGAGCTTTGACTGGAAGAGGACATAAAACATGCATACCTAATTATAATACCAAGTAGAGGGTTATGAACATCATGGGGGAGGTTTATTTAGGTATTTCGAGATTTATGAAGTAAGAGGTGTACTCTCTTTCAGCTTAGAGAAGATGTTGGGCTGGAGTTTTCGATAGGTTGAAAGTTGGAACGAGCATCATAAAGAAGATAAAAATTGAAGTGAATTTTAAAGTTATGAGTATGATTGGTACATAGAATATGCATGGGAAGTGTATTTGAGATTGCACAAACAATACAGACAACTGAAGATGTGTATTATTCAAGGTGTTTTGAGTGGTCCAGTGGGATTAGAGTTTAGGGTGGGGTGTGGATACAGTGAGAGTTGAGGTAAAACTGCCCCTGTCAGACCGGAGAAGGCCTTTGTCTAGTGTTCTTTGTCTTCTGTAAGCTATAGGAGAATTTTAGATGGAAAGGGAAAGATGACATCATCTGACTTATATTTTAGACAGATAACTTAGTTCACTTTGAAGGAGGTATTGAAGAGGGGAGATTGTGGGGGCAAGGAGGCCAACTTGGAGGTTATTTCAGCAGTCTTGGTTAGAGATTTTGGGGACCTGAACTTCTTAGGATATTAGCAAAAATGAAAAAGGATAGATTTGAGAAATACTGGAAAGGTAGAATCAATAGTTTTTGGCTATCTAGTTTTATATGGAGGATTAAACAGAACTCTTTACGATAGTTTAAGATGTCTTAAGACTACTGAGAGATTTTAATGAAGCTTGATGTATTTTCGTTGTCTGAATATTTTTGTGTAGGATTTTTACTTAAATGTTGCCTGGATAAAGGAATGTTTATAAATGATTACAAATATCTTTGAAACCTCTATTGTTTTTTCCTGTTCCCATTTCTTTCCCTCCGCTCGGAGATAATCATTATCCAGAATTTTGTGCTTGTCATTTCCCTTTGTGTAGGAAAACAAATTATATAAATGTAACCATATTTATATATTTTTATTGCCTTGCATTTTTCCACTTGATAGAAATATTCTTGACACATCTGTGTTGTTGTATGTAGCTGTAATTCATTTTCCTGTATGAATATGTCAGTTTATTTAACTTTTATTATTTATTTATTTTTTTGCTTGAGGAAGATTGGCCCTGAGCTAACATCTGTGCCAGTCTTCCTCTATTTTGTATGTGGATTGCCACCACAGCATGGCTGTCAATGAGTGGTGTAGGTCTGTGCCCAGGAACTGAAGTAGTGTCTAACTTTATAAGAAACTGTGAAACCTTGTTTCAGAGGGGCTATACAATTTTGCATTTCCACCAGCCATGTGTGAGAGTTCCAGTTGCTCACACCCTCAGCAGTACTTAATATTATCATTTTTTTATTTTAGCAATTTAAATAGGTGTGTAGAGATCCCATTGTGGTTGATTTTCATTTCTATAATAACTAATGATGTTGAACATCTATTCTTGGCCGTATATGACATCTGTAAATATTTTTTGTTGAAATAACTGTAATTTTTCCCATTTTTAATTGGGTTGTTTCCTTTATGAGTTCTGAGAATTCTTTATATATTTTGGTTTCCTTTCTGAGTTCTGAGAATTCTTTATATATTTTGGATACTAGTCCTGTGTCAGATATATGATTTGCAAATATTTTTTCCTAGTCTATAGCGTGTCTTCTCATTCTAAGTCTTTGCAGAGAAAAAGTTTTTAATTTTGATGAAGTCCAATTTATTACTTTTTTTCTTTTATAGATCCTACTTTTGATTTCATATTTAAAAACTCTTTACCTAAGTCTGAATCAGAAGATTTTCTCCTATGTTTTTTTCTAAATGTGTCATACTTTTAGATTTTTTGTTTAGGTCTGTGATCCATTTTGAGTTAATTTTTGTGTAAGGTGTTATATTGAGGCTGAGGTTCATTTTTTTGCCTGTGGCAAGTCCTGTTTTACTACCATTTGTTGAACAACTAGCCCTCCTCATTTGAATTGCTTTTGCACCTTTGTCAAAAATTATTTGGCCATATTTTCGTGGGTTTGTTTCTGGGCTTTATTCTGTTCTGTTGATCTTGTATGTTTCTCCTTTCTCCAGTACCACACAGTCTTCAATACCGCAGCTTTATAGTAAGAAGTTACTTTGCCTTTCCATATGCATTTTTAGAATCAGTTTTCTTTATCTACAAAATCCTGGAATTTTGAGAGGCATTGGGTTAAATCCGGAGATCACTTTGGGAGAGAACTGACATTCTTACTGTGTTGAGTCTTTAATTTATGACCATATGTCTTCATTTATTTATGTCGTCTTTGATTTGTTTCATCAGCATTCTGATGTGGTTTTCAGCTTCATGTACATGTTTTATTACATTTATACTTATTTTAATTTTTTATTGTAGGTGGAACTACTTTTTTTTTTTTAAAGATTTTATTTTTTCCCTTTTTCTCCCCAAAGCCCCCCAGTACATAGTTGTATATTCTTCATTATGGGTCCTTCTAGTTGTGGCATGTGGGACGCTGCCTCAGCGTGGTTTGATGAGTAGTGCCATGTCCGCGCCCAGGATTTGAACCAACGAAACACTGGGCCGCCTGCAGCGGAGCGCGCGAACTTAACCGCCTAGGTGGCACTACTTTTTAAATTTTGGTTTTCATTTGGTTTTAGTATATAGGAATGTGGGATATAGAAATACGAGCCTTGTATGTGTGTGCGCGCATGCATGCTGACCTAGTATCCTGTGACCTTGCTAAGCTCACTTATCACTAGTTCTAGGAGTTTTTTTCCTTTTATTTTTTTCGATTGATACAACCAACAACATGGATTCAAATGGGTCTTCTAGCTTCAAATCCAGTCTCTTTCCCCTAAACCAAGTTTCTGTGCTACCATTTCAAAACATTTAGTACTTGCATTAAGTATATGTCTGGAAATGATTGATTGCTTATTGCTTTCTTCCTTAGTAATTTGAATAAAAAAGTAGAAATTACTCCTATATCATACTAATAATTTAATGATTTGTAGAACTGTGATAAACTTTTATTAGATTCTAACCTAACATTTTATTATAAGAGTATATATACACACATACACAGATATATAAATAGGATAAATTAGAACAGAAAATGTTATGAGAAAAAATGGTCTCAAATTTAGGGAGAAGTATTTTTTTAATTCCTTTTTTCTTTCCCATCAACATCTCATCTCTCCTTTGTCGTTGTCTATATGTCAGCTTTTTTTTTCCTTTTGCCCACAATCTACCTAAACTAGTCTCTTTTTACCTTTTAGCTGTTTCAGGTACCACTGGAAGAGGAAGGACAGCGTGGCGGGCCCATCCTTGCACCAGAAGAGATTAAGACTATTTTTGGTAGTATCCCAGATATCTTTGATGTGCACACAAAGATAAAGGTAAATTTGTATATGTTAGGTTGGTAGTAATTCTTTTTGGATGTGTTTATTAATTATGATTTTTCAGGATGATATTGTAAGTAAAACTTCTTACTCCCTCATTTATTCCTTGGAATCGTTTGTTCCTTTGCTCCAGTACCTTATTAATGTTTGCTGTTTGCCTGTTTTTTGATTTTGATTAACCTTGAAAATAAGGAATTAAGACCTTATGGTGTCTTTTGTTAGAGATGTGGTTGCTAGTATACTGTTTTTCTTCTTTTCATACTGTTGTTCTTCTTGAGTTATATGTTTTTATTTTGCTTTCGTTTGTGAGACTGGAAGGGACTTGGATATCATTTCATTCATTTCTGCATTTATAGTCAGATAAATGCCAAAACCATAAGATGAGATAATGCTTTCCTCTGTTTAATGATTTCCCTTTGATGAAGGGTCCATCATGTCCAGGTATCAATCTCTAATAGTGAAATAGTTTTTGGGCAAGTTTAGCTGAACTCTTAAAAGTAGTTTAACTTTATTTCCTCCTATTTTTCCTGTGTGGTATTTGAGCAAAATTGACCAGTTTTCTCCTCAAAACAACCCATATTAATGTTTATTCAATATTCAAGTAAAAAGATTAATCTGGATTATAAAATGTTTTCAAACAAATGCATTAAATTACTTTCGATTTTATTACACGTCATAAACAATATAAAAGATCTGTAAGTTAATAAAAAGCAATTTATCAAATGCTTGTATTTTGTATTTTATCAGTATTCTTGATCATATTTTAGTTATAGCTAGATCTAAAGGGAACTCTGAAGGAATCTTTATTTTCTCAAAAGCTTAAAAACCAACAAGTCTTAGGCTAGTTTATCCTTATTTTTATTTAGCATTCTGAATATTTGAAGAAGAAAGTATCCTTGGAATGTGTTTTACTTCGTAAGAAACACGGAAAGACAAAGGTAGAGTGGGAAGGCAAGGAGCTTTTCATCTTGGTGTTCTTCTAATAAGTTGTGGATCAGTTTGAATTTTTGTCAGTCATTTAGCCAGTTGAGTATTCAAATTCCCTTTTAATATAAAATGTTAAACTTTTTAAGTGAACAGTATCATAATCTCAATTCAGAAGATCTTATTCTCTGATTCACTGGCGCTTTGAAAATGATTATTACCCTTTAGTTTTCTCATGTGTAACGTGATTCTTTAAGCAGCTTCTGTAAAGTTGGATTACCAATATTTCAACTATTAGTTGATTTTTAGCTGATTTCAGGTTTGTCACACACTTAAAAATTTCAGAGCCTGTGTTCTTTTCTACCATGAAAGCAATACATGCTGTCAAACATTTGTAAAATCAGGAGAAAAGGAAAAAGGAGTAGAAAATGCCCATAATCCCATCACCCAAATACTACTAGATTTTGTTGTATTTTGTCTCTTTTATACATAGCGTTTTTTTCCCTCTTTTTTAAATGTAGCCAGCCATCTATCAAGTACTGCCACATCTCTTGAACACTACCAAGATGTTGGTATTATTGTCCACATTTTACAGATGTGAAACTGCTATACTCAGAGATTAATTTTTCCAAAGTCAGACATCTGTAAATGCTGGATGCAGTTTGAACCCTTTTTTGTCTGACTTTATGCTGATGCTATCTTGCCTTTTTTTTTCTTTTTGAGATATAACTGATGTATAACATTGTATTAGTTTTAGTTGTACAACATAATGGTTTGAAGTATGTATATATTGTGAAATGATCACCACAGTAAGTTTAGTTGACAGCCATCACCTCACATAGTTACAAATTTTTTTTCTTGTGATGAGAACTTTTAAGATTTACTCTTAGTAACTTTCAAATGTACAATATAGTGTTATGAACTATAGATACCATGCTGTCATTACATCCCCTGGATTTACTTATAACTAGAAGTTTATACCTTTTGACCACCTTTACCCATTTTGCCCATCCCCCTTTCCCTGCCTCTGGCAACCACTAATCTGTTCTCTGTATGTACGAGTTTGGTTTTTTTTAGATTCCTCATATAAGTGAGATCATACAGTATTTGTCTTTCTCTGACTTATTTCACTTAGCATAAGGCCCTCAAGGCCCATCCATGTTGTCACAAATGGCAGGATTTCCCTTTTTCTTTACGGCTGAATAATATTCCGTTATGTATATATACCACATTTTCTCTATCCATTCATCCATTGATGGACACTTAGGTTGTTTCCATGTCTTGGCTATTACTAATGCTATGTTGCTTCTTGATGATCATGCTGTAGATACACTATTTTAGTATGTAAATGTGTCTTTGTACAGTTTTTCCTATCATCTTGTTAATATGGTATTCCTGAGAAGCACTGATGTCTGTATTTTATAGTATTGAATAGTGGTTATGGATATATGGACTGTGGAATAAAGCAGATTTGGGTTTGAAGTTCGGCGACTAAGTACTTCAGTTTTCTTATTTGTTAAATGGGGATAGTAGTATTTGACTCGTGGGTGATTGTGAAATTTTTTATTTTTATTTTCTTTACAAGTTGCTAAGCATAGTGCCTGAGATTGAGCAATCAATAAATAAAAATAGCAATTTATATTAATAATTAAATTCAGAAGGTGGGTAAACTGTTGTTCAGAAGTTTTGTGAAGGATTAAAACCATTTTTTACTCACTGTATTTACAACCACTGTGTCTGACACTTAGATTTCTGTCAGTAAATGTTTGCTGAATTATGGTCATGCTACTTTTAAATGTCCGAATCGGGACTGGAAGGAACTTGGTGTATTTTCTCATCTAGATTTTATGTGGACACCTTTAGCCTCATTCTTTCTTTTTTTAGATTGGCACCTGAGCTAACAACTGTTGCCAATCTTTTTTTTCCTGCTTTTTCTTCCCCAATTCCCCCAGTACATAGTTGCATATCTTAGTTGTAGGTCCTTCTAGTTATGGCATGTGGGATGCCACCCCAACATGGCCTGACGAGGGGTGCTATATCCGCAGCCAGGATCTGAACCAGCGAAACCCTGGGCCACCAAAGCGGAGGGCACGAACTTTACCACTTGGCCGGCCCCAGCCTCATTCTTAATTTGCCTTCAAGGTCTGATGATATTTAGATTAAGGTGAGAACTTTTGAGATTGTTAATACCTCTCTTTTCCTGAGAGTGAGTTTTTCTTTTTGAGGACTAACTGACACTGGTCCTTGATGTGCAAATGCCTTCTTTTGTATGGAACCATGATGGAACAAAAGAGAAAAGGCCAGGTTGGAGGGAGTGCTTTTTCTTTGTGTTTATCCTTTGTTAAATTAGTGTAAGTCTCAAGATGCCTTGTACTTGTTTCAGGAACAGGTGTATACTGGGTAATCTTCTAATTTGGTGTATTGTGCAATGAGCTAGATAAAAGAGAAACCCATCTTATATAAAAGTAAATGGTAATAGTACAGAAGAAATCTTTAACAAGGAAGAAAAGAAGAAAGTAATGTAGTGTTCTCACTCCCATCTGTTTACCACCTCCTCTACTTTTCAAACAGGCTTTGGGAGTTAAGCTCTGTGTCTTAGACCTATAGAGTTCTGCTTTCTTATGGCTAGGAGGTAAAGTTGGGAGAATTCTGTGGAGAATTCCTGGTATGTTATGGACAAGGAGAAGGAGATAATGTTTCAGCATCTGTCTTAAATTGGATTAGGCATTTTCCCACAGGAACATTTTAAGAAATGGTGACACTGTGAATGATACTCTTGGGGGCTGGCCTGCCAATCTGACTCCCCGTTTCTAATGGATAGGCACTGTAGTATAGATCTCAAGTGGAATGAGATGGAATCTGGAGTCAGACAAAACTGAGTTTGAATACTGCTTCACAACTGGGTGATTTGAGGCAAGTTACTCAATCTCTCTAAGCCTTAATTCCTTTATTACCTAGTTCTTGAACTAACAGTTGATTAATGCAGAAATCTTTATTTAATCAACAAGCATTAGGAATTAAAGGTTAACTGGAAACAGAGTAGACTATTTTTCAGAGTGCCTACAGATTGTTTTACTTTCTGATAGCAGTGTTCTTATATAAGTATATACAGCCATCTTGTAGTTTTTTACACTTTAAAAACATGTCACTAGATTACATTGTGAGAGTTCTAAGGTTTTTCTCTTCCGCGTCAGTTTTCCAAATATCCGTCTCCACTTTATATTAAATACATAGGAAAATATAGTTAATAATAGCTTATTGAGCACTATTATTTGTTAAGGATTCTTTTAAATGTTATACAGGTATTAACTAATTTAATCCTTTATGAGTTAGGACTCATTAATATCCTAATTTTTCAGAATAGGAAATTGAGGCATTTAGAGATTAAGTTACTTAGCCAAGGGCACAGAACTGACAAATCCTAGATCCAATATTTAAAATTAAGCTAGTCACTGCCAGACTCTTCTACATTATATTGCTTCATGGCTAGTCTTATTTTTAATCTTTTTCTTCTTTCTGTTGTTTCAAGTGAAATTTTAAATAGTTAAATTTATTTCTTGACTTGTGGGCTGTTAAAGTATTTTTGCTTTGAGTTCACTTATATGCTATCAAAAGTAATTTTTTCCCCTTTTGAGCTTTTGTGAGTCTGCTGGCATAGGACAATGATTCTTAAATTATTTGGTCTCAGCATCCTTTTTCACTTTCAAAAATTGAGGAACTTTTGTTTATGTGGATTTTACCTGTTGGCATTGGCTTTATTTGAAATTAAAACAGAAAATTGAAAAATATTTTTTAGGATGCATCAATTTTTTTAACAGCTTTATTGAGGTGTAGTTCACATGTCATTAAATTTACCTGTTTCAGATACACGATTCAGTGATTTTAATAACTTTACCAAATGATGCAACTGTCTCCATAAATCCATTTTAGAACATTTTCTACTCCCCCTGTAAGATCTTCCACACCCATTTGTAGTTAATCCCCATGCCTAGCCCCAGTTCTAGGCTACCACTAATCTGCTTTCTGTCTCTATGAATTTGCAGTTTCTGGACATTTTACATAAATGCAAATATACAGTATATGGTGTCTTACATATGGCTTCTTTCACTTAGCATATTTTTGAATTTCATGTGTGATGTAGCCTGTTAGTGGTTTATTCCTTTGTGTGGCCAGATAATAGTCCATTATATGGCTATGTCATATTTCTTCATTCATTCATCAACTGATGGAAATTTAAGTTGTTCAAGTTTTTGGCCATTATGAATAATGCTGCTATGATCATTGTGTGCATGTCTTTGTGTGGGCATGGTTTCATTTCTGTTTAGTAGATACTTACCAGTAGAATTGGTGGATCATCTTATATTTGGTGGGTAGTCTTATATTTGAAATTTTTGAGAAACTGCCAGGCTTTTACATCATTTTACATTCTTAGAGTAATGTATGAGGGTTCACATTAGTCCACATTCTCACCAATACTTTTTTTTTTTTTTTTAAATAGCCATTCTAGGATGTGAAGTGGCATCTCTTGGTGGTTTTGATTTGCATTTCCCTAATGATTAATTATATTGAGCATCTTTTCACCTGCTTATTAGCCATTTGTGCATTATCTTTGGTGGATGTGTGCTTAGATCTGTTGTCCATTTTTTGATTGGGTTGTTTGTCTTATTGAGTTGTAAGTGTTCTCTATAAATTCTGGATTCAAGTCCTTTATCAGCTGTGTGTTTTGCAAATATTTTCTTTGAGTCTGTTGTAGCTTGTCTTTATTTTTTTAATGGTGTCTTTTGAAGTACAAAAGTTTTAAATTTTGATGAAGTCCAGTTATGCATTTTTTTCTTTTATGTACCCTGCTTTTGGAGTCATGTAGAAATTTTTGCCTAACTCAAAGTTTTGAGGATTTTCTCCTGTGTTTTGTTCTAAAAGTTGTATTGTTTTAGCTTTTACAGTTAGGTATATAATCTATTTTGAGTTAATTTTTTGGTAATTATTTGGTGGATATCCAATTAAAACAATTTTTATTAATACATTTAAAGTCCTCATAACTCATTACATACATGGTAGCATAAATAATATATTCTTTATGAAAAACAACTAATTTCCAAAAACAGAAATAGTGAGAAGAGTGATGTCATTTTGTATTTTTTCTGCCTGGCTTAATAGAAGATTCTTTCTCATATCTGCTGCTTAATTCAGTCTGTTGCCATATCACATAGTCTCTAGAAAACTCTATTGTATACTTGTGAGAGAATTAGAGTTAAAAAATCAAATAATGCCTTAGTATTGTAAATAGTTTAATCTCATGGCTCCTACTAAAAGGTTGTGCTGGAGGGTCTGTGGATGATACTTCAAGAACCTCTGGTATAAGAGCTTGTTGATTAATTTCTACTTTAAAGTCACTTTTAGAATTTCGATTAAGGCGTGTCATTTCTTGGCATCTCATTTTATCATCTGATTTGTGTTTTATTATCCTACAGAGCTTTTAAAGGTTTTCTAAAATTTTACAAATATGTAGTATTTTTGAATGATGATTGATAAGTCTTATAGACAAGGGATTAGCATACTGTGGTCGATGGACCAAATCTAACCAGTTTTGGATTTTGGTAAAGTTTTGCTAAACAAGGCTTTATTGAAACACAGCCACACTCAATTGTTTGTGGATTGTCTATGGCTGTTTCCACTCTACAAGGACAGAGTTGAGTATTTGTGACAGAAACCATATGTCTTGCAAGCCTTAAAGTATTTACCATCTGGCCCTTTAAGTTTGCTGATCTCTATTATAAATTACAGTTTCCAATGGCTGATGTTAAATAAGATGGTTCAGCAGCAGGATTGAAAGTAGTTTTTTATAATAAATAACACCAATCACCTTCATAGTTAACTAGAAAAGACATTGAACTATCACATCATATTGGGAAGTTAGTCTTAGTGACTTTGACACTCTTTATATTTTCTTAAAATCATTTTTAAAAGGATATTTTCTTCACAAAGAGTTAATTCCTTGTTGAGGAGGAAGAATGTATTATTAATTGTTTTGAATATCAAGTTTAAGACACTTTCTAAAGTGCTTTCAAGTGAATATCTTAAAAATATTAAAAGATTTTAAATTGTCAAGTTCAATTTTAAATTTTAAATGATTTGTGCTCTTTCAGGATGATCTTGAAGACCTTATTGTTAATTGGGATGAGAGCAAAAGCATCGGTGACATCTTTCTTAAATATGTAAGTATTTTATTTCTTTTTTAAGTTTTCAGATTAAAGTATCATCTAATCAAGGACTGAAGGGAGTGAAAGTAACCTGTTTAAATGTGAGAGCTTTAAAAACTTTGACATAGTTATTTTTGTAAAATATATTAAGTTTTTTTGTCTTCTGAAACATACTTTCTGTATACAATTTAACACTTTCTTGATAGCTCAAGGTCAGCAGTAGGAGCAGTAATTGTCAAACTTTAGTTGTTTTACTACATATCAAGTTATTTTCCCTTATTAATGGCCACAGATTAATGATTTTTTTGGAAATTTTCTATAATTGAGTTTTTATTTTTCTCTTTCTTTAGTTGATAGCAGTTTTTGCTGTCATATGTCTGCTCTGTATAAAACCTTCTAGTGAACTCCTTCTTTAGGATAAGAACCACTTAAGTTTATTAAATAAAGTAAATACATTTTGTTTTATTTTTATTGTGGTAATATTGGTTTATAACATTCTGTACATTTTGGGTGTATGTCATTATATTTTGATTTCTGTCTAGATTATATCATATTCACCACCCAAAAACTAATTACAATCCATCACCACACACACACACACAAGTGCCTAATCATCCCATTCACCCTCCTGCCTCCCCCATTCCCCTCTGGTAACCACCAATCCAATCTCTGTCTCTGTGTAAATACACACAATTTGTTGTTGTTTTTAATCTTCTATTTATGAGTGAGATCATATGGTATATTTGACTTTCTCCCTCTGACTTACTTCGCTTAGCATAATAACTTTCAAGGTCTATCCATGTCATCACAAATGGCCAGATTTCATTCTTTGTTACGGCAGTGTAATATTCCATTGTGTATATATATGACATTTTCTTTATCCTTTTATCCCTTGATGGGCATCTAGGTGGGCCCTTGTGAATAATGCTGCAGTGAACACAGGGGTGCATGTATCTTTACATATTCATGTTTTCATGTTCTTTGCATAAGTACCCAGCAGTGGAATAGCTGGATTCTTAATATTTAATTAATTAATTAAATAAATATTACTTAATTTAATATTTTAATAATATATTAATTTAATTTAATTAATTAATAGCCATTCTTAGTATTTTTAGGAATCTCCATACTGTTTTCCGTAGTGGCTACACCAGTTTGTACTCCCAACTATAGTGTATGTCCCTCTTCTCCACATCCTCTCTGATGTTTATTATTTCCTGTTATGTTAATTATAGCCATCCTGACAGGCATGAGGTGATATCTCATTGTAATTTTGATTTGCATTTCCTTGATAATTAGTGATGTTGAACATCTTTTCATGTGCCTACTGCCCATCTGTATATCTTCTTTGGAGAAATGCCTGTTCAGATCTTTTGCCCATTTGTCAATTGGATAGTTAATTTTTTTGTTGTTGAGATGTATGAGTTCTTTATATATTTTGGGTATTAACCTCTTGTCAGATAAATAGTTTGCAAATATCTTCTCCCAATTGTTAGGTTGTCTTTTTGTTTTGTTGATGGTTTCCTTTGCTGTGCAGCTTTTTAGTTTGATGTAGTCCCATTTGTTTATTTTTTCTATTGTTTCACTTGCCTGGTCAGACATGGTACTTGAAAATAAACTGCTCAGACCGATGTTGAAGAGTGTACTGCCTATGTTTTCTTCTAGAAGTTTCATGGTTTCAGGTCTTACATTGAAGTCTTTAATCCATTTTGAGTTAATTTTTGTGTGTGGTGTAAGATAATGGTCTACTTTGATTCTTTTGCATGTGGCTGTCCAGTTTTCCCAGTACCATTAGTGAACACACTTTCCTTTCTTCATTGTGTTGTCTTGGCTCTCTTTTGAAAAGTAGCTGTCCATAGATGTGTGGGTTTATTTCTGGGATCTCGATTCTGTTCCATTGATCTGTGTGTCTGTTTTTGTGTTAGTACCATGCTGTTTTGATTACTATAGCTTGGTGGTATTTTGAAGTCAAGGTGTGTGATACCTCCAGCTTTCTTCTTTTCTCTCAAGATTCCTTTGGCTATTTTGTTGTTCCATATAAATTTTAGGATTCTTTGTTCTAGTTCTGTAGAAAATGTCCTGGGAACGTTGATAGGGATTGCATTGAATGTGTAGATTGCTTTAAGGAGTATGGACATTTTAACTATGTTAATTCTTCCAATTCAAGAGCCTGGAATATCTTTCCATTTCTCTGTGTCTTCTGTTTCTTTCAAAAAAGTTTTGTAGTTTTCAGTGTACAGGTCTTTCACCTCTTTGGTTAAGTTTATTCCTAGATATTTTATTCTTTTTGTTGCAATTGTAAATGGGATTGTATGCTTAATTTCTCTTCCTCTTAACTTCATTGTTACTGTGTAGAAATGCAACTGATTTTTATATGGTAATTTTGTGTCCTGCAACTTGACCATATTCATTTATTATTTCTAAAAGCTTTTTGGTGGATTCTTTAGGGTTTTCTATCTATAAAGTCATATCATCTGCAAATAGTGAAAGTTTCACTTCTTCCTTTCCAATCTGTATCCCTTTTATTTTTCTTGCCTGATTGCTCTGGCTATGATTTCCAATACTATGTTAAATGAGAGTGTTGCAAGTTGATATCCTTGTCTGGTTCGTGTTCTCAGAGGGATAGCTTTCAGTTTTTCTCCATTCAGAATGATGTTAACTGTGGGTTTGTCATATATGGCCTTTATTATGTTGAGGTACTTTCCTTCTATACCCATTATATTCAGTTTTTATCATAAATGGATGCTGTATCTTGTCAAATGCTTTCTCTGCATCTGTTGAGATGATCATGTGATTTTTATTCTTTATTTTGTTAATGTGGTGTATCATGTTGGTAGATTTGCGGATGGTGAACCATCCCTGCATCCCTTGAATAAATCCCACTTCATCATGGTGTATGATCTTTTTAATGTATTTTTGTATTCGATTTGCTAGTATTTTGTTGAGGACTTTTACGTTGATGTTCATGAGTGATATTGACCTGTAATTTTCTTTTTTTGTGTTGTCTTTGTCTGCTTTTGGTATCAGGGTGATGTTGGCTTCATAGAATGAGTTAGGAAACTTCCCTTCCTCTTCAATTTTTTGGAAGAGTTCGAGAAGGATAGTTATAAAGTCGTCTTTGAATGTTTTGCAGAATTCACCAGGGAAGCCGTCTGGACTGGGACTTTTATTTTCTGGGAGGTTTTTGATTACCTTTTTGATCTCCTTACTCATGATTGGTCTGTGCAAATTGTCTTCTTGATTCAGTTTTGGAAGTTTGTTTGATTTTAAGAATTTATCCATTCCTTCTAGATTATCCAATTTGTGGTATATAGCTTTTCCTAATGTATCTTATCTTTTGTATTTCGGAGGTGTCCATTGTAATTTCTCCTGTTTTATTTCTGATTGTATTTAGTTGAGCCTTTTCTTTTTTTCTCAGTGAGTCTAGATAAAGGTTTGTCAATTTTGTTTATCTTTTCAAAGAACCAGCTCTTGGTTTCATTGATTTTCTTTTTTTCTATTGTTTTTTTTAGTCCTCTATTTCATGTATTTTTGCTCTGATTTTTATTATTTCCTTCCTTCTGCTGATTTTGGGCTGTTTGTTCTTCTTTTTCCAGTTCCTTTAGGTGTACTGTTAGATTGTTTAGTTGAGATTTTTCTTGTTGATTGAGGTAGGTCTGTATTGCTGTAACCTTCTCTCTTAGAACCACTTTTACTGTATCCCATAAGTTTTGGCATGTTGTATTTTCATTTTCACTTGTCTCAGGGTATGTTTTGATTTCTCCTTTGACCCAATGGCTATTCAGTAGTATTTTGTTTAATCTCCACATATTTGTGGCTTTTCTTCCTGTAGTTGATTTCTGTTTGATACCATTGTCCTCAGAAAAGACGCTTGATATTGTTTCAGTCTTCTTAAATTTATTGAGACTTGTTTTACGACCTAATATGTGATCAGTCCTGGAGAATGTTCCATGTGCATTTGAAAGGAATGTGTATTCTGCAGTTTTTGGATGGAATGTTCTATATGATATCTACTAAGTCCATCTGGTCCAATGTGTCATTTAAGGCCAGTGTTTCCTTATTGATGTTCTGTTTGGATGCTCTGTCCATTGGTATAAGTGGAGTGTTATAGTCCCCTACTATTATTGTGTTTCTGTCTCTTTCTCCTTTTATGTTTGTTAATAATTGCTTTATATATTTAGGTGTTCCTATGTTGGGTGCATAGGTATTTTCAAGTGTTATCCTCTTATTGGATTGTTGCCTTTATCACTATTTAGTACCCTTCTTTGTCTCTTGTTACAGTTTTTAAAATCTATCTTGTGTGATATAAGTATTAGTACCCCAGCTTTCTGATCATTACCATTTGCATAGAGTATCTTTTTCTATCCATTTGCTTTCAGTTTATATCTTTAGGTCTCTAGTGTGTGGGTTAATGCAGCATATTTATGGATCTTATTTTTTTATCCAATTGGCCACCTTCTGCCTTTTGATTGGAGCATTTAGTGCATTTACGTTTAAAGCAGCTATTGATAAGAATATACGTATTGCCATTTTGTTAACTTTTTTCCTGTGTGTTTTAGTAGTTCTTCTCTATTCCTTTCTTCTCTTTCTCTTCCCTTGTGGTTTGATGGCTTTCTTTAGTAGTATGTTTGGTTCCTTTCTCTTGTTGTTTTGTGTATTATTGCTTTCTGGTTTGTGATTATCGTGAGATTCGTATATAATAACCTACATGTATAGTAATCTATGTTAAGTTGATGGTCTCTTTAGTTGACCTCTTCCTGAAAGCTCTGCTCTTTTACTTCCCTTCTCCCTCATTTTATGTTTTGATGATATATCTGACCTCTTTTTTTGTGCATGTGTATCCATTACCCTCTTATCATGGAAATAGATAATTTTAGTACTTTTGTCTTTTGACCTTCTTAGGTGATTGATTTGCTGTCTTTATTGTGTATTTGCCTTTACCAGTGATTTTATTGCTTTTTTTGTGTGTGTGTGATAATTTTCATATTCCTGTTTGTGGTCTTCTCTTTTCCTCTTAAATAAGTCTCTTTAGCATATCTTGTAAGGCTGGTTTCTTGGTGATAAACTCCTTTAGTTTTTGCTTGTCTGGTAAACTCTTTCTCTCTCCTTCCATTCTGAATGATAATCTTGCTGAGTAGAGTATTCTTGGCTGAAGGTTTTTTCCTTTCAGCTCTTTAAATATATTGTGTTACTCCCTTCACCTGTAAGGTTTCTGCTGAGAAGTCAGCTGATAGCCTTATGGGCTTTCCCTTGTATGTAATTTGTTGCCTTTCTCTTGCATCTTTTAGGATTCTTTATCTTTAATTTTGGACATTTTAATTATGATATATCTTGGTGTGGGCCTCTTTGGGTTTATCTTATTTGGTGCTGTCTTTGCTTCCTGTACCTGGATGTCTGTGTCCTTCCTTAGGTTAGGAAAGTTTTTAGCTATGATTTCTTTAAGCAGATCTCTGCCCCTTTGTCTCTCTCTTCTCTTTCTGGAAGACCTATAATATGAATGTTAGTGTGCTTAATTTTGTCCCAGAGGTCCCTTAGACTGTTCTCATTCTTTTTAATTCTTTTTTCTTTTATCCGTTCAGCTTGGGTGTATTCCTCTAGTCTGTTGTCCAGCTCACTGATCGGTTCTTCTGTATCATCTATTCTGCTATTGAGTCCCTCTAGTGAATTTTACATTTCTGGTATCGTATTCATTTGTGATGGGTTCTTTTTTATATTTTCTAATTCTTTGTTGAAGTTCTCACTGAGTTCATCCGTTCTTCTCCCAATATCAGTGAGCATCCTTATGAGTATTTGTTTTAACTCTTTGTCAGGTAGGTTGTTTATTTCTTTTTTGTTTAGTTCTTTTCCTGAGGTTTTTCCTGTTCCCTTACTTGGCGCGTATTCCTTTGCCTCCTCATCTTGCCTCTTTGTCTGTGCTTATATCTGTATATTAGATAGGTCAGTTACATCTTCCAATCTTGGAGAAGTGGCCTAATGTAAGAGATGCTTTATGAGGCCCAGCAGTGTGCTTCCCTCTCGTCACGAGTTCCAAATGTTCCAGGAGTGTGCCCTGTGTGGCCTTCGTGTGTCCTTCTGTTATGACAGGGTTGCTCTTGTTGCAGTTGCCCAGGGAGGCTAGGCTGCCCCCTTGGCCAGCTCGTTGTAATGCTCAGCTGCATGTGGCTATTATGGTCCCTTCAGTCACTTTATTGAGTATGGGAAGTCCCAGAACAGTTGGCTACAAAGTGTAATAGCTGTTGCAGTTTTTCTTTTTACTGAGTAGGCCCCCAGTGTGGCTGGTTGCTAGGCACAGAGGCTTATAATTGCTGTGGACATCCAGCCTGCAAAACTGTTGTCAGCTCTCTCAGGATTGCAGCCTAGTTGGGCCGCCCCCAGGTATGGGAGCACCCAGTTGTTTCAGGCTTTGGAATGTGAGGCATCTCCCCTATGTGGCTTTTGAGAAGCACAAGTCTGCTGCAGCTGACAAGCCCCACTGCCCCGGGGCCACACACCCCATCAACACAATCCTGCCCTGTTTGAGTGCCTTGACCCACTGAAGTGTACCCAGTCACCCCACTGCAGAGGCTCTGCTCACTCCACCACTGCAGGTCCTTCCCTCATTCAAACCCTGCCCCCTGAAGTGGACCCACTTGCCTGGTTACAGAGGTTCCAGGCACCCTGCCCATGTGGGTCCACAAGTTGCCCAAGAGGTGGCTTTTGGGTAGAGTGTGGGTTGCCTTCCCTGGCTGAGCTGGATTAAATTGGTGCTCTAGTGGGTGGAGCAGACCCTGGGCTAACAGGCCAGAGGAAGAACTCCACTGACGTCTTCCAGCATCTGTGTCAGCATGCCTGCACTAGGTCACAGTAATGGCTGCCGCCAATGTCTCAGTCCCTGGAGAGGTCTCACCTCTCAGTGAGATGCATGCAGAGCCTATCAGGTGAGTCTCTTTTCACCAAAGGACTGTGCACCTTTCTTTCTGGTGATTTTAGGTTGCTTTCTGAAAGAGTTGAATTTGTGCTTGGGCCCTTTAAGAGCCTGCTGTTTTTTTCCTTGTGTCCAATAGCTTTTCTGGGAATATTCCTCATTGTAGTTAATAGCCAGCAAAGCCAGGTATTATGACACTTGTCTTGGTTGTGCTGAGTCCAAAAGCTGCTGATTGTGGTAGTGTTTCTTGCTCAAGTCCCCCACTCCTCCAGGGAGGACTTTGTATCTTAGGATTGCTCTGGGCTGCCTGTGAAATGTTGTGGCTCAAAGGTGGCTTTTTTCTCTCCAGCAAGGAATTTCTGCCTCTTCACCTCAGTCAGCACTATCCCTTATTGTGGGGATTCTTTTTATCCAGTTTTCAGTTCTCTCTCACGGGTGATTGTTCCAAGAGTAGTTGTAAATTCATTGTGTCCATGGGAGGAGGTGAGTTCAGAGTCAGCTGACGCTGCCATCTTGACACCACCTCTGTAAATTCATTTTAAATGAAGTGCTGTGAATAGAATTTATAAATTTCTTTCAGTCTCTTTGAATACTATGTATAAATTCCAGTGCCTTGGGTTCTGGCACTTTTGTTCTCTGAGGCTTCCTCCTAAATTCCGTTCTTACCATATAGTCTCTTAGGTGTTTTCTGGTTTGTTGAAAATTGCAAATATGCAGATTATTGTCACGTATCTTTTTGATACCTATTATTCTCCACTATTACCCAAGATATTTTTCCTTTTTTTGTTTGTACTTTTGAGTAATATAATTGATCTTTTAATGGTGGTTTGGATCCTTCAATAAATAGTAGTATGTTTTTGGGTTCTGCATAAATCAACTCTAATTACTGTATTCTGAACTTACAGAAAATTTTAAACTTTGTCATGTTTATATCAATACAGTAAGCCGCAGTATACTTTTGTTTCTTTCTGGGTCTTTATTTGCTTTTCAGGTTTTATGCTGTCTGTACCAATTGATGCATTTTGTTTCACAACTCACTCATTAGTGAGAAGTTTATAAAATAAATTTCTGTATTTAACTTGAGAAGAAACTTACTTTAAACTTTTCTTTTCAGTATGTCAGATTGTGAGTATTGATTGATTGAGTTTAAGTTTTATTGTCTAAGGGTGACATGCATTACAAATTACTGTTTTGGCTTTTTTTTTTCTTTTGTTTTCCTAGTCAAAAGATTTGGTAAAAACCTATCCTCCCTTTGTAAACTTCTTTGAAATGAGCAAGGAAACAATTATTAAATGTGAAAAACAGAAACCAAGATTTCATGCTTTTCTGAAGGTAATTCACTTTTCTTTCAGATTAAAACCTGAGAATAATTCCTTTTCTTCTTCTTTTTTTTTTTTGAGGAAGATTAGCCCTGAGCTAACATCTGCTGCCAAGCCTCCTCTTTTTGCTGAGGAAGACTGGCCCTGAGCTAACTTCCATGCCCATCTTCCTCCACTTTATATGTGGGATGCCCACCACAGCATGGCTTGCCAAGCAGTGCCAGATTCGCACCCGGGATCTGAACTGGCGAATCCCAGGCCACCGAAGTGGAACATGCACACTTAACTGCTGCGCCACCAGGCCAGCCCCTAAAACCTAAGAATAATTTCTGAAGGAGTTTATTAAAATTATACTTTTGGTCAAAATGTATCCATATAACAACTCCTTAATGTTATTTATTAACTTTAGCTGTACCTGAGAGTGGCAGTGATATTTAGCTTCAGAAGATTTCACATACTAGGTAGCAGGGTCCAAAAGGCAGCTGAGTGAATGAGAATGTTCTATGTGGGTTTCTTTTGTTTGTTTGTTTTTGCTGAAGAAGATTCACCCTGAGCTAACATCTGCCAATCTTCCTCTTTTTGCTTGAGGAAGATTCTCCCTGAGCTAACATCTGTGCCAGTTTTCCTCTATTTTATATGTGGGTCACTGCCACAGCATGGCTGCCACAAGTGGTGTAGGTCCATCCCCAGGAACTGACCCTGGGCTACCGAAGCAGAGCATGCAAAACTTAATGTGGTTATTTATTTTTTTTTAAAAAAGTTATACATGTTTTAGTTCTTAAACACCTAAAACTTTTCCAGTGACATTTTGTTTTCCTTTTAATGATTTTTTCTCTTACCAGTGCCTTACTTTGTTTATCCACTGGTATCAGCATAGTTAGTATTTTAAAACTGTTTTTTTCTTCTGAATGCTGTAGACTTAAGAGAAACTTAAGGTGGAATATTTGCGAGTATGTACAGGAACTCACTTTCCGTTAAAATGTTAACCTTTGGGCTGGCCAGGAGGTCACTTCAGGGCCTGGAAGATTATTCAACCCCAGTAATATGCCAGAGAACAACTCCCACCCTACCACCCCCCTTAGTTCTTATCCTAGGGCACTAAAGATGAAGTGTAGTCTAATAAATGTAGGGTGTGAATCTTTGCAGAAGACCTTTTTTTATTGTTGAATAAATTAATTTCTTTCAGATAAACCAAGCTAAACCAGAATGTGGACGGCAGAGCCTTGTCGAACTTCTCATCAGACCAGTACAGAGGTTACCCAGTGTTGCATTACTTTTAAATGGTACTTGTCTGATCTGTTTTCAGACTATTTTGGATGTTTTTATGGAATTGTTTTGTTCTAAAAAATTGAAATTCTTCTCACTTTCATAGTTTTCTTAGATTTCACCATTAAAGTTTATATCTTTTACATAGAATATATCTTTATGGATAATCTTAATAATCACTGATGCTATAAAAATTCAGTCTGGCCTAAAATGCTTTAATTGTTCTGATATCAATTATATTGACTCGTGTTATGCTTTTTCTTCCGCTAAGTCTTCTTACATTTTGTGGTGTGTCACTAATTCAAAATCAATTTACATCCACGTAAATACACAATTCATCCACAAAATCACAAGATGAGAGATGACATGTTTCAAATTGTTTGGTCCTTTTCTGAATCTTAGTAAAGTTCTATATACTTATTCTTCTGCTTACTTTTTTTCCCCTTAGATTGTACAGAGCACTCTTGAAACATACAGCCATTTATTCTAGAATTTAAACTGCAGGTATCAATGGAAGGAAATTTTACAGCAGAAAGTAAATTTTTATGAATAAATTTTGCCTGCAGTAAAAGAAAGGCATGTATATGCTTTTACATTTAGTTGACTAAAGTAGTGAATATTTTTATAAAATTCTAGTTTAGTTTTCATACTTAAATTTAAGAAATAATAAAAAAACTGCCAAACAGGAATAAGTGTGTAATAAAGCTTTTTGATCCCCAAATCTTAACTACAGTAGTATGTATAGCAGATGAGAAGGCTAACTTTTTGACTATTTAATCTATTTTTTCTTTAAAATCTTTTGGTTAACATATGAATTGTAGTGGTAACTAAAAAATTTGATAATTTTTGTTCTCTTTAAGGTTATCTAATAGAATTTACAATTATTACCTTATAAAATGATTTCTCAGTCTTTAAAAGCTATCCCATTTTATAGATTGTAAGGAGATTATATGAGCAAGCAAATGGTAAACTTTATAGAGCAGTATATTTTTTGCTTATTTACTTATCTTCATTATTGTTTCATTAAGTACTTGTTGAAATCCCTCAAATGTTGTCATGACTAAAATGAATGTGATTTCTAAGCCTTTTTCCTGTCACCCCACTTAAAAGATTAGGTGGGCATGCTGCTAGGGAACCATTAGGTGGAACATAGCATAAACAACTTGGTTAAGAAGAGTAAAAGAGTAAGCATCTCATGAACCTGTAAACTAAACAGACCTGCCATTAAGGATACCAAATGCTCTCTGTGATGGAGCCATGGGCCCCAATATGAAATATAACACGTATAATGATCTCTCAGCTAATTGAAGATTGTGTGTTTTCATTCAGCACTGTGGAGAGAGTTTGAGGAATCTAGGAGTCCCCAAGCTTTACTAGAAGGGAATTGAGATAGCAGTGTAAGAAGATGTGTTACATATTCTGAAAATTTGGTCAATAAAAAAATGTAGAAACCTTAAAGGTGTAAGAAGGAAGCTCTTAAAGCAACATTGCATAAAACATTTTTTAAAGTAAGGGTTAGATATACCTTTAAAAATTAATCAACCTATTTCTATCATAATGGATAGCATTTTTAAGTCTTAGATGGAAAACCACTGAACTTCTTTTAATTGTGGAGCAAACATTTTATCATGACAGATCTCAAGAAGCATACAGCTGAAGAAAATCCTGACAAAAGCACTCTAGAAAAAGCTATTGGATCACTAAAGGAAGTAATGACGTAAGTGCATTATTTAAACTTTTTTTGTTCTTAGATTTAGAGTGGAATTAATAGAAAAATTAGAGTCTTAAATGGAGAGAAAAATATCAGTAACAAATTTTTGTAAAATATTATATATATTATTTCTCTAATAGTGTAGTTACACATTAAAATGATGAGAGAAGTATTGTAAGAATACATTGGTTAATCAAGAACACATTCTGAAGGTGTTAAGCTATTATGCATGGAAGGAACAATGGTGTACAAATTTGAATATGTTATAAATTCACTAATAGACATTTTCTTCATATACCTCCAGTCATAGCTTGTTTTTATCTTTCTATAAACTGCCCAAATGTAACTCAGGAATTTGACCATGATGGAATAAAAAGAAAAGACTTATAATACTTGTATTTTTACTTTTTGTTTCATATCCTTGAGTTTTATATAATTAAATTGATGAGGTTGGTTGGAGATGTATTTAAAGTATAAATGTGATGAAATTGACTTGGGGAGCTTGATTGTTAACTTTGGTTACTTGCTGTAGGTCTAATTTGGAGACAGCTCTGATCAGAAATCATCTTTCATGCCTATTATTATGATCAGAATTGAAAACTCTGGCCTCATGGAGGGTGAGGGCACTTCAGCTCTTTGGACTTTACATATCAACATGTTTAATAGATAGAATTAGGTGATTTCTGAGATTCCATGGGGAGCTTCTGTGTGAAATAGTTTCTTAACATACTTGCGAAAGAGCTCTTAGGGAGAAGGTTTCCTAGCTCTACAGAGAGGGTTCAGCAGTAGAATAATGCTCAAATTAGGGAATACCAGCTTTTGTTGCTGCTGAAAGGGTTATACATTTTTTGTTTTTTGCTTATGTTCATATTTTATATGTTCATCAGCCAAACTTCGTGCTTTTGATTTGTTTTCAAGCCAGGGTAATAGTTATTTTTCAACACTTGATAGTTTAACATATTCTGACACACATACTACCGTGATTCTTTCAGCAAATTCTATGAAGTAGGCAGTCAGTGTTAGCATATCTTCACAAAAGAGAAAAGCTAAGAGGTTATTACCTGCCCAGTTTACCTGTTTAGTGTGTAGAAACTCTGCCGATATTATTTTGATGGTAGTTTATGCTATTTGTTATGTTGAATTGTGATGCTGATTTATAAACTTTATAGAATTTGACCACATCTGAATTCTTGAGATTCTTGAATGTTTAGCCTATGGATTAAAGGCTTGTGGTTGATTGAAATAACCATAATACCTCAGGTAAAGGAAATAATGACCACCACCTAACTAGTGCTTGCCATTTAAGCAAACCATAAAAACCTAAAATTGGATTCTAATGATATTAGTTACACATGACTTAACTTATAAACATTAATTTGCCATAGATATATGCTGTAGTAGTTTAAATATTTATTTTTTAAATTAACTATACATGTGTGAAATGTAGTTTAATTTTGGCATGCATGTACTCCCGTGAAACCATCACCACCATCAAGATAAGGAACATTTCCGTGAGCATTTCCGTCAACTCCGAAAGTTTACTCATCCCCTTTGGTAGTCCCTTTTCTTGCCTCTCCCTGTCCCACCTGCCCATCCCAAGGCAACAGTTGCTCTTCTTTTCATCTCTATAATTTGCATTTTCTGGGATTTTATCTAAATGGAATCAGACAGTATACTATCTTTGGTCAGACTTTTTTTACTCAGCATGATTATTTTGAGATTAGTCCTTATTGTTGCTTGTATCAATAGTTCATTCCCTTTTATTGTTTTCCATTATATGGATATACCACAATTTATCCATTTGTGTGTTGGTGGACATTTTGATTGTTTCTAGTTTCTAGCTATTACAAATAAAGCTGCTATGAACATTCGTGAACAAGTCTTAGTATGGTCATATACTTTCATTTCTCTTGGGTAAATATGTAGGAGTAGGAATGGCTAGGTCATACAGTAGATGTGTGTATAACTTTGAAAAATACTGCCAAACTGTTTCCAAAGCAGTTGTACTGTTTTATATTCCCACCAACAGTGTGTGGTGAGTACCAGTGGCTCCTTGTCCTTATCAGCTCTCACTATGGTCAGTCATTTTAATTTGTGAAATTTTAATAGATGTGTAGTGAAATCTCGTAGTTTTGACTTGCATTTTCCCTTATGACAGATGATATTGAGCATTTTTCCTTGTGCTTGTTTACTATCCATATTCTTTGGTGATTGTATGTTCAAATCTTTTGTCTACTTTTTTTTAATTTGGGTTATTTTCTTTGTAGTTTTGAGAATTCTTTATATATTCTGGTTAAAAGACTTGTCAGATATGTGATTTGCAGATATTTTCACATAGTCTGTGTTGTGTTTTTTCTTTTAACAGTTTCTTTCAAAAAACAGGAGTTTTAGATTTTTATGTAATTCAGTTTATCAATTTTTTTTTATGAATGATACTTTTATGATTTTATCTAAGAAATCTTGGTCTAGCCCAAGGTCACAAAGATTTTCTCCTGTTTTCTTCAAGAAGCTTTGTAACTTTAGTCATTAGGTAAAAATCATTTAGGTCTGTGATCCATTTTGAGTTAATTTTTGTATAAAGGGTGAGGTGTGGGTTGATATATTTTTTTTAATATGGAAATCTGTTCCAACACTGTGTGTTCAAAAGACCATTCTTTTTCCACTGAAGCTTTTGCACCTTTATTGAAAAATCAGTTGACCATAAATGTGAGGGTTTATTTCTGGACTATCAATTCTATCTCATTGATCTCTGTGTTTATGATTATGCTAGTACTACACAGTCTTGATTACTGTGCTTTGTATATTAAGTTTTAAATTGGGAATTGTGAGTCCTCTGACTTTGTTCTTTATTTTCAAGATTGTTTTGACTATTCCGGGTCTCTTGAATTTGTATGTAGCTTTTAGAATCAGCTTGTCAGTTTTGGGGGAGGAGAACAGTGGGAAATTTAATAGAGATTTTGTTGGATCTATATTTCAATTTGGGGAGTATTTTCATCTTAACAATATTGAGTTTCTGATCTGTGAACATTTATTTCCATTTCGTTCTTTAATTTCTTTGAACTCAGTTTTGTAGTTTTCAGAATATAAGTTTTGCACTTCTTTTGTTAAACTTATTCCTGAGTATTTTATTCTTTTTGATGCTGTAGTAAATGGAATTGTTTTCTTAATTTCATTTTTGTATTGTTCACTCTAGTGTATTGTATATTGATCTTGTGCTTTGCAGCCTTGCTGAACTTCTTTCAGTTTTATTATCTTTTTAGTGGATTCCTTAGAATTTTCTATAAACAAGATTATGTAATCTGCAAATAGACGTAGTTTTACTTCTTTCCCAATCTGGATGCCTTTTGTTTAATTTTCTTGCCTAATTGCCCTGGCCAGCAACTCCAGAACAATGTTAAACAGAAGTGAGGAGAACAAACATCTTGTCCCTTGTCTTGTTGATTTTAGAGGAAAAGCATTCAGTCTTTCACTAGTAAGTATGATGGTAGCTGTGGGATTTTTGTAGATTCTCTTTGTTAGGTTGAGGAAGTCCTCATTTATTCCAGTTTGTTGAATGTTTCTGTCACGAAAGGACATTGGATTTTGTCAAACAGTTTTTCAGCATCTGCTGAGGTGGTCGTGTGGTTTTTGTCCTTTATTCTGTTGATATGGCGTATTATACTGATAATTACATGTTAACTCCAACTTGTGTTCCTGTGATAAAATCTCACTTGGTCATGGTGTATAATCCTTTTCATGCGTTGCTGGATTCGGTTTGCTAGCATTTTGTTGAGGATTTTGGTGTTTATATTCATTCATAAGGGATGTTGCTCTATAGTTTTCTTGTGATGTCTTTGGCGTTGGTCTCAGGCTAATACTGGTTTCACAGGAGAAGTTGGGAAGTGTTTCTTCCTCTTCTATTTTTCTGGAAGAATTTATGAAGAATTCTTATGAATTCATCAAGTGTTTGGTAGAATTACTCAGTGAAGCCATTTGGGCCTGGGCTTTTTATTGTAAGAAGTTTTAAAATTACTAATTGAACTTGTTATAGATCTATTCAGATTTTGTTTCTTCTTGAGTTAGTTTCTATGGTTTGTGTCTTTCTAGGAGTTTGTCCATTACATCTAAGCTATCTAATTTGTTGGCATACAGTTGTTCATAGTGTTTTCTTATAATCCTTTTTATATCTGTAAGGTAGTGATGTCTCATATTTTATTCCTGATTTTAGTAATTTGAGTCCTTTTTTTTTTTTCTTGGTCAGCCTAACTAAAGTTTGTCAATTTGTTGTTCTTTTCAAAGAACCAACTTTTAGTTTTATTGATTTTTTTATTTTTGTATTCACTATTTCATTAATTTCTACTCTAATCTTTATGATTTTCTTCTTTCTGCTTGCTTTAGATTTAGTTTGCTCTTTTTTCCCCCAGAGTTTTAAAGTGGAAGGTTAGGTTATTGATTTGAAATTACTGTTTTTTATTATGTGCATTTATAGCTATAAATTCTCTTTAAGCACTGTTTTAGTTAGTTGTATCCCATACATTTTGGCATGTTGTGTTTTTGTTTTTATTTATCTCAAAGTATTTTCTAATTTCCCTTGTGATTTCTTCTTGACCTGTTGGTTATTTAGGAGTGTTTTGTTTAATTCCCACTTATTTGTGAATTTCCAGAAGTTTCCTTTTGTTATTAATTTTAATTTCACTGCATTGTGGTTGGAGAATATACTTTGTATTATTTCAGTCTTTCAATCAAACTTTCTAAGGCATGTTATGGCCTAATCTGGAGAATGTTCCACGTAGACTTGAGAAGAATGTGAGTTTTGCTGTTCTTGGGTGGAGTAGTACCATCATTTTACTTTCAGCCTATTTATGTCTTTGAATCCAAAGTGTGTCTCCTATAGACAGTATAATCGACTATAGTTGGCTTGCCTTGTTTCCTGTCTCATAGGAATTAACTTTCAGTGTCTTGGGAACCCTTGTTTCTGTTATATTTTGATAATTTTTTAATTGTTTCTGGCAGAAGGGTATATCCTTTCGTTCTTATTCCACCCTATCTGGAAGCAGTAGCCTTAGTTTTTGTTTCAGTGAAATGATTAGCAACTGACTTGCATAAAACCTTAACTGAACTTATAGTTAGAACTTCTGTTCCCTTGAAGTTTGTACTGGTTTAATGTATTTTAGGAAGTGTATAATGATTTGAAAAAAAGAATGTAGTAAGGAGTATAGTTACACATACTTTTCTGAAGGATCTATGGAACTTTTTTCTAATGTCGTGGGATACTTCTAGGGCACTATTTTAACTGATTCACCTATCAAAATTAAAATAGACTCACATGGAAGAACGTCATAGTGACAGGAGATGTATTTGTATGCAGTTTTCATATTCTGTTGTTTTTTAAAGATAACTTTACTAATTTTTCAGGCATATTAATGAAGATAAGAGAAAAACTGAAGCTCAAAAGCAAATCTTTGATGTTGTTTATGAAGTAGATGGATGCCCAGTAAGTGGTCATTTTTGATGATTGTCAGTTTATTTTCTCTTTCTTGTTTAGATTCTACAGTTTTAATATGAACAGAATCTTGGGACCACTTATTAAAAAAATTATCACTTTTAAAAAATTGCTTGCTACCAAGTGATCTCTTCTATTAATATTTTCAATTGCTACAGGCTAATCTTTTATCGTCTCACCGAAGCTTAGTCCAACGAGTTGAAACCATTTCTCTAGGTGAGCACCCCTGTGACAGAGGAGAACAAGTAACTCTCTTCCTCTTCAATGACTGCCTGGAGGTAAAGTTGTACTTAATATAGTATAATACCACTGATTTGTATGACCAATTGTTGGTTTAATAATGTTGATAGAATGCTTTTAGGAGAAGGCCTAGTACTAAGAAGTATGATAAATTGCCCTGGTTTCAAATCCAAATCCAAATGAAAATTTAGTTTATTTCCAGGCAAATAAATGCTTAGGTCAAGAATTGTAGAAACTTCGTATTTCTATGTATATTTATTCAAGATTTACAAAATAATTCTTCTTTTAGAAATTTAAGTAGTTTTTTTAGTGAAAAAGAAGTCAGTATTTTGTTGAAGAGGGAGATAACTTGATTATTTAATGTTATGAATTATGATCCCCTGATTCTTCCTTAAGTCAGTAGGTTTTAGAGTGATTGAGTGGCCAGTATATCAGATGGGGTGCATTGATTCTAATTCTAAAATTCTCATCTATCTAAGTTAAATTTTTTCCCCCATATTAACCCTACAGGCAAATTTAATTATGTTTGTGTGCTTTTTCAACTCTTCTTTCCTCATTTTAATAGTATATTTTTAAACAACTAAACAGTCCAATGGGGGATATAAAGGGAGTCCTATTTTCCTTCATCTCAGAAGACAAAACATTTTGATAAAACAGACATTAACCAGAAGACTAATTTGACATTTCTGTAACTGGGTAACTTTCTCTTGCTTTCATTAAAGTGATTTGATGGGTTTGCTTTTTCTTTAAAGTCTTTGCTTCCTTTTAACCTTTTTTACTTCACTTCTCTTCTAGTGCTGCCCTCTTACATCATGCACATTATTATCTAAAGTATAAAATACAAGAGAGTCTTAGAGAACAAGCCATGCACAGTTACAGGTACAATAAAATCTCACCCAAAATTCTCTTGTGTTAAATGCAGAGGTTGTTGCGAGGTTAGTGAAAAATGATATTTTCATTTGGTTGCTAATGTCACAAAACACAAAAAGACAGTGAAAAATACGGTACCCTAAACTGAGAAAGTCATAAAAAATCATGAAGCAGATAATTCTGGACTCACTTGTCTCTTCTATAATTAGAAATTTAGCCTACTTTGCTTTTGAGAAAAGGGGTAGGTGCAGTCAATATTCAGTCGTATTTTATCTGAATTTGCATTGTCTTGGGATTTTACTATATATAGTTGCTCAGTACTTCTATTTGTTTGCTTCTACTAATGCTTTTTAAGGTTTTTCCTGTTGAAGTCCTTAGGTCAACTGGCTCCATTCATCTAATAGGCTAATCCATTCTGGTTTTTACCCCCTTAATCCTGAGAGAGTTGTGGTTTCCTTGAAATTTTTGATCTTACATCCCCTTCAAATTACGTGAAGTCTTTTGTAACTGGCTCATTGACCTCCCTTCCACTTTAATTCCTGCAACTGGTCATTCCCTGTGACTTCTAGATGCATTATGTGATTCCCTGGCCCCTCACTTCCTTTACCTGTGACTTTCTGTTCTACTCTCTCAGCCTCCCTGCCTCAGAGTCACATTAACTGAAACAGCTCTGTTTCTAACGTTAAACTCGAACTTCAAGATTTATAATCCTAAACTCTTATTCTTTAGCTTGTTTGTTTAAATAAAAACCTCACACACACACAATTCTTAGCAAATTTGGAATGAAGAGTATAGAAAAGTTGGAAACATTTAAAATGAAGAAAATCTATGTTGCTTTCCATTAAATATGATGTTTACTGAAGATAAACTAATTTAGGATTTAAGGATATATTTTCATCTGTGTTTTGAATTTTTTACCTTGATGTACTAGCATTGGTGTCATCACAAGTACATTCAAATATTACAGTGGAAATAATTCTTTAAAGAAAGAGTTTTTATTGCTTATTTTCACTATATTAATGTAAATGAACTTTTAATATTTGATATGTAACATAGATCTCTGTCCTATTTCTGCTTGCCTGTGATTATGATACTGCTTTTTGATCTTTTCTAATTAGCTAATACAAGGTAGTACAATTTTCAGCTATAGTTTGTCATATTCACGATCATGGCCAATCTCAATTCATTAAGTAACTTAATCTAAATCATTTTGTGTTAATGTCTTTCAGTTGATGATTTTAACCTTAAGAGATTTTCTTTTGAAAAGGCAAAATAATATACTAGGCTTTCATGGAAATGAAAACAATAAATTTAAAGACCTTATAAAATTCACAGAACTGAAGTACATCCTGAATCACAAGGTCTTTTCTGATTTTGCTCCTCCCTTTTCCAGTGTTACTTTACCTATCTCTTTCTTTTGCATGAGTTCCCAGTTTAGAAAAAGTTATATCTTAACACAGCACCTTGAGTTTATAACTTGTATTTTTTGTTTAGTGTATTGGTTAGTTACCTCTTTAACCTTTCTCTCTTTCAGTAGTGTGTAAATATGAGAGCAGAACCATTTCTGCATTATTTACTATTTAACCTCAGTGTCTTGCACGGGATCAGAAATAATTGTGAACTCTGCTCTTAAACTGGTATCAATTATCTTTTTAAATCCAAGAGAGAGATCCCAGGGCAACTATTCCCCTTCCTGAACTCAAGATTCCTCTATCCTTCGATGCTGTTACTTCTCACAGTGCTTCTAAGTTCTTTCACACCTCTGGGACCTTTTGCAGAGACCCTGTCCCTTAGCCTATTTTCTTGATTTTTGAGCTCTTGTCATATAAACGTGAGAAGAGCTACACAATTTCTGCTTTACGATTACATGGATGAATTTGTCACATAGTAACTCTCCTTCTTATCACATATAATTCTGGAATGACTAATAGTCAAATGAGCTACATACAGATTTACATGATTAGTGCCATTTTATTTTTAAGTATTTGGTCTTTAATTGTTTTTATTCATATTACTGACAGTGACTTTGTTTTCCCTACAATCAGATAGCAAGAAAACGGCACAAGGTTATTGGCACTTTTAGGAGTCCTCATGGCCATACCCGTCCCCCAGCTTCTCTGAAGCACATTCATCTAATGCCTCTTTCTCAAATTAAGAAGGTGCTGGACATAAGAGAAACAGAAGGTATGCTCATTGGATAAACTATTGGCTAAATAGAAATAGTTTATATTCATTGTAAGTTTGATTCACTCCCTTATTTATTTAATTTTTAACTGGTAAATTATCTTTAAATATAGTTGGTTAGTTCTGGTAGAATAATTGTTGTTACACTTATGTCTCAGCTCCATCTCCAGGAACTGACTTTACTTTTGATTTTTTTCCAATGAAAGTGCTATTTCAACCTGTGGGATATCTTCATCCTTTAAGGAATATCTTCCTCCCTTCAATGGTTACATGACAAAACAGTGCCTTAGCTTAGTCTATTCCCACACCAAAACTTATTTTTATTCCTTCAGAACCCAGAAGAAATCACCAGTCTGTTACCTGTGCTCCGCATCTTACACCTTCCCTGTTGCCGATGGCGGCATTATTAGGGTTATGTTTAGGATATGAGCAGGAAAGGATGTGCATGAATAGATACATCCAAAGTGACTATGGTAGACTTGACACGGGTCAAATGTGTATTAAGGAAAGCTTGTACTCTCAACTTTGCTAGTGTTAGGGAGGGTTCTCTGAAGGCCTGAATTTGCTAAAACTTTGTACCTACTAAACACAGTGTCATCTGTTTAGTTGGCAGCTAGTGATGTATGTACATGGGCATATTTTGGATGTTGGACATATGTTTTTACAGTGTAAGCTGGTTCCATTACTGATCCCATCCTTTAATGATGTAAGGCTTTGAGTTAATAGAAACGTTTAAAAAAACTTGAACAGCAGCTATGTTGCTATCCTTACTTGGTTGTCAAATTCTAGATTCGTTTAAGGGTTACATAGTGCATTTATTTAAATCATCTCCATATTTTTGGATTTTAATTATGGAAGACTTCATTGTTTAAAATAGGTTCCATTTTAGCATCTTCATCACAAAACATTTTTTTAACTGTTTTGATATTTGGACATTTTATTTGTTTGAACTTGATTTCAGTAGGTTGAGCTATTGAATTATTCTTATAAAACTTAAATTCTAGGGGCCGGCCCCGTGGCCCAGTGGTTAAGTTTCCATGCTCTGCTTTGGCAGCCCAGGGTTTCGCCAGTCCGGATCCTGGACACAGACATGGCACCGCTCATCAGGCCATGCTGAGGTGGTGTCCCACATATCACAACCAGAAGGACCGCAGCCCGAATATACAACTATGTACTGGGGTGGGGGTGCGGGGCTTCAAACCTTCTAGAATTCTAAGAAATGATATAATCTAATTTTAAAAACAACGTCATAGAAAGTATTAAATGTGGAAAATACTGCTTACTTAATGTCAAATTATCATTCTTGGTTTCTCACATGGTACTTACTATTTTAATTCTTTCCAGTATTTCAGCGTAATATGGTGATATTCTTTGTTCAGTTAAAAAGAGTGGACTGAAGGATGGGGAAGAGATAATTTCATTGGAATTTTGTTGCTCAGAGGGAACTAAACTTGAATGAATCTATTATTTTCAAAAGAGTAACATTTAATGTTTATGATTATTCTGGAATCCTAGATTGCCATAATGCTTTTGCCTTGCTTGTAAGGCCACCAACAGAGCAGGCAAATGTGCTACTCAGTTTCCAGATGACATCAGAGGAACTTCCAAAGGAAAACTGGCTAAAGATGCTATGTCGACATGTAGCCAACACCATTTGTAAAGCAGATGCTGTAAGTTCTTAAACCACTACTATAGTGAAATTTAAACTCCATAGCAATAAACCTGTCCCTCTCTAATACCTTGTTAATTATGAATGTGAGACAGTTTTAGTTTTGTGTGTATTGAGGACACCTCGTTTAATAAGTTATTTGGAAAAGATTTTTAAAAGTATTAGATGCATGAAACATTTCGTTGAGTCCCTAGCTTGCAGACAGGCCCTCATAGCCTGTGGCTCTGATTTAGTGAGGCTTCTGGGGCTTGTAATGTATCCTGTGATTTTCATTGGTGTTCTTTGACCTGGCTATTTGTAAAATAGAGGGTGTTTTGTTTTGTTTTTTAAACTTCTTGAAAGCACTATGTGAGTTGTCGCTAGTTGCTTTTCCTATCAGGCAAGTTGCCAACCCACTTTTCTCAGTCCAACCCCTTAAAATCAAATGCCATTGTGAGTATATAATTATCTTTATCATATACAGATTAAAGTGAAGATATATGAGAAAATAAATTAGTGAAGTTAAATGACTCACCAGAAACTATGTAGCCTGTGTAGATCTTGGATGAAATCTAGGTCCCTTAGAAGATAATTTGTTTTCTTCATTGTGTATGGGAGAGACATGTGATGGACAGATACAGACCCCTTCATCTTTGCACAAATGACATAGAGGAGAATGTATTGATAGATGACTCTTTTCAGTATGGTAGTACTGTAACTGACATTGTCTTGGACATTCCTGTGGGAATAAACATTTATTTTATTATAATTGAGCCTGACTTTGAAAGACATTGAGGTATAATTATTATTGTTTATTAAATAGACAATACTTGATTAAAGGTCCCTACCTCAGTGTTTAGAACAATTAACAGACTTTTTGATTTGTTTGTTTTTTTTGAAATTTATATGGGACAAGAATATGTTATAAATAAAGGTTGGTTTGTTCTGAAAATGTTCATACAGGGTAATACAGTGCTACTGCATACAACAGAATACTGGCTAAAAAATGATGAAGATAGCTTTTGTTATAAAGCTTACAAAAATGCTCATTATAAGGAAGAATTATTTTCATAATTCTAGGTATCTGTATATAAAATAGATCCTTACGGTACAGTGATTGCCTATTGTAGAAATTACTTCTGCATTTATCATGTCAGACTAGATGGCTTATGCAATCCTTTCCAAATTTATAATGATAATATGGAAGCATAAACAGTTAATGGAAAAATTTCCTTAAAATGCAATCTATTGAATTACTAGCCACGAGATGGCTAATAATCTTAGAACTGAAATCTAAACAGCTAATGAAAAAATTTCACAGAGTTAAATCAGCCACAAGATGGCAGCAAACATTTAACTATGTGCTGATTTACTGTCTTAAACCACAAAATTCTTTCAAGTTGTGAAATTTTGTTACTAAAAAATATGTTTGTAAATTCAGATATTCAGTGACTTCAGTCAAGCTCTTTCCCACATTTAAAATACTATACATAGTAAATTTTTAAAAAGCCCTGAGTCAGTGTCTTATCATTAGAGAACATTTGCCATGTTGAAGAGAAAGTATTTCTAAGAATATATATACTCAAAGGATGTAAAAGATATTAAAAAAATCTGATTCTTTGACAGTAGTTTTTGTCCTCCCTATCATATATTTTTTGGTGCCCTAAATAATTGGAGCTTACTTAAGAGTAAAATAAGTAGAACTGTTTTATTCTGTACTATTTTGTTTGTCACGCCCATTTGTAAATGCCTTAAAAATTAAGATTTTCAGGCTGAAAGAAACTTAATCTAATGTCATTATTTTTTTTTTTTTTTTTTTTATTTTTTTATTTTTTTTATTAATGTTATGATAGATTACAACCTTGTGAGATTTCAGTTGTACATTTTTGTTAGTCATGTTGTGGGTACACCACTTCCCCCTCCGTACCCTCCCCCCACCCCCCCTTTTCCCTGGTAACCACCAATCAGATCTCCTTCTCAATATACTAATTTCCACCTATGAGTGGAGTCATATAGAGTTCGTCTTTCTCTGACTGACTTATTTCGCTTAACATAATACCCTCGAGGTCCATCCACATTGTTGTGAATGGGCCAATTTCGTCTTTTTTTATGGCTGAGTAGTATTCCATTGTGTATATATACCACATCTTCTTTATCCAATCATTAGTTTCTGGGCATGTAGGCTGGTTCCACGTCTTGGCTATTGTAAATAATGCTGCAATGAACATAGGGGTGCAACGGACTCTTGAGATATCTGATATCAGGTTCTTAGGATAGATACCCAGTAATGGGATGGCTGGGTCATAGGGTATTTCTATTTTTAACTTTTTGAGAAATCTCCATACTGTTTTCCATAGTGGCTGTACCAGTTTGCATTCCCACCAACAGTGTATGAGGGTTCCTCTTTCTCCACAACCCCTCCAACATTTGTCGTTCTTGGTTTTGGATGTTTTTGCCAATCTAACGGGGGTAAGGTGATATCTTAGTGTAGTTTTGATTTGCATTTCCCTGATGATTAGCGATGATGAACATCTTTTCATGTGTCTATTGGCCATATTCATATCTTCTTTTGAGAAATGTCTGTTCATGTCCTCTGCCCATTTTTTGATCGGGTTGTTTGTTTTTTTGTTGTTAAGCAGTGTGAGTTCTTTGTATATTATGGAGATTAACCCTTTGTCGGATAAGTGGCTTGTAAATATTTTTTCCCAATTAGTGAGCTGTTTTTTTGTTTCAATCCTGTTTTCCCTTGCCTTGAAGAAGCTCTTTAGTCTGATGAAGTCCCATTTGTTTATTCTTTCTATTGTTTCCCTCAACTGAGGAGTTACAGTGTCTGAAAAGATTCTTTTGAAACTGATGTCAAAGAGTGTACTGCCTATATTCTCTTCCAAAAGACTTATTGTCTCAGGCCTAATCTTTAGGTCTTTGATCCATTTTGAGTTTATTTTGGTGTGTGGAGAAAAAGAATGGTCAATTTTCAATCTTTTGCATGTGGCTGTCCAGTTTTCCCAGCACCATTTGTTGAAGAGACTTTCTTTTCTCCATTGTAGGCCCTCTGCTCCTTTGTCGAAGATTAGCTGTCCATAGATGTGTGGTTTTATCTCTGGGCTTTCAATTCTGTTCCATTGATCTGTGGACCTGTTTTTGTACCAGTACCATGCTGTTTTGATCACTGTAGCTTTGTAGTATGTTTTGAAATCGGGGATTGTGATTCCGCCGGCTTTGTTTTTCTTGCTCAGGATTGCTTTAGCAATTCGCGGTCTTTTGTTGCCCCATATGAATTTTAGGATTGTTTGTTCAATTTCTGTGAAGAATGTTCTTGGGATTCTGATTGGGATAGCATTGAATCTGTATATTGCTTTAGGTAGTATGGACATTTTAACTATGTTTATTCTTCCGATCCATGTGCAAGGGATGTCTTTCCATCTCTTTATGTCATCGCCTATTTCTTTCAAGAGAGTCTTGTAGTTTTCATTGTATAGATCCTTCACTTCCTTGGTTAAGTTTATCCCAAGGTATTTTATTCTTTTCGTTGCTATTGTGAATGGGATAGAGTTCTTGAGTTCTTTTTCTGTTAGTTTATTGTTAGTGTATAGAAATGCTACTGATTTATGCACGTTAATTTTATACCCTGCTACTTTGCTGTAGTTGTTGATTATTTCTAATAGTTTTTCTGTGGATTCTTTGGGGTTTTCTATGTATAAGATCATGTCGTCTGCAAACAACGAGAGTTTTACTTCTTCGTTACCTATTTGGATTCCTTTTATTTCTTTTTCCTGCCGAATTGCTCTGGCCAGCACCTCCAGAACTATGTTGAATAGGAGTGGTGAAAGTGGGCACCCTTGTCTTGTTCCTGTCCTCAGAGGGATGGCTTTCAGCTTTTGTCCATTGAGTATGATGTTGGCTGTGGGTCTATCATATATGGCCTTTATTATGTTGAGGTACTTTCCTTCTATACCCATTTTACTGAGGGTTTTTATCATAAATGGGTGTTGGATCTTGTCGAATGCTTTCTCTGCATCTATTGAGATGATCATGTGGTTTTTGGTTTTCATTTTGTTAATGTAGTGTATCACGTTGATTGACTTGCGGATGTTGAACCATCCCTGTGTCCCTGGTATAAATCCCACTTGATCATGGTGTATAATCTTTTTGATGTATTGCTGTAATCGGTTTGCCAAAATTTTGTTGAGGATTTTTGCATCTATGTTCATCAGTGATATCGGCCTGTAGTTCTCCTTCTTTGTGTTGTCCTTGTCAGGTTTGGGGATCAGAGTGATGTTGGCTTCATAGAATGTGTTAGGGAGTTCTCCATCTTTCTCAATTTTCTGGAACAGTTTGAGGAGAATAGGTATTAAGTCTTCTTTGAATGTTTGGTAGAATTCTCCAGAGAAGCCGTCTGGTCCTGGACTCTTGTTTTTGGGGAGGTTTTTGATTACCGTTTCTATTTCCTTACTTGTGATTGGTCTATTCAGATTCTCCATTTCTTCCTGATTCAGTTTGGGGAGATTGTAGGAGTCTAGGAATTTGTCCATTTCTTCCAGGTTGTTCAATTTGTTGGCATATAGTTTTTCATAGTATTCTCTTATGATCTCTTGTATTTCATTGGTATCTGTTGTGATTTCTCCTCTGTCATTCCTGATTTTATTAATTTGCGATTTCTCTCTTCTTTTCTTGGTGAGTCTGGCTAGGGGTTTGTCAATTTTGTTAATTCTTTCGAAGAACCAACTCTTTGTTTCATTGATCCTTTCTATTGTCTTTTTTGTTTCAATATCGTTTATTTCTGCTCTTATTTTTATTATTTCCCTCCTTCTACTGACTCTGGGCCTTGTTTGTTCTTCTTTTTCTAGTTCTGTTAGGTGTCGTTTGAGGTTGCTTACGTGAGCTTTTTCTTGTTTAGTGAGGTGAGCCTGTATTGCGATGAATTTCCCTCTTAGGACTGCTTTTGCTGCATCCCAAATGATTTGGTATGTCGTGTTCTCATTTTCATTTGTCTCCAGATAATATTTGATTTCTTCTTTAATTTCTTCAATGATCCATTGTTTGTTGAGAAGCGTGTTGTTTAGTCTCCACATTTTTGCACCTTTCTCTGCTTTTTTCTTGTAGTTGATTTCTAGTTTAATAGCGTTATGATCAGAAAAGATGCTTGATATTATTTCAACTCTCTTGTATTTATTGATGTTTGCTTTGGTTCCCAAAATATGGTCAATCCTTGAGAATGTTCCATGTGCACTTGAGAAGAATGTGTAACCTGCTGTTTTTGGATGAAGTGTTCTATATATATCTATTAAGTCCATCTGGTCTAATTTTTCATTTAATTCTATTATTTCCTTGTTGATTTTCTGTCTGGATGTTCTGTCCATTGGTGTTAATGGTGTGTTGAGGTCCCCTACTATTATTGTATTGTTGTTGATGTCTTCTTTTAGATCTATTAAGAGTTGCTTTACAAATTTTGGTGCTCCTGTGTTGGGTGCGTATATATTTATAAGTGTTATGTCTTCTTGGTGGAGAGTCCCTTTTATCATTATATACTGTCCCTCTTTGTCTTTCTTTATCTGTTTTGCTTTGAAATCTACCTTGTCTGATATTAGTATAGCGACACCTGCTTTCTTTTGTTCATTATTAGCTTGGAGTATTGTTCTCCATCCCTTCACTCTGAGTCTGTGTTTGTCTTTGGGGCTGAGGTGTGTTTCCTGGAGGCAGCATATTGTTGGATCTTGTTCTTTGATCCATCCTGCCACTCTGTGTCTTTTGATTGGGGAGTTCAATCCGTTTACATTTAGAGTGATTATTGAGACGTGGTGGCCTACCACTACCATTTTGTGTCTTGTTTTCCGGTTTTCTTCAGTTTCCTTTGTTTCTCGTCCCATGGTTTAATCTGTTCTGATGTAGAGCTGCTACTCTCTGTTGTTGTCCTTCTACTTATCTCCTCTGCTCTTGGTTTTGTAGTCCCTTTCCTTTTTTGGATTTTTCAGGAATGAGGGTTTTCCTGAGGATTTCCTGAAGAGGAGGTTTTGTGGCAATGAACTCCCTTAATTTTTGTTTATCTGGGAAAGTTTTTATTTCTCCATCGTATTTGAAGGATATTTTCGCTGGGTAGAGAATTCTCGGCTGTAGGTTTTTGTCCTTCAGATTTTTGAATATATCATTCCACTCTCTTCTAGCCTGTAAAGTTTCTGCTGAGAAATCTGCTGATAGCCTGATGGGGGTTCCTTTGTAGGTTAGTTTCTTTTGCCTGGCTGTCCTTAATATTTTCTCCTTGTCGTTGACTTTTGCTAGCTTCACTACTATATGGCGTGGAGTTGGTCTTCTTGCATTGATAAAGTTTGGAGATCTATTGGCTTCTGTCACCTGAAGATCCATCTCCCTCACCAGATTTGGGAAGTTCTCAGCCATTATTTCTTTGAATAGGTTTTCTGCCCCTTTCTCCTTCTCTTCTCCCTCTGGTATACCTATAATCCTTACGTTGCATCTCCTAATTGTGTCTGATAATTCTCGGAGAGTTTCTTCATTTCTTTTAAGTCTTGCTTCTCTCTCCTCCTCTGCCTGCAACAATTCTATATTGCCATCTTCCAAATTGCTAATTCTTTCCTCCATATTATCGGCCCTACTGTTCAGAGCATCTAGATTTTTCTTAATCTCCTCTATTGTGTTCTTCATTTCCAGTATTTCTGTTTGGTTCTTCTTTATCGTATCAAACTCTTTTGTGACATAGCTCCTGAACTCGTTGAGTTGTCGGTCAGAATTCTCTCTTAACTCAGTGAGTATTTTAATGATGGCTGTTTTGAAGTCATCATCATTTAGGTTATATATCTCATTTTCTTTGGGATTGTTTTCTGTGTATTTGTTACTTTCTTTCTGTTCTGGAGATTTGATGTATTTTTTCATATTGCTTGATGATGTTGATTTGTGCCTCCGCATGGAGATAGAGCTTAGTTGCTCCTTTCACTTGTTTCAGCTGCTGCGGTGGGGGGAGCAGCTGTTTATACTTCACCAACCAGGAACCCTGTCCGTAGTTGCTAACTGGGCCTGGGCCCCTCTTCGTAGCCACAGTGGCCCTTTGGATTCCCTCCTCTGCCGTGGGGGCCGTCACGGGGGGCTTCAGACTGCAGGTGCCTACTGTTGTTGCCCACCTAGATGCGCTCTCTCCTTGGGGTCTGCAACGGTGTTATGGGCTTTTCCAGCGGCCAGGGGTGGGATCACTTTTATTTGTCGCTCGGTTGCTGTCGGCACCCACCAAATCTCACTTGTCCTCTATGGGTCGCAGGAGAGCTATTGGCATCTTCTACAGTCTGTGGTTAGTACACCTAGCTATGCTGCTTTTGCCCTGGGGTCTTCCAGCCTTGTGGCTGGCGGCTGGGTGCCTTCTACTGGTGCTGTGCTGAGGCTTTCCCTAAGGCTTCTGTGAGCCTGTAGGGTTTCCCCCTAGGCTACTAAGCTGGGTCTCTGGAACTCTCTCCAGCCCCAGTCCTCTCCGAGATCTCCGGCAATCCCTAGCCTCACCTGGTGGGCAACGGCAGCTGGGGGTCGCCCCGCCCTCTGGGCTTCTCTCCGGGCCTCTGCCGGGAGCTCTGAATGCTCAGCGTGGCCCCTCTGCTACCGGCAGACAGAGAGTTTTGTCTGCTGCCCGGGCGGAGCTCCGGCGCTTCTCCACCGGATCGCCGGACCCGCCTTTGAAAGTTCCCCCGCCCCGGTCCTCTCCGAGATCCTAATGTCATTATTTTACATGTGAAACTAAGATCAAGAAGAGCTTAAAGCTAACATTAGAATCCAGGTATCTTTGTTCTTGGTTAAACCCTCTTGGTAGTTTTTCTCTCCATGGATGTATCCCAAATTCTGTTATTTCAGGATTTAGATTAAAATTTTTATCTGTTGAAAATTTTATCTGTCACAATACATAGGTATGTATTTTTGGTCTCTTGCCAACATGTAACCTTTAATTGCATGATCCATACTCGTAAGGTTCATATATTGCCTGAAGTCAGATGGTAGCTTTGCTGAAGCCATTTCAGATTTCTAACGTCTAATATGAAAAGTATAATTTTATTAACAAATGAATTTAAGCAATATTACAACTCCCCTCCCCCAACTTTGAATAGTTTAGAAGAAGTAACTTGATAGTTAAATACTCTATGCTACAGTTCACTACTTTTACCACTAGTTCTTTATATTTCTTTTAAAAATCAAACTTGTCCTACATCTTGGTCAAATCACCACTGGCTATTTATGAGTAGTAATATTCATTCTTAGCTTTTAAATTTGTAACTAGAATTTCTAACTATGTGAGAAATAGGCTGAAGATAGAACATATATCAGAAGAGTTTGTGCTTCTGAACCAATATTTATAATGGACTTAATACGATATGTAGTTAAAATTATAATTATTCTTCTGGTTATCAGCCATACATAGTAAGTTGCTAATATAAATGTCTGTTATTGGTACTACTTTAATTTGACCAAATCAGAAGCTCTAAGCTGTAAACCTAATTACAGAATTTGAGGAAATCACTAAGGCAGAGGCAGAGGCTAAGGGAGGGGACACATGACACTAGATAATTTTTCTTTTGTGTGTGTGAGTTTGAGGACTGGTGGGAGAGGAGAACTTAGGGAAAGGAGAGTCTGATAACTCACATGTGGATGGGTTCATTGGCTTAAGATGTCAGAAATGCTAGAAAATTTTCTGTGAATTAGCACCCGTGAGTAGACCTCTGAAATCTGTAGCTGTTTCCCTTGAAATTAATATTATATCTCAATGGGAGAACTTGGTTACTACTTTCTAATCTTAAACTCGGCCGATCTGTCTTTAGAACTGCTCTCAGGTGCATGTGAATTGGAGGCCCACTGAAGAACTCCTTCTGCTCCCAAGCTGCTTTAATGCTTGAGATACATTGAATAAGTCATAAAATGTTGTAAAAATTATTTTAGTTTGTTATTGAAAATGAGTTTCGGTTCCAGTATAAATTTCATTTTTATTTTAGAAATTTAGAGGAATAGATTAGAAAGCAGTAGGATTTTTTTGAATAGTTACCATTTTAATGGTAATTATTAATGAGAAAAAAAGAGTAATAGAAAAAAGCCTAGGAATACGGAAGATACATTTTCCCTCTTTTGCACTTTGCCTGTGATTTGCCCTATTTATCTTCCTCTAAGCAGAGAGAACTAAAGAAAGTACTTCATTGTTACGTCTTAGCAAACAGCTACGTTGTCTTCTCAGCAACTAGTGAGCAAGGTGTTTACTCTCTGTCATTCTGAACCCAGAGCCTTCTAGAAACGTAAAAGACCTCATATCTACTGCTCACCCCCCGCCCGCACTGAATCAGAAGCAATTTATTTGTCCATTGAGAGAAAACATGAAGCCATCTGCTCCCTTTTCAGTTCATAGGTGGTTATTATATGCTTAGTAGTAGTTAAGATAGCAATAGGAAAGACTGCGAATCTCTTCTTTATTAACAGCTGCTTAGGGGTTTAAATTTCGGGCGCCTTCATTATAAAAAGAGCATTTCATCAAAATGAAACACACTTGGAATTTAGTTTCATTATATATACATTAATACATTTTGAAATCATATATTTTATTCAAGGAGTAAATTAAAGTTACCAGTATTTAGTTATATTCATGCTATAATTTTTACTCTAATTCAAATTGAAAAATAGTATTTGCACTTAAGAAAAAAATCAAATAGATAAGTGTACTGTAGTAAAATATATGTACTTGTCCCACTAGTCTTTTTATCAGCAGTGCAACTTTTGATGCTTTCATAGGTATCTTTCTGGAAATATAAGTGTAGACATGTACATTTCTTGTTAGATTTATTCCTAGGTAATTTTCTCTTTATAATATTATAAATGAGATGTTTTTGCTGCTTAAGTTGTTCTCTAGTTTTGTATATAGGTGAATTTTTGATATAAGTATGTTAATTTTGTAACCCGTCTCTTTTATTAAATTAATTCTTTTATTGTTTCTAATTGTTTTCCACCTAATTCTATTGTTTCTCAGTTTTCAGTTTATAAAAAATGTAAGTTGACCAATTCAGAATGAGCATTGATAACTTACTTTGTAGTTTAAAAACAAAACAAAGAAGGAGAACATATTTCAGCATCAAAACATCCTTTTTTTGAATTTTCCTCTATGTCTTGGAATATAAAAAACTTCTATCAAATAATAGATTTTCAATATATATTTGCTGATTGGATGAAATTGAAATGAAATCAAATGAAATTAAAATTAAAAATGGAATGAAATAAAAACAAAATTAAGTTCATAAAACTAAAGCTACAGCTGTGCGTAGTTTATGGTGCCGTATGTACAGCCATGTGGGAAATGGGATCCCTCCTCTGTGAGGTATAGGGAATCTTAAGGCAAAAGCTTGCAGGTGAATGTGATGGGAATGCAGGGACACTCAGGGACAGGCGGAGCTTGAGTCACAGTCCTGACTGCTTTGTTCCTCATGGATTGGCAAGAGATGTTAACTATTCAGAGCTATTTTGCAAGCGATTGTCCCAATAATTGGCAAGAACCAATTGAAAACTCTTTAGAACTTATTTATAACAGAGTTTAGTTGAGTAACTAAATAAAATGTAAGTACATGCATATCACTATTTTTCCTCTATGCTAGCAGTAACCAACTAGAAAGTGCAGGAAGAGAAGACCCCCTTTTCAAGTAAAATTTGATATACATTTAGGAAATTTTAGTGTAAATTTAGCAATAGCCTTATAAGGAACAAGTGAAACCTATTTTAAGAAAACTACAATACTTTATGGAGAGACTTATGATGTTCCTGAATGAGAATGCTGACTAGCCATGAAGATGTAAATTCATTACAGTTCCTATAAAGTCCTATAGGAAATTTCTGGAGTTTGACAGAATTATTCTAAAGATGGTCTTTTGAACAAAAAGCAACAGTAAAAAATTTAGAAAACAGTACTTCCTTTATGAACTATTAAATTGTATTTTTAAAGTTACAATGATCAGAATAGTGCACTGATTCAAAAATTTATAGGTAGATCAAAAAGGGTAACCGGCCTTGAAATAAGACTTTATTGTATGACAAATATAGAATTATAATAATTTAATAAGATTGTTAACACATGGTGCTAAGATAGTTGGTTAAGTGCTTAGAGAAAATTAGGTGTGTATCCTAACCTTATATTCCCATTAGTTATAGATAGATTTAAGAGTTAAATTTGAAAAACTCAAGAAAATTTAGGTGGTGAATGCTGAACTTGAATCTGGTTGTTTATTTTTGTTGTTGGTGAGTTTTAGGAATTCTCTATATATTCTGCATATTAATCCCTTATGAGATAGATGATTTGCAAGCGTTTTCTCCCATTCTGTGGATTGCCTTCTTACTCTTTTGATAATGTCTTTTGGACAAAATTTTTTAACTTTTCATGAAGTCTAATTTGTCTATGTTTCTTTTGTTGCCTCTGCCTTTGATGTCATATCCAAGAAATCACTGCTAAATCCAAAGTCTTGAAGCTTTTGCACTGTATTTTCTTCTAAGAGTTTTATAGTTTTAGCTCTTATGTTTAGATCTTTGATCCATTTTGAGTTGGTTTTTTTGTATATAGCGTAAGGAAAGGTCGAAGTTCATTCTTTTGCTTGTGACTGTCTAGTTTTTCCACCCTGTTTGTTGAAAAGACATCCTTTTCCTGTTAAATAGTCTTGACGCCCTTGTCAAATCATTTGACCATATTATCTGAGGGTTTATTTTGGGGCTTTCTGTTCTACTCCATTCCATTCTATTCTCTTCCTTTATGCCAGTACCATATTGTTTTGATTACAGTAGCTTTCTAGTAAGTTTGAAACAAGGAAATTTGAGACTTCCAACTTTGTTCTTCTTTTTCAAGCTTTTTGGCCTTTTGTGGTCCCTTGATATTCCATATGAATTTTAGAATGAATTTTTCTTTTTCTGGAAAAAAAAATCATCGAGATTTTGGTAGGGATTTCATTGAATCTGTAGATTGCTTTTGGTTATTGACATTTTAACAATATTAAATCTTCCATTTCATGAACATAGGATGTTTTTCCATTCATCTGTGTCTTGTTTAAGTTCTTTCAGCAACAGCATTTTGTAGTTTACAGTGGATAAACTTTTCATCTCCTTGGTTAAGTTTATTCCTAGGTATTACTTTATACTTTTTAATGCTATTGTAATAGTTTATTTCCTAACAACAAGAAAGTGGAAGCTCTTTGAGTGTTCAAAAATACTAGAATGATAAACTTAACTCTAGTATAATCAGAAGAGATTCTTATCAGCTGTTCATTTAACATCTTGTGTTTGTAAAGGGCTTAATATTTCATTTTAAATACTGTGCATTATCTTGTTTGAGCCTTATAATTACTATGGGTTATATATACCAGGTATTTTCTACATTTTGCAGAGTGAACATGTTCAGAAAAACCAACATTTGCAAGATTGTATAAATTCTCCTTAGCTACAGAATGATCTTGCTAGAGGATGGTCTTATGTGCTGGAGTAGTGAGACAGCTCGCCGGTTCATGGCCTAGATTTATCAATTTAAAGTGAACATTGGCTGCTGAAGTATGCAAAAACATTTTGTCTAACTTGCTTTCTTCTGAAAGCCCAGACATAATTGGAGCAAGTAATATTTTGAAGTACTTGAGATTAGTTGTCTCGTTTAAAATTAATTTTGGTTAGTGGTTCTTGGCCTAAATCTTTGACTCCTTCCAGAATGTATTAGCTATGAACCCCCTCCTCAGAAAAAATGTCCTTTGTACTATGTACACACAGAAGTTTGCACATAATTTCATGGGGGTTGCATACCTCCTGATTTCTATCCATTGCCATTTCTAGGAGCCGTTGATCACAGGTTCAGAACCTCTGATTTAGAATCTGTCTAGATGTTAATTGAGGAAGTAAGGGGAAAGTAGGAGAAACTCTGTTTTGATTTGAGATTATCTCAAGGAGAGTTTGTGATACTGGTTTTCTAGCAGACTTTATAATTAAGCATTATGTCTGCTCGATTTCTAACTTGTTAGTTTTAGGCTTGTTAGTAAGATTTTATATTGAGTTCTTTATCCAATTGCTTTGGTGTCCATGGTCCTTGCAGTGAATTTTCATTTACTTGATACTTATTTTCCACTCTCCTTAAATTAGTACATTTCAGAGTAGAAATTATGTTAAGCACATCAAAAATCTTGAGTAGCTTCATTTATGTATACTTCCATATGTATATAAGTGCTTGAAGGTTTATAAACAGTTGTGTGTTTTTATTTTTTATATATTTAAAATGATTAGAAACTTGTTTTTCAACAGGAGAATCTTATGTACACTGCTGATCCAGAATCCTTTGAAGTAAATACAAAAGATATGGACAGTACATTGAGTAGAGCCTCTAGAGCGATAAAAAAGACTTCAAAAAAGGTGAGTCTTAGTGAAATTATTATTTAACATATCTCCAAAATGTATTTTTCAGAGTATATTAAAATAATATTGCCATAAACACCATTGTAAAGATAGTCTATAAAACAAAGCTGTTTTTGGTTCTAGGGAATAGTCCACAGAGATTATAGTTTTAGTTCCGTGAATTCTTTGCCTCAGTAATTATAACAACTTGTTATCCCTCTCATTCTGATTGCAGTGATGCTTCTACGAACTGTATACCTGGGTGGAAATGTACTGATGGTGTGTTAGATAGAGATGTATGTGCATTCATCTTAAATATTGCTGCAGATGTTTTTCAGCCAAGAGCACATGATAGAGTCAGGAGACCTGGGATCTATTCCTGATCATAAGTGTGTTTCAGTGTTCTAACGATGAAGATAACTTTCCTACTTACTTTGTCAGAGATGTTGAGGACTATGTAAGAATCTTGGTAAATAGGACTTTCTAAAAGAACTGAAATTTTAATATACCAGGCGAAATTTGCAGCTGTAGTCTACTGCTAGATTTATAAAGTCTTTAGTTTTCTTTGAGTTGGAGGGGAGGAGCTGTACTTTATTTAATCACCTTTGTATCTCTCAGCATTTAACATGTGTGATGTGTAGTAGATAGACATGTTAATGATGATTCAAATGAACTCCTTCACTGTTTCAGTAAAGAAATTGAGGTTCAAGTGGATTTGTATTAAATATCTCACAACTAAATTTAGTGGAATCAGACAAAAACCCAAGTTTCCTCTCTCCCAGGCCAGGTTTTTCCTCACAGTTTCTTTCTCCCCTTGGACTGTGATGCTCTATGAATGCGACATGGAATGGTCTACAGTGTACTGTGTTTTCTCACTGCCTTGTCCAAAGAGGTTCTGATTTTGCCATATACCATTTGTAGAAAAGCTTTTCATGTGTCATTTGGCCTTGTTTATGCATGGTCATTCTTATCAGTTATGTTAAACTTGTCTAGGCTTAATTAATTATAGCTCTTTTTAACTCTAGGTTACAAGAGCATTCTCTTTCTCCAAAACTCCAAAAAGAGCTCTACGAAGGGCTCTCATGGCATCTCAAAGCTCAGTGGAGGGAAGAAGTCCTTCCAGCAATGAGAAGCATGTAATGAGTCGTCTGTCTAGCACATCATCATTAGCTGTAAGTGACTTTGATTTAATGGGCTAAATGGCTTATTCATATTTATAGAGTTGGTATGCAATTTGTTAACTTTTTAAAGATGGAACTCTTAATATCTCCATCATTTTTAAAATAGATATCTTTAAACTTCTAACCTCTTAATTGGGTAAAAGTAACTGAGAAAACCTCACTTAATGAACTAGAGACATACTTAATGTGTAGTTTATTTGATATGAAATTTTATTGGGATTGAGATATGTTCTAAAATCTCTAAGAAGAGAGATACATTTCAATGTGGGCTGTCACTTTACTAACATAAATAGCAATGGTTCTGTTTATACAGATTGGCTCCAATAATGTAGCAGAAACTAAGCTTTATTCCTTTTACTATTTCTGTGATGAGTAGAATATAATCTCTGAAGCTGTGAACTTCAAAGGATGATAAGAGTTCTCAATTCATGTATATATTTTAAATGTTTCCTGAACAATCCAAATTCCCAATGGTGTCAGAATTATTAGATGTTTAATTAATATTAAGGACATTTCTAACCTTTACTGCTGTCACTAAGTAATGAGTGATCTGTATGTTCTTTGTAAAATTATTATTAATCAAACCTACTAACATTAAGAAAAGCAAGTGACTGTCACTTCTCAGTTGTGTGTCCTTCAGCAAGTTTCTTATTCTCTCATCCCCATTTTTGTAGATGACAGAAAAGCGATTAATAGTATATAATCCTGTTGTATTATATTACCCTATTGTGTTATTATAAGGACTAAATACGTACAGCACACACACACACATACATATGATGCAATTATATTGAGAGGCAGTTCGAGTGGTTAAGAGAATGAACACTGGAACTCATGTTCAGATCCCAGCTCTGCTGTCATACTAGCTGTGTGACTTTTGGCAAGTTATTAAAGATCTGTTTCAATTTCACTGTCTTTAAATGAACCTAAAGTGGTAGCTGTAAGGATTAAATAAATTAATATGTGCAAAGCACTTTGAACAGTCCCTGGCACACAGTGCTCTAGTGTTTTATAAGTGGTTACCTTTTATTCTATAAAATTTATACAGCAAGGCACATAATGCTCACTAACTTATTTTTTAAAAAGTTAAGCCTTTACTTAATATATTAAAGAGGTACAGCTAAATCTATAAGTATGTTTATACAGATTTTTGATTAAGGTTAACCTTTCGGTGAGAGAGGAGTTGTACTTAGTTGGTAATATAAATATATGCAAAGAAATTTGATCAATGAAAAATGTGTTAAAAGTGATCAAATACAGTGAGCTTGCATTTATTAAAATCAGATTATAAGCTCTGAAGGCCAAAGTACTGTCTCTTTATTTCCTGCATCTATAATAACTATTATAAACTTACAAGCTTTTCATATGAAAGTAACTGCATTGTAGAGAAAAATTTTAGGCAATTTATATTATTTATGGTTTTGCCATTTTTATGTAAATAAAATATAAATAAGTATCTAAAATATCTTTCAGACATTTGTGTCCTCTCAATTGCTTGTTTCTGTTCTGACAGATTACCCATTCTGTTTCCACAAGCAATGTAACTGGATTTACTAAGCTTGTTTATGTTCAGCGCTCAAACTCTACTGGTGGGCGCGCTCAGAACTCCTGGGTTCCATCTGTCCGTCATTCTGCCTCACGAGCTAGTTTTTCAGAGATGCTAGAAGGAAATACTGACTTTTTCAAATTTCAAAAAAAGTTCTATCCAAGTCATCTTTGACATTTGTGAAGAATTAGGAGATATGCCAACAGTAATGGAAACAAGCCTCGAAGTTTAATGTGAGCTTAATTAGCTATTTGAAATTTGTATTTGTTAAAAAAGAAAGTATTCTTTCTAAACTGAATCACTTATTAGGTGGATGGGGACTTTTGAATTCACAACTATATAACTCCTTCGAATTCACAACAGCTTAGGCTTTATAGAGTTTCTTTGCGTGTTGGCACAGGAAAATATTTTTGCAAGGTAATTTACTCTTAAGTCCATAAAAAATCAATCTCATTACAAATTTTCTTATTTATGAAAACGATCATTTTAAAGAATAGTAGTAAGTGTCATGTAAAGTGGATTTATTTTCTAAATCTGATTCTTAATCTTAGATTTATGGCATATATATAAATTTGTGCCTTTAGTATGGCAAATCATAAAAGATTCACCTGAGGAAGATGTAAACTTTTATATTATCTACTTAAATCATTGCTTTGTTATCGCTTGAACGGTAATACTTTACCAACTCAGCTCTTTCAACACTTCATTTTACTACCTTGTGATGAGAACTTAACAGCCGGCTACCTTGTTAGCTCTAAGTTTAGCTACAGTTAGCCATTCATGGATGTTAAAACAGTAGTTTTCTTTATAATTCATTTTGATTTACACCCACTCTTGGGTTTTTGGTATTCTTGTGCATGTTTCTTTGTTATTGTTGAAAATTCTGATGTTATTCACTTTGACCCCTGAAACAATAAGTTTAGACAGCTGAGTAGCTTAATAATCTCTCTTATCAGAAGCGCTGCAATTTTGCTCATTTTTTATTTGGAGCAAAATTATGCACACAAACATATTTAAAGAGTTTAGAATTTTCAGATGTCTTTTAATTAATTGTTACGGTAATTTGTAAAATGTACAAATGATATGCATGATGCTAAACAGTATGTTAGAATTTTCTGAAAGATAATCTAAAATCTTTGTCTTGTCTTTACAGGGTATCCCATCTCCCTCCCTTGTCAGCCTTCCTTCCTTTTTTGAAAGGAGAAGTCATACTTTAAGTAGATCTACAACTCATTTGATATGAAGCTTAAAAAAATCTTAATTTATAGAAGCTTATAAACACCTTATACCAAATAAGAAACTGACTTAAATGGTACTTATCATTAGCACTTGGTGAAAGCTGGAAAGAAGGTAGATAACACTAACCTATGCGATTTGATTGTCTTTTTGAAAGAAGTTAACCTGTTACAGTTTTGCAGTTAATCCATGTAAAAAATTGTACTGATTTTGATGTAATTTTTCTGTCTTCTTGAATCCTTCATTGGACCAATAATTTAAGTTATTCATGATGTCAGTAACTTTGCAACCTGATAGAGTAAATAAATTTTATTGGTGGATGCCAAATACCTCTGTGAATCTCTTTGTATAATGTCCATGAATGAATTTTTGGGAATACATATTTGTGTATCTCAGTTTGTGCAGAAATTAAGTGATAGCATAGTATGTACTGATTAAATAGTGGAGTCTTATTTCACATGTGCTGTTTGAAGTAGTTACTTAGCTGCTCCATTTGCAGTTTATTTTATTCTCAAGTGTTTTCACGATCTAGCGTACAGATTTAAAAAGATTAGCCCTTAAGAAGAATAACATTTAAAGGATATTGTTCCAACATACTTTTGAAAATTGAAATAAGGACAGAAAGATTAAAAAATAATGTATATTTTTGCACAAACATGATATTGGTGTATACTTGTAGCTGTTTCAAAGACAATATATTTATGGTGATTTTAACCAGTAGCAAATCTTAATTTAGTTCAATAGTGTATGGAATTTTATTTTGAAGGATAAGACCATGCGGGAAATTGTGGTAAAGATTGTTTATATTCTTTATGAAATAACTCTAAAGTTGGCATCAGTTTTACTAACCTGCTGTAAAATACATAGATACGTGTATGGACAACTTTCTGTTGTGGTTTCATAATTAAATGTAAAATTGGAATGCATTTTTTTGCTGTTGTAAAATATTTTTCAAGCACTGATGTTATTTTTCACAATTTTTTTTAAATAGTCGGTAATGCGAAAGAATCAAGTTCCTATGAATAAATGCATTTTTATTTCCTACCTGTTTAGGGAGTACTGCCAACTTTTAATGGTCATTTAACAATTTCCAATTATTTGCCTTAATAGTTTAACTGACTAGATTGTTTTCTATGCCACATGTGCCACTTTAAATAGTAAATGACCCTTTATTGCTATATTTTAAAAGCAGTTGTGTTAGCAAGAACTTTGTAAATAAATAGTTAAAACCCAAGTATATTTTATGTTTCATGTTTTAAATAGTTCCTTTAGACAAATTTTCATAGGCCTGTGTGAATGCCTGCATCCATTTCTGTGCTGTTGTGTATTTGCTTACATATTTATGTGCTTATACCTTCCTGCATTAATATTTTTGAGCATTACGTGTATAGTGGGCTATGTGTAGGATAGGAGCTTTTAATCCGGAGTCCACTTTGCAGAATGGAGGTAGTGAATCCTATGATGGTTACATAAAATGTTGTGCTTTTGTGCATGTATGCATTTTTATGGCAGAAAATATGGAACTTTTATTTTATTGGGGCTGGAGCTGTGATTCCCTCCAAAAGTGTAGGATTTCAAGGGAGAGGAAATGACGTGAGATAAGGCATGAAGTTGGAAATGTATTAGCTGTGTACTGGCAAAACATAGGAAATGCTTCCAGTTTTTATAATTAACTACACCTGCTCTAGTATCTAGTATTTTTTGATATATCCCCATTACCAGTTGAAGACAGCTTGCATGTATTTATCTGTTAATATACTTTCATGCATATGAATACTAAATATAATCAACCTTTTCTTCTCTGTTGAGAAAATGATGTTTTGTTTATTGTTCTTTAATCTGATGGGTTACATTAATACATTTTGTAATGTTAACCCACTCTTGTATTTGTAGGTTATACCCTACTTAGTCATGACATATTGAATATAGAACCATAAAAAATAAAGAATTACATATATGGAAGAGAGTAAGAAAATGTTTAACTCCAAAGCAAATTTGAAAATCTGGAGAAACTAGGCAAAATATAGCCAGAGTTGACCCAAGAAGAGAGAGAATTCTGATGGCACAATAAATAGCACAAGGTAGAAAGTTAAATATGTACTGTTTAAAAAGACATGAATTCCAAATGATTTTTAAAGCCAAGTTCCAATGTTTAAAGACTACTTAATTTATAGTAATAGTCATACTTTACAGACTTAAAAAAGATTGGTGGTTATTCAGTTCCTTTCATGAAGTTAAGATTAGCTTTATACCAACATTTTAAAAGAATAATGTAAGAAAGAAAAGTACTAATTAATTTCAGTTATGAATATAGAAGCATGCATTCTGAATAAAATATTAACATTTAACTCTCAAGTGTAATTAAGGAAATACAGCCTAACCAAATATATGACCGTTAGACTGACTAATAAACATGGTAGGTCTGAGTTGACATGATCATGGTAAATGGAATGTAGTTTTCTTGTCTGAAGGAAGAAAGAATCAGTCATGAAATACAGCATGATTCCAGGATATAGTGCATTACATAGAAATCTGAATATATTCTTGTCCATTACTTCAGCCTTCTTAGACTAAAAGAGTTTGATTCAAGTATATTCGTCAACTCAGCACCATTATGGAGCCAAAATGGGCATCAGTTTCCTAGATAGCTCCGACCTTAATGCTAAAGAGCCTTTGAACTGCTTAGGGCTTTCAATGCATCAAATAGTGTTCTTCCAAGAATGCAAGGGTGGTTCAATATAAGGAAGTTTATCAATATGACTTATATCAACAATTTATAGGAGAAAAGGCATATGATTTATCAATAGATTTCAGAAGTTAATACAACTCAGAACCTGTTCTTAATAAACTTCTAAGGACTTTTGGCAACGTGACTAAATTAATACAGTGAGAGTGGATGTCCTAACAGAAGCATCAAGCATCTCTTTATTGAAATACAACAAAAAATAATTTTAATATGTAACTGAAGATAAAAGAATAATATGAAAATCACCAGGTATGAGAAATTGAGAGAAATCAAAGCCAGAGTGGTAAGTGCAGACTGATACCAATGATGAGCTGAATGAATTTAAGACCAAGATGGAGGCCTAGAGAGTGCATTCCTGCCTTGTCCTGTTGCAGGCATAGGAGATAGATCCTCGGGACCATGGAAGATTATAGATCTTGAATTGATATCCTATTATATAGATCCTAAAACTTTAAAAAATCTGACCCATCCGTTAGAAATGGCTTAGAGCATATGAAACAGTCTTTAAAAGAAAAGAAGAAAACGCCTGGCTGAAAAGAAGATCTCAGTTAAAAGCAAGATGGGAAATGAAAAGGTGTGAGGAAAATAAACTGATAACAGCAAATGGAATCTGTACTCCAAGAACTGGAAGTAATGCATCAATCACAAAGACACGTTAATATACTTATAAGAAAAATCTCAGGGCCTGGCCCTGCAGCCGAGTGGTTGAGTTTGCACACTCCCCTTTGGCAACCTGGAGTTTGCTGGTTCAGATCCTGGGTACGGACCTAGCACCAGTCATCAAGCCATGCTGTGGTGGCATCCTACATAGAGGAACTAGAATGACCTATAACTAGGATATACAACTATTTTCTGGGGCTTTAGGGAGGAAAAAAAAAAAGGAAGATTGGCAACAAGATGTTAGCCCAGGGCCAATTTCCATCACCAAAAATTGCCACAAAAACTGATATTGAATAATATGCCAGCATTAACTTTAAAAAAATGAAAAAGCTTGACTTGAACCAAGGTGAACTTCTAGAAATGAAATAAAAAGAGACACAGCTGAGGAGAAAACTAGTGAACTAAAAGATCAATTTTAGAAAATTTCCCAGAAGACCTCACAGACTTGGAAAGTGCTGAAAGGTGTTTAAGAGAGAGAAGAAGTAGAATGTGAACATCCAGTGTCCCTGTAAAACATCCGGAAAGAAATTTAATCACAGGGAGGCATAGAAAGCAATATTTGAAGAGAGAACAATTGAGAGCTTTCTAAATTTGTAGAAAGACGTGGAACTTAAAATGAAGCATGCACATCAAAATCCTTACTGAGAACATTATAGTGACAAAGTCTAGGAGAAAAGTAAGTGGAGAGTTCTAATGTGTTTATGAATAGAAAGACCCAGTATGAAAGATGTGAATTTTCTCCAAGGTAATCTATACAGTTAAGTCCAACCAAAAGCTTTAGTGGATTTTTTATGAAACCTAATACAAAAGAAGGCAGTGTAAACAAAAAACAAAAGCCACAGACTTGGAGAAAATATAACACAAAGGATTTACATTTAGAGTACATGAAGAATTCTTAAGAATTAATCTCCAAAGAACAATGCAGTAGAAAAGTTGTCATGAAATAAGTTCACAAAAAGCAATGAAAAGTGACCTTTAAAATAAGGGTAGGATGATCAATCTTACAAGAGAAATACCATTACGACTACACTAACATACTATTTTTAATCATTATCAGAATTTCAGATGTTTGATACTGTTTCCTGCTGGTGAGGCAGTGGGGAAACATACTCAAATATTTCTAGTGTGAAGATAAAATGATTACAACCCCCATGGAGGGGAATTTAGTAAATACCTACCAAAATTATATACATTTATCCTTTGACCTAGTAATCACACAGGTATGAACTTTTTCCTCAAAATATGCATACCTAAACCTAAAGTCAACGTGGGAAGGTACTATTACCCAGGACCGTGGACGCAGGAAGATATGAGCAGATTGGAATTCATTACTGCAACAGAATACTACAATTCTCATAGACGTATTTCTAGAAAATATCACATCAATATTGATTTAGGAAGAAATGGAAAATGTAAATGTTCTTTTTTTTAAGGATTGGCACCTGGGCTAACAACTGTTGCCAATCTTTTTTTTTTTTTCTTTTCTGCTTTATCTCCCTAAACCCCCCCTGTACACAGTTGTATATCTTAGTTGCAGGTCCTGCTAGTTGTGGGATGTGGGACGCTGCCTCAACATGGCCTGACGAGCGGTGCCATGTCCGCCCCCAGGATCTGAACCCTGGGCCACTGCAGCGGAGCATGCAAACTTAACCACTCAGCTACAGAGCCGGCCCTGTAAATGTTCTTATAAACACTAAAGAAATGGAATCCACATTTAAAATCATTCCTGGAAAGAAATCACCAGGCCAGATGGCTTCATTGTGTAATGCTCTCCAATATTTAATGAAGAATTAATACCAATCTTACACAAATTCTTAAAGAGAATAGAGAAAGGGAACACTTCCCAGCTCATCTTTTTTTGTGTGTGTGTGAGGAAGATTGACCCTGAGCTAACATCTGTTGCCAATCCTCCTCTTTTTGCTGGAGGAAGATTGTTGGCTGAGCTAACATCTGTGCCAGTCTTCCTCTATTTTGTATGCAGGATGCTGCACAGCATGGCTTGATGAGCAGTGTGCAGGTCCACACCTGGGATCTGAACCCACAAACCCCAGGCTGCCAAAGTGAAGTGTGCCGACTTAACCACCACGCCACCTGGCTGCCCCTCGACCCCAACTCATTTTATGAGTCCCGCATACCTTGGGACATCTCAAGAAAGATTAATCTTATTTGTGAGAATGCATGCAAAATTTCAAAATAAAATGTTAAATCAAATCTTGCAATTTATTAAAAAGAATTCATGACCAAGTTGGGTTTAGACCAAGAATGCAAGAGTGTTCTAAGTTTAGATAATTCATCAGTATATTTTCCCAACTTAATAGACTAAAGGAGAAAAATAATATCTCTATAGTTGCAGAGAAAACGTTAGATAAATTTGATGTCTGTTATGATCAAATCAACCTCTGCAAATTAGGAGTAGAATGGAATATCCTTAATCTGATAAAGGCTATCTACAAAAATACTGTAACAATCATCATACTTAATGGTGAAACATTGGCAACAGCTCCTTTGAGATCAGAAAGGAGAAAAGACTGCTCACCTTATTACCTTTAATCAACATTTTACTGTTATCCCCTGCCAGTGCAGTGTTGCAAGAAAAAGAAATGGTTATAAGAATTAGGAAGGGAAAAATAATGCTGTCATTATTCTCAGATGGTATGACTGTGTAGATAGAAAATCCTAAAAAACCTATGGATAAATTAGATTAAAATCTGATACAAAATCAATATACAAATATCAATTGTATTTCTTGACGCCAGCCACAAATAGGTTGAAAATACTTTTTCTTAAAAGGTACTTGTTACAATAGCATAAAAACCATTGAAGCACTTAAGAAGAAATCTAATAAAAGATGTCCAAGATCTCACAGAGAAGCCTGTGGAACTTTATTTACAGTAATTAAAGACCTTAATGGAGAGACTATACCATAACATGGATTGGATGCTTCAATATTGAAAAATAGCAGTTTTCCCCAAATTGAACTATAGATTACAACAGAGCCAATCAAAATACTAACAGGTTTTTTTTGTGTGTGTAACATGACAAATTGATTCCAAAATTTATATGGAAATTACAAAAGGATTAAGAATAACCAATCCGTTCAAGAAGCAAGAGGTCTTGCTCTATCAGAAATAAGGTTTATTATAAAGCTGTAGTAAGCAAGCCCGAGGTGTTAAAAGTCTTGGTGTACCTACAGATGGATAAAAGTGGCACTTTAAAACAGTAGGGGAAAAGACAGTCAACTCAATAAACAGTACTGAGAAAAATGAATATTGTTATAAAAAAGAAAGAAATCTAATCTTTTCTTCACACTCTATACAAAAGTGAATTCCAAGGGGATTATAGATGTAAATATGAAAGGTAAAACTATAAAGATTTTACTAGATAATATAGGAGAGTATCTTAATCTGTTGGGTTGGAAAAGATTGCTTAAACCTTTTACCATGTTTAAGATAAGTATAATGGAAAAGGTTGATAAATCTACATTAAAATTAAGAACTTCTGGTCTTGAAACATCATTAAGAAAGTCACAGAGTAGATGTTCACAATATATATATCTGACAAAGGACTCACACGGAATATATAAGGAACAGAAGAATCAGACATCCCTATAAAAAATAGGCATTTCACAAGTGACAAAATTCCAATGGCTAATAAGCTTATTACGAAATATTCTTCATTCATATTGCAGAAAGTGCAAATAGGATACCATTGCACATGTGCCATATTAGCACAAACGGGAGGCAGAGAAGTGTTCCACTGCTAGTAGGAGTGTAAATTAAATAACCATTTTACAAAACACTTGGGCATTAACCAATAAAGTTTAAGGTATGTCTACCTTAAAACCCAGCAATTCCAGTCCCAGATATTCCAGAGAAGTGTAGGAGTCAATGCAAATAATAACCAATCTATAGATAAGAAAGAGTGGTTTTTATTGAGCCTAATGTGAGGACTAGCCCAGAAGCGCTCTCTTCTGCAGGGAAGAAAGTTCTCTGGGGGAGTGTGGTTTACAGCATGGCTATATACTGTTTCAGAGCAAAGAACATACATCAAGCATGACAGGACTGCATTTTTCCCCCCAGAGTAACAGGAGGTATTTTGCTGCAGTTTAGCACATACACAGAAGGTCAACTTGCCCTGGGTACACTGGGAAGAAAAGCTTATCTTCAAAGAAGTCCTGGTATCAGCATCAGAGAAAGGGAGCCATTACATCCTCACCTTTAAAGACTGCATTCTTTGCTTTGGGACAATGAAGCAGATGCACAATGCATGTTTGGTGGGCCACAGTCAGGCTGCTCTGGGAAAAACAAGTTTCAAGACGAATCAGATTTAAACCAGAATGACTACAAATACCTCGATACGTGAGAACTTATTATTCTTATTCTTTTCATCAGTAGGCATGTGAATACCAGGATCCATGTGCAACAGTGTTCATAGCTGCATTGTACATAGTCTAAAGCTGGAAAATCAAATTTATGTCAATGTTAGAGTGGATTAATATACTGTGGTATAGTCATGCATTGAATGAACATGCAATGACCTGGATAAATCCTGAAAGTATTGAATGAAAGAGAACAGATATAGAAGAATAACTGCTATCTGATTCCATTTACATAAAGTTTAAAAATTGGTAAAGTGATAGTTTATTGTGTAAGGGTGCAGAGTTATCTGGTAAAGGTTTAAAGAAAAGCAAGAAAATAATTACCCTGAGAGCCAACATAGGGGGAAAATGAGGAAGGGACACATGGGAACTTCTGTGCTGCTGGCAGCATTGTGTTTCTTAACCTGTGTGTTATTTATACGGTTGTTCACTTCATGGTAATTTATTGTTTTATTTGCTAGTTACTTCTATGAGAGGACCAATAATAGTGACAAACACCTGGCAAGGTTGAGAGAGAGAGAGCAAATAAATAATGTTAGGTATGATATGCTACATCTGGACACATGCTACATGAGGTTACGAACAACTTTCTGCCAACCAACTTGAAAACTAGTTGAAATTGATAATTTTTTAAAAAAATACAAATTAACAAAACTGTCAATAAGAAAAAAAGTGGTTTATTCTATAATTATTAAAAAATAGACTCCAAAGTTAAAATTCTTTCTGGCAAAGAAAACAAACACTTGGCCTAGATGTTTTTAGGATACTTAGACCCCAAATTCAAGAAACAGTTTGAAGACAGAACATTTTCCATCTTTTAAGGAGTTTAACATAACCTTGATATCAAAACAAAGATAGAACAGGAAAGGAAAACTGTAGCTTAATCTCATTCAAGACTATCAATGGAAAAATTCTAAAACTGCTAATATTCTAAATATTAGCAAAATGGATCTCTATTGTATAAAAATGATTATGTATCATTACTAAGTTGAGTTTATCTCTGGAATGCAAGGTTGCTTTAATAACACAAAATCAATGTAATTCACTACATTAACAGATAAAGGGGAAAATCATGGGATCATCTCAATAAATACATAAAAAGCCTTTGCAAAATTTAATAATACATAGAAAACATTTTTTAAGACAATAAAAGACTTTAGCCAAAGAAAAAACTACAGCAACGTCTTAATAAAGAACATTTAAAAGTATTTCCTTCAAGATCACAATACAAGGATGTCCTTTAAAGCATTATATTGAAGATCCTAGCCAGTACCATGATCCACTCCCACCCGAAAAGTATAAGAATTTAAGAGGGAAAAAAACCCTCTTATTCGCAGGGACATTATTGTCTGCATAGCCCCATCTCCCTCTCCCCAAAGAATATACAGAAAAATTAGTAGAATTGATGAGAGTTTAATAAGGTTCTGGAAACAATAACTAAAAATTTTATATCTGTACACCAGCAAAAATCAAAAGCTATAGTAAAAAAAAAGTAATAGCAACAAAAAATATAAAATGCTAAAATTAATTGCAACAAGATCTGCAAGACTTTTATGGAGAAAATCAAAACTGCATTAGAAAGCATTAAAGAAAATCTAAAAATATAGAGATATTCTTAGATTGGAAATTCCCCAAATTGATTATTGATCCTCAATAAGAATTTTTAGTTTATTAAACTGACTGATCCTAAAATGAACTTGATAGAGCAAGTATCCAGTAATAGTTAAGATACTCATGAGCAAGAACAAGGCGAGAGCATTTGCTTTACCGGATATCGCGACATAAACAATATGGTATTTGGTGCAAGGAAAGATCAGTTGATATATTGGTGTATAGATAAATTGGTTTGTTGAAGAGAAGTCAGTTTGTCATTATGTAGTAAAGTTGTACATGACCGAAACTATATTCACTCTTACCTAAGGGAAACCCTTGCACACACGTGTGTCTGCTGGTGTACAGGTGCAAGAATGCCTACGGCAGCATTGCTTATAATATTCCCAAGGAAACAACCCATATGTCTATCAGAAGTTGAATGGATAAGTGAATTACAGCATATTCATATAATTTAACGACATACAGCAATGAAAATGAATGCGTTGTATCTACATGCAATAATAAATTAATTTCAGGAACAGACTGAGTGAAAAAGCAAGGCAGGAAAATAGATACAGCATTATTCTATCTGTATAAAGCTCTAAAACAAGAAAAGCGGAGTTATTTAGGGATAGATAGCTAGTAACACTTTAAAGAAGAGCAAGGGCATAATTAACTCAAAATTCTGGGTCATAGCTACCTCTTGGAGTGGTGGTTGTTGGGAGAGATGTGGTCAGGGAGGAACACAATTAGATGTGGGAGCATCTAATATACCGGTAATTTTTAATTTCTTAGGATGGTGTACACATCAGTATTTATTTTGTTGTTCTTATAATATTTTAAATTTTAAGTTGTATGATATACTTTAAAATAAAAATTTTTTTAAGTGAAAAAATTTTCAAAGTAAAACTAATAGAAGGAAGTCACTTAAACATGATGATTTGTAACAACTGACAGCAAATATCATGGTACATAGTGAAATACTAACACTATTGCATTAAATTAGGAAAAAGTAGATTTACCCTCCATCACCACAACTATTTATTTTATTTTTAAAGTCTTAGCGAAGTCAATAATACAAGATAATTAAATAATTGCTATAAAAAATGAATAGGCAACATGTTTATTTGCAGATAATGTGGCTGTATACTCAGAAGTCTTCCCTTGTCGGATCTCGTAGGATTCATATTTGACTGGTTACGTGAAAGACAGACACAAATCAAAAGCTTTTCTCCAAGTTGTCAATATCCAGTTAGCATCTGAAGCAACAATGGAATAAATTTAATAAGAAAGGTACAGGCCCTATGTATATACAAACCGTTAAGGGCATGAATCAGTCTCGAATGGCCACAGAGACTTATTTTTCCTAGATGGGAATACCTAATATTTAAAATAATTCTTCTCAAATTAATATCAAAATTCACTATTTCCACTCAGAATCTTATTTTTCCTTTTACTTATTTATACATTTTTTAAAATTGATATATAGTTGACATATAACATTAGTTTCAGGTGCATAACTTAATAATTCGATATTTGTATACTTTGCAAAATGATCATCACAATAAATCTAGTTAATATCCATCACCATACCAAGTTACACATTTTTTTTCTTGTGGTGAGAACTTTTAAGATCTACTGTCTTAGCAACTTTCGAATATACAATATGGTATTGTTAACTATAGTCACCATGCTGTACATTACATCCTCAGGACTGATTTATATTATCACTGGAATTTTGTGCATTTTGACCCGCTTCACCCATTTTGCCCACCCTCCCACCCCACACACACATTCCTTGCCTCTGGCAACCACCTGTTCTCTAGATCGGTGAGCTTGTTATTTGTTTTTTAGATTCCACGTATAAGTGAGCTCATACAATATTTGTCTTTCTCCATCTGACTTATTTCACTTAGCATAATGCCCTCAAGGTCTATCCTATGTTGTTCACAAATAGCAAGCTTTTCTTCTTTTTTATGGCTGAATGATACTTCATATATGTATACATATACACACATACCACATTTTCTTTATCCATTCATCCACCATTGTACACTTAGGTTGCTTCCATGTCTTGGGTGTTGTAAAACATGCTGCAGTGAACATGGGGGTGCATATATCTTCTTGAGTTAGTGTTTTTTTTTTCCTTTGGATCAATACCCAGAAGTGGAATGGCTGGATCATATGGTAGTTGTATTTTCAATTTCTTGAGGAACTTCCATTCTGTTTTTCATAGTGGCTGCACCAGTTTAAATTCCTACCAACAGTGTGCAAGTGTTGCCTTTTCTTCATATCCTCGCCAACACTTATTTCTTGCTTTTTTGATAATAGCTGTTCTACTAGCTCTGAGGTGATATCTTATTGCGGTTTTAATTTGCATTTCCCTGATGATTAGTGATGTTGAACACCTTTTCATGTACCTGTTGGCCATCTGTGTGTCTTCTTTGGAAAAATGTCTATTCAGATCCTCCGTGCTTTTTTTTTTTTTTTGGTGAGGAAGATTGCCCTGAGCTAACCTCTCTACTAATCTTCCTGTATTTTGTATGTGGGATGACTCCATAGCATGGCTGATGAATGGAGTAGGTCCATACCTGGGATCCAAACCTGTGAACCCAGACCACCGAAACAGAGTGCACGGAACTTCAACCACTCAGCCAAAGGGCTGGCCCAATCGTCTGCCCATTTTGAAATCAGATTGTTTGTGATTTGCTATTCAGTTGTATGAATTCTTTATATATTTTGGATATTAACTGTTTATCAGATATATGATTTGCAAATATTTTCTGCCATTTTGTAGATTGCCTTTTCATTTTATTGATGGTTTCCTTTGCTGTTCAGAAGCTTTTTAGTTTGATGTAGTCCAACTTGTTTATTTTTGCTTTTATTGCCTTTGATTTGGTGTCAAATCCAAAAAATCATCACCAAGACTGATGTCAAGGAGCTTACTGCCTATGTTTTGTTCTAGGAGTTTTATGGCCAATCTTACCGTCAAGTCTTTAATCCATTTTGAGTTACTTTTTTGGGTATGGTGTGAGATAGTGGTCTGGTTTCACTCTTTTGCATGTGGCTGTCCAATTTTCCCAGCCCCATTTATTGAAGAGACTGTCTTTTCCTCATTGTATATATTCTTGGCTCTTTTGTCATAGATTATTTGACCATATATGCATGGGCTTATTTCTGGGCTCTCTATTCTGCTCTGCTGATTCATGTGTCCATTTTTATGCCACTGTTTTGATTACTATAGCTTTGTAATATAGTTTGAAATCTAGGAGCATGATGCCTCCAGCTTTGTTCTTCTTCATCAAGATTGCTTTGGCTGTTTAGGGTCTTTTGTGGTTCCATACAAATTTTAGGGTTGTTTGTCCTATTTTGGTGAAAAATGGCATTGGAATTTTGATAGGGGTTTCACTGAATCTGTAAATTGCTTTGGGTAGTATGGACATTTTAATAATATTAGTTCTTCCAATCCATGAGCGTGGAATGTCTTTCCATTTATTTGTGTCTTTTTTTTTTAATTGAGGTCAAAATAGTTTATTACATTGTGAAATTTCAGCTGTGCATTATTATTTGTCAGTCACCATACATATGTGCCCCTTCAACCCTTATGCCCACCCCCCACCCCTCTTTCCCTCTGGTAACCGCTAATCAGTTCTCTTTTTCTGTGTATTATTTTATCTCCCACATATCAGTGAAATCATTCGGTGTTTGTCTTTCTCTGTCTGGCTTATTTCACTTAACATCATACCCTCAAGATTCATCCATGTTGTTGCAAATGGGATGATTTTGTCTTTTTTATGGTTGAGTAGTATTCCATTGTGTATATATACTATGTCTTTATCCATTCACCAGTCGATGGGCACTTGGGTTGCTTCCACATCTTTGCTATTGTGAATAGTGCTGCAATGAACATAGGGGTGTGTAAGTCTCTCTGAATTGTTGATTTCAAGTTCTTTACATAAATACCCAGTAGTGAGATAACTAGGTCATATGGTATTTTTATTTTTAATTTTTTGAGAAATCTCTGTGCTGTTTTCTATAGTGGCTGCACCAGTTTGCATTCCCACCAGCAGTGTATGAGGGTTCCTTTTTCTCCTCATCCTCCCCAACCTTTGTTATTTTTTGTCTTGGTGATTATAGCCATTCTTATGGGTGTAAGGTGATAGCTCAGTGTAGTTTTGATTTGCATTTCCCTGATGATTAGTGATGTTGAATATCTTTTCATATGCCTGTTGGCCACATGTATATCTTCTTCAGAAAAATGTCTGTTCAGTTCCTGTCCATTTTTTGATCAGGTTGTTTGTTTTTTTGTTGTTGAGTTATGTGAGTTCTTTTATATATTTTGGAGATTAACTTCTTGGATATACGATTTGCAAAAGTTTTCTCCCAGTTTGTGGGTTGTCTTTTTGTTGCTGGTTTCCTTTGCCTTGCAGAAGCTCTTTAGTCTGGTGAAGTCCCATTGGTTTATTTTTTCTTCTGTTTCCCTTGTCCAAGTAGATGTGGTATTCGAAAAGATCCTTCTAAGACTGATGTCAAAGAGTGTACCGCCTGTATTTTCTTCTAGGAGTTTTATGGTTTCACATCTTATCTTTAAATCTTTAATCCATTTTGAGTTAATTTTTGTGTATGGTGAAAGATATATTGGTCTACTTTCATTCTCTGCATGTGGCTGTCCAGTTTTCACAACACCATTTATTGAAGAGACTTTCCTTTCTCCATTGTATGCTCTTAGCTCCTTTGTCAAAGATTTCCTGTCTGTAGATGTGCAGTTTTATATCTGGGCTTTCAATTCTGTTCTGTTGATCTGTATGTCTGTTTTTGTACCAATACCATGCAGTTTTGATTACTATAGCTTTGTAGTATATTTTGAAGTCAGGGATTGTGATGTCTCCAGCTTTGTTCTTTGTTCTCAGAATTGCTTTAGCTATTTGGGGTCTTTGGTTGCCCCATACGAATTTTAGCATTCTTTGTTCTATTTCTGTGAAGAATGTCATTGGGACTCTGATTGGATTGCATTGAATTTATAGAATGCTTTATGTAATATAGACGTTTTAACTATATTTATTCTTCCAATCCATGAGCATGGAATATCTTTCCATTTCTTTATGGTCATTGATTCTTTCAATAGTGTCTTATAGTTTTCATTGTATAGGCCTTTCATCTCCTTGGTTAAATTTATTCCTAGAAATTCTATTCTTTTTGTTGCAATTGTAAATAGGATTGTATTTTTGATGTCCCTTTCTGTTAGTTCATTATTAGAATATAGAAATGCCACTGATTTTTTGTAAGTTGATTTTGTACCCTGCAACTTTGCTGTAGTTGATGATTATTTGTAATAGTTTTCCAATGGATTCCTTAGGGTTTTCTATATATAAAATCATGTCTGCAAACAGTGAGAGTTTAACTTCTTCATTGCCAATATGGATACACTTTATTTCTTTTTCTTTCCTAATTTCTATGGCTAAAACTTCCAATACTATGTTGAATAAGAAAGCCAAGAGTGGGCACCCTTGTCTTGTTCCCGTTCTCAGAGGGATGGTTTTCATTTTTTCCCCATTGAGTATGATGTTGGCTGTGCATTTGTCATATATGGTCTTTGTTATGTTGAGGTGCTTTCTGTCTATACCCTTTTTTTTTTAGAGTTTTTATCATAAATGAATGTTGGATCTCGTCAAATGCTTTCTCTGTGTCTATTGAGATGATCATGTGGTTTTTATTCCTCATTTTCTTAATGTGATATATCACTTGATTGATTTACGGATGTTGAACTATCCCTGCGTCCCTGGTATAAATCCTACTTGATTGTGCCATATGATCCTTTTAATGCATTGCTGTACTCAGTTGGCTAATATTTTGTTGAGGATTTTTGCATCTATGTTCATCAGCAATATTAACCTGTAGTTTTCCTTTTTTGTATTGTCCTTGTCTGGTGCTGGGATCAGGGTGATGTTGGCCTCATAAAGTGTGTTAGGAACTGTTCCATCTTCTTCAATTTTTTGGAATAGTTTGAGAAGGATAGGTACTAAATCTTCTTTGAATGTTTGGTAGAATTCTCCAGAGAAGCCATCTGGTCTTGGACTTTAGATTTTTTGGAAGGTTTTTGATCACTGCTTCGATCTCTTTACTTGTGATTGGTCTATTCAGATTCTCTATTTCTTCTTGATTCAGTTTTGTGAGGTTGTATGAGTCTAAGAATTTATCCACTTCTTCTAGATTGTCCAATTTTTTGGCATGTGGTTTTTCACAGTATTCTCTTATAATCCTTTGTATTTCTGTGGTATCCATTGTAATTTCTCCTCTTTCATTTCTAATTTTGTTTATTTGTCCTTCTCTCTTTCTTTCTTAGTCTGGCTAAGGGTTTGTAAATTTTGTTAACTTTTCAAAGAATCAGCTCTTAGTTTTATCGATCCTTTCTACTGCTTTTTGGTTTCAATTTCATTTATTTCTGCTCTAATTTTTATTATTTCCTTCATTCTGCTGATTCTGGGCTTTGTTCTTCCTTCTCTATTTCTGTTAGGTGTAGTTTAAGATTGCTTGTTTGAGATTTTTCCTGCTTGTTAAGGTGGGCATGTATCGCTATGAATTTCCCTCTTAGGACCACCTTTGTTACATCTCATGAGTTGGTATGGTGTATTTTCATTTTCATTTGTTTCCAAGTATTTTTTAATTTTGTCTTTAATTTCTTGAAAGATCCATTGGTTGGTTAGTAGCATGTTGTTTAGTCTCCACATATTTGTCACTTTCCCACCTTTTTTCTTGTAGTTAATTTCTAGTTTAATAACATTGTCATCAGAAAAGATGCTTGATATGACTTTAATCTTCTTAAATGTATTGATGCTTGCCTTGCTTCCCAACATATGATCTATCTTTGAGAATGTTCCATGTGCACTTGAGAAGAATGTGTATTTCAGTGTTTTTGGATGGAGTTTTCTATATATACTTATTAAGTCCATCTGGTCTAGTTTTTCGTTTAATTCCACTATTTCTTTGTTGACTTCCTGTCTGGATGGTCTATCCACTGATGTGAGTGGGGCTTTAAGGTCTCCTACTATTATTGTGTTGCTGTTAATATCTCCTTTTAGGTTTGTTAATAGTTGCTTTATGTACTTTGGTGCTCCTGTGTTGGGTGTATATATATTTATAAGTGTTATGTCCTCTTGGTGGAATGTCCTTTTTATCATTATATACTGCCCCTCTTTGTCTCATTGTCTTTTTTATCTTGAAGTCTACTTTGTCTGACATAAATATGTCAATACCTGCTTTCTTTTGTTTGCAATTAGCTTGGAGTATCATCTTCCACCTCCTCACTCCAAGCCTGTGTTTGTCTTTAGAGCTGAGGAGTCTTTCCTGGAGGCAGCATAATGTTGGGACTTGTTCTTTAATCCATCCAGCCACTCTGTGTCTTTCTATTGGAGAATTCAATCCATTTACATTTAGAGTGATTCTTGATATATGAGGGCTTAATGCTGCCATTTTATTACTTGATTTCTGGTTGTTCTGTATTTCCTGTTTCTCGTTCCATGTATTTCGGACTGCGAATTTAGTTTGGAAGATCTATGAAGGTTTTCTCTTTACTTATCATTTGTGTCTCTATTCTGATTGTTTGTTTAGTGGTTACTGTGAGGTTTGTCTAAATGATCTCATAGATGAGATAGTCCATTTTCCAATAGCCTCTTATTTCCTTAGTCTAAATAGGTTCCATCCCTTTCCTCTTCCACTGCTAAGTTATTTTTTGTCATAATTTATTCCATTTTGTGTTGTGAGTTTGTGGTTAAAATGACAAGATTATAGTTATTTTTGATGTTTTCCTTCCCTTTAACTTTAATTTCATGATTGTTTGCTAACTTGTCCTGATAGGGAGCTGCAATTTTCTGATTTTGTCTGTCTATTTATCTCCTTGCTCAAGGCTTTGTAACCCTTTCTTTTCTTTTTCAGGTATGAGGGCCTTCTTGATCATTTCTTGTAGGGAGGTTTCCTGTGGCAATGAACTCCCTCAGCTTTTGTTAATCTTGGAAAGCTTTTATTTGTCCATTATATCTGAAGGATAATTTCACTGGATAGAGTGTTATTGGCTGAAAGTTTTTGTCTTTCAGATTTTGCATATATCATTCCACTCTGTCCTAGCTTGTAAGGTTTCTACTGAGAAATCTGCTGAAAGCCTGATATGGCTTCATTTGTAAGATATTTTCTTCTGCCTTGCTGCCCTTAATATTTTTTCTTTGTCATTGACTTTTGCCAGTTTTACTAATATATGTCTTGGAGAATGTCTTTTTGCATTGATATAATTAGGAGTTCTGTTAGCTTCTTTTACTTGTAAATCCACCTCCTTCCCCAGCTTGGTAGTTCTCAGCTATTATTTCTTTTTCATTTTTTATTTACAATTTTTAAAAATTGAGTCCATAATAGTTTACCTCATTGTGAAATTTCAGTTGTACATTATTTCTTGTCTGTCACCACATAAGTGCTCCCCCTCACCCCCTGTGGCCACCCTCCACCCCCCTTCCCCTGGTAACTGCTGAACTGTTTCCTTTGTCCATGTGTTTGTTTATATTCCACATATGAGAAATTATCTGGTGTTTGTCTTTCTCAGTCTGGCTTATTTCGCTAAGCATAATTCCCTCCATCTATGTTGTTGCAAATGGGATGATTTTGTCTTTATTTATGACTGAGTAGTATTACATTGTATATGTATATATCACATCTTCTTTATCCAATCATCAGTCCATGGGCACTTGGGTTGTTTCCATGTCTTGGCTATTGTGAATAGTGCTGCAGTGAACATAGGGGTACATATATTACTTTGGATTGTTCATTTCAAGTTGTTTGGGTAGATACCCAGTAGTGGGATAGCTGGTCATATGGTAGTTCTATTTTTAGTTTTTTGAGGAATCTCCATTCTGTTTTCTATAGTGGCTGCACCAGTTTGTATTCCCACCAGCAGTATATGAAGGTTCCCTTTTCTCCACACCCTCTCCAACATTTGCTATTTTTAGTCTTAGTGATTATAGCCATTTTAACAGGGATAAGGTGGTATCTTAGTGCAGTTTTTTTTTTTTTTTGAGGAAGATTAGCCCTGAGCTAACATCTGCCACCAATCCTCCTCTTTTTGCTGAGGAAGACTGGCCCTGAGGTAACATCCGTGCACATCTTACTCTACTTTTTATATGTGGGACGCCTGCCACAGCGTGGCTAGACAAGCAGTGCATTGGTCAGCACTCAGGATCCAAACTGGTGAAGCCCAGGCTGCCAAAGCAGAACATGTGAACTTAACCCTTGTGCTGCTGAGCTGGACCCCTTAGTGTAGTTTTGATTTGCATTTCCCTAATGATTAGTGATGTTTAACATCTTTTTCATGTGTTTATTGGCCATCTGTATACCTTCTTTGGAAAAATGTCTATTCATATCCTCTGCCCAATTTTTGATCAGGCTATTGTATTTTTATCATTCAGTTGTATGAGTTCCTTATATATTATGGAGATTAACCCCTTATCAGATATATGATTTGCATATATTTTCTCCCAATTGGTGGGATGTCTTTTTGTTTTGATCCTAGTTTCTTTTGCCTTGTAGAAGCTCTTTAGTCTGATGAAGTCCCACTTGCTTACTTTTTCTTTTATTTCCCTTGTCTGAGAAGACGTAGTGTTTGAAAAGATCCTTCTAAGTTTGATGTCAAAGAGTGTACTAGCTATATTATCTTACAGGAGTTTTATGGTTTCAGGACTTATCTTCATGTCTTTGATCCTTTTTGAGTTTATTTTTGTGTATGTTTGAGATAATGGTCTACTGTTATTCTTTTGCATGTGGATGTCCAGTTTTCCCAACACCACTTATTGAAGAGACTGTCTTTTCTCTGTTGTGTGTTCTTGGCACCTCTGTCGAAGATTAGCTGTGTGTAGATGTCCTGTTTTATTTCTGGGCTTTCAGTTCTGTTCCATCAATCTGTGTGCCTGTTTTTGTACCAGTACCATGCTGTTTTGATCACTATGGCTTTATAGTATGTTTTGAAGTCAGGGATTGTGGTGCCTCCAGCTTTGTTCTTTTTTCTCAGGATGGGTTTAGCAATTTGGGGTCTTTGGTTGCCCCATATGAATTTTAGCATTCTTTGTTCTATTTCCATGAAGAATGTCATTGGGATTCTGATTGGGATTGCATTGAATCTGTTGATTGCTTTGGTAGTATGGACATTTTAACTATGTTTATTCTTCCAACCCATGTGCATGGAATGTCTTTCCATCTCTTTATGTCATTATCTATTTCTTTCAATGTCTTATAGTTTTCATTGTATAATTCCTTCACCTACTTGGTTAAATTTATTCCTAGGCATTTTATTCTTTTTGCTGCAATTGTGAATGGGATTGTATCCTTGAGTTCTCTTTCTGTAAGTTTGTTATTAAAGTACAGAAATGCAACTCATTTTTGTAGGTTGATTTTGTACCCCACAACTTTACTGTAGTTGTTAATTATTTCTAATAGTTTTCCGATGGATTCTTTGGGGTTTTCTATATATAAGATCATGTTGTCTGCAAACAGTGAGAGTTTCACTTCTTTGCTCCCTGTTTGGATTCCTTTTATTCCTTTCTGTTGCCTAATTGCTCTGGCCAAAACCTCCAGTACCATGTTGAATAACAGTGGTGATACTGGGCATCCTTGTCTTGTTCCTGTTCTCAGAGGAATGGTGTTCAGTGTTTCCCCATTGAGTATGATGTTGGCTGTGGATTTGTCATATAAATGTTGAGGTAATTTCCTTCTATCTCCATTTTGTTAAGCATTTTTATCATAAATGATAAAATGTTGCATCTTGTCGAATGCTTTCTCTGCATCTATTGAGATGATCGTGTGGTTTTTATTCCTCATTTTGTTAATGTGGTATATCACATTGATTGATTTTTGGAGGTTGGATCATCCCTGTGTGCCTGGTATAAATCCCACTTGGTCATGACATGTGATCTTTTTGATGTATTGCTGTATTTGGTTTGCTAATATTTTGTTGAGGATTTTTGCGTCTATGTTCATCAGTGATATTGGCCTGCAGTTTTCCTTTTTTGTGTTGTCCTTGTCAGGCTTTGGTATCAGAGTGATGTTGGCCTTGTAGATGTGTTAGGAAGCCTTCCATCTTCCCTAGTTTTTTGGAATAGCTTGAGAAGGATAGGTATTAAGTCCTCTCTGAAAGTTTGGTAGAATTCTCCAGGGAAGCCATCTGGTCCTGGACTTTTATTCTTTGGTATGCTTGTGATTACTGTTTCAATCTCTTTACTTGTGATTGGTCTGTTCAGATTATCTGTTTCTTCTTGATTTAGCTTTGGGAGGTTGTAAGAGTCTTAGAATTTATCCATTTCCTCTACTTTTTCCATTTTGTTGGCCTATAGTTTTTCATAGTATTCTCTTATAATCTGTTGTATTTCTGTGGTATCCATTGTTATTTCTCCTCTTTCATTTCTAATTTTATTTATCTGAGCTTTCTCTCTTTTTTTCTTGGTAAGTCTAGCTAAGGATTTGTCGGTTTTATTTATCTTCTCAAAGAATGAGCTCTTTGTTTAATTGATCCTTTCTACTGCCTTTTTTGGTTTCAATAGTATTTATGTCTGCTCTGATTTTTATTATTTCTGTCCTTCTTCTGACTTTGGGATTTGTTTGTTCTTCTTTTTCTAATTCTGTTAGTTGTAGTTTGAGATTGCTTATTTGGGATTTTTCTTGTTTGTTAAGGTGAGCCTGTATTGTGATGAATTTCCCTCTTAATACAGCTTTTGCTGCATCCCATATGAGTTGGTATGGTATGTTTTCATTTTCCTTTGTCTCCAGATATTTTTTGATTTCTCCTTTAATTTCTTCAATGATCTATTGCTTGTTCAATAGCATGTTGTTTAGTCTCCACATCTTTGTCCCTTCCTCAGCTCTTTTCTTGTAATTAATTTCTAGCTTTATAGCATTGTGATGGGAGAAGATGCTTGTTATTATTTCAGTCTTCTTAAATTTATTGAGGCTTGCCTTGTTTCCCAACATATGGTCTATCCTTGAGAATGTTCCATGCACACTTAAGAAGAATGTGTATTCTGCTGTTTTTGGATGGAGTGTTCTGTATATGTCTATTAAGTCTAACTGGTCTAGCTTTTCATTTAATTCCACTGTTTCCTTATTGATTTTCTGTCTGGATGATCTATCCATTGATGTGAGTGGAGTGTTGAAGTCCCCTACTATTATTGTGTTATTGTTAATACTTCTTTCAGGTTTGTTAATAGTTGCTTTATGTACTTTGGTGCTCCTGTGTTGGGTGCATAGACGTTTATAAGTGTTATTTCTTCTTGATGGAGTGTCCCTTTGATCATTATATACTGTTCCTCTTTGTCTCTCTTTACTTGTCTTATCTTGAAGTCTACTTTGTCTGATATAAGTATTATGACACCTGCTTTCTTTTCTTTGCCATTAGCTTGGAGTATCGTCTTCCATCCTTTCACTTTGAGCCTGTGTTTGTCGTTGGAGCTGAGATGTGTTTCCTGGAGGCATCATATTGTTGGGTCTTATTCTTTAATCCATCTTGCCACTCCGTGTCTTTTTATTGGAGAATTCAATCCACTTATGTTTAGGGTGATTATTGATATATGGGGGCTTAATGCTGCTGTTGTATCACTCACTTCCCAGTTCTTCTGCATTTGCTTTCTTGTCGTGTGTATTTTGATCTACCAGTTGAATTATGTAGTTTTTTATGATGTGTCTTTGTTTTCTCCATATTTATTATTTGTGTCTCTATTCTCTATTCTGCTTTTTTGTTTAGTAGTTATCATGAGGTTTGTATTCAAAATCTTGTGGATAAGATAGTCCCTTTTCTGATGGTCTCTAATTTCCTTAGACTAGACCAATTTGGTCCCTTTCCTCTTCCCCTCCTAAGTTGTTTTTGTTACATATTATTCCATCTTGTGTTGTGAGTTTGTGGTTAAAATGACAAGATTATCTTTGTTTTTTGTGTTTTCCTTCCCTTTATCTTTAATGCTATACTTGAGTATTTGCTCGCTTGTTCTGATTCTTTCTACCTATTTATCTCCATACTTTGTAACCCCTTTCTCCCTTTTTCTTTTCAGGTATGAGGGCCTTCTTGAGGATTTCTTGTAGGGAGAGTCTCATGGCTACAAACTCCCTTTCTCCATTATATCTGAAGGATGTTTTCATTGGATAGAGTATTCTTGGCTGGAAGTTTTTGTCCTTCAAAGATTTGAATATGTCATTCCAGTCTCTCCTAGCCTGTAAGGCTTCTGCAGAGAAATTCACGGAAAGCGTGATAGGGGTTCCTTTGCAGGTTATTTCCTTCTGTCTTGCTGCCCTTAGTATTCTTTCTTTGCCATTCACTTTTGCCAGTTTCAGTACTATATGCCTTGCAGTAGGTCTTTTTACATTGCCATATTTAGGAGCTCTGTTAGCCTCTTCCACCCGGATTTCCATCTCCTTCCTTAGGTTTGGGAAGTTCTCTCCTATTATTTCTTTGAACATCTTTTCTGATCCATTCTCCTTCTCTTCTCCTTCTTGAATACCTATAATCTTTATGTTGCATTTCCTAATTGAGTCAGATATTTCTTGGAGACTTTCTTCATTTCTTTTTAGTCTTAGTTCTCTCTCCTCCTCTATCTGGAGCATTTCAACATGGCTATCTTTGATTATGCTGGTGCGCTCCTCTGTCATGTCCACTCGAGCATTTAGGGAATCCATATTTTGTTTTATTTCTTTCATTGTTTCTTTCACCTCTAATATTGCTGATTGATTCTTCTTTATAGTTTCCATCTCTTTTGTGATGTACCTCCTGAACTCATTGAATTGTTTCTCTACATTCTCTTTTAACTCGTTGAATTTTTTGGTGATAGCTATTTTGAATTCTTTGTCATTTAGATTACATATTTCTGTGTCCTCAAGACTGATTTCTGGGTACTTGTCATTTTCTCTCTGGTATGGAGGTCTAATATAATGTTTGATATTGCTAGAGGGAGTGGCTCTGTTTTTTTTGCATCCTGGTTTTATTTGGTCGCAGTTTCCACCTATCGCCACTGGGTGGGGGTCAAGATCCGCATATTCTGAGCCTTCTGCCTTCTGCCCAGATCTCAGGTGCTGGAGTTGGTGCTGGGTGGGTAGGGGTAGTGGCACTTTATTCTGTGTGCTGTCAGGTTTTCTTACCTGCTCTCACTGTCTGCTCTCCTGGGGTGTTGAATTGATGAGGTCACCCCCTGTGAAAGCTTTCGCCCTGGTAGAGGGCTTCCCTCTAGGCTGCAAGGGCCCTTTGGGATCCTTGACATTCCCATGAATGAACATCCTCTCCCCCATTTCTTCCCTCTCAGAGGTGGCCCACAGTCCTGGACCACAGTCTTTAGGGGAGGGAGCAATGTTTTCTTTTACCCCATTCCACCTCTTCTGGGGGGCACTCTAGCCTCTCCACCCTCGGTTGTATGGCTGTGTGGGTCTCTCAGATATTTCTTGTGTTGTGTTTAGATGTCCTCTGTTGGAGTATGAACGTCTTTTTCATTGCATGGTGGAAGGGAGAGATTACCAGGAAAGCTCACTCTGCCATGATGTTGACTTCACTCCAAAGCTCCAGCTTTTTTAGAATATAGTTCTGGAGGCTAGAAAGTCTAAGATCAAGGTGCCAGTAGATACAATGTCTCATGAGGGCCTGCTTCTCAGCTATTATTTCTTTGAACAAGATGTCTGCCCCTTTCTCCCTCTGGAATACCTATAATCCTTATGTTTCATTTCCTAATTGAGTTGGATATTTCTCAGAAAATGTCTTCATTTCTCTTTAGTCTTAGTTCTCTCTCCTCCTCCATCTGAAGCATGTCTATATTTCTGTCCTCCAACCTGCAAATTCTGTCCTCCATAATATCAGCTCTTTTATTCAAGGACTCCAGGTTTTTCTTTATCTCATTCACTGTGATTTTCATCTCCATCATTTCTGATGAGTTTTTCTTTATAGTTTCGATCTGTTTTGTGAAGAATTCTCTCTGTGCATTAATTTTACTCCCGATTTCATTGAACTGCCTTTCTGAATTTTCTTGTAACTCATTGAGTTTTTTTATGATATCTATTTTGAATTCTTTGTTTTTTAGATTGGAAATTTTTGTGCCTTCATAAATTGATTTCTGTGTGCTTTTCATTTTCCTCCTGGTCTGGAGTATTAAAATATCTTTTCATTATATTTGATGGGGTTTATTTGGGACTTTGCATAGTGGAAGTATCTGGTCGCAGATTCCACCTGCCACCATTTAGGTGCAGGGGGCAGGAGCTGTGTATTCTGAGCCTGCTGCAATCCCTGGCATCTGCGCCTGTCCTTTGGCATCTATGCTGACAGGGCACATCTGCGATTGCCTGCTCACTCGACTGCTTTACAAATGTGTGTGCATGTGCTCTGGCAGGGGTCCTTTGTTCTGGTTGAGCTGGTACACCAGGCGGGGGGAATGGCACTTGTTTTTGCATTTCCAATCTCACTGGCATTCTCTCTCTGCCTTCATTATGTGCTCTCCTGAGGTGCTGTCTTGATGAAGACACCCCCACAATTCCTTGGCTTCCTCTGTGTGGGTCTTTCCCATGGCTGGGAGGCAGCTTGGAGAATGAAGAGGTTCCCATAGACAGCTGCCCCTCCCCACTCTCCTTGCAGAGCCATGCACAGTCTAGTGCCCTAGATCACTGCTGGGGAGAGAGAGGAGATACCCTTACCTCCTTACATTTCCTCCAGATGGTCCAGCACCTCCACCTTCAGATGTGCTGCATGAGTCTCTCAGACACCTATTGTTTTGTGTGAATGTCCTCTGTTGGTTTATGAATGTCCTTTTCATTGTATCTTAGGGTTGAGAGTCTAAGGGAAGAACTCACTCTTCCGTGATGCTGATGTCACTCCCTATTTGTGTCTCTTTTTAAAATTTCTTTCATTAATATCTTATAGTTTTCAGTGTAGAGATCTTTCACCTCCCTGGTTAAATTTTTTTTTACATATTTTATTCTTTGAAGCATCATACCTTCTTTTAAAATACTCTTTCCTCCTTTCATTCTGTCCACTATTCCCCCCCATACCTATTGAGCTACATCTCAATGTATTTCTTTGAATATATAAAATGGAGAATCTTTGCCCACCCCTTACATGTAGATGTTCCTGAAATGTCTATCTTTGGTCCTCATTTATTTGCACTTTACATACTCACAGTATACTATTTTATGCATATGTGTGTATATATATATATCTTTTTCTCTATATCCATATCTATATATCTATACATATATCTATATCTATGTATAAAATTGCCTATATCTTTCTATAAAACCTCCCTTTGATGACTTAAAATCACCTCACACTTTGTATGTTCAAATCTGAAATGTCTTCTCCTTCCTTCACCCCTTCAATATTGTTTCTCTTTTCCCTCTAAAGCTTTCTACAAATGGCATCACCATCCACCTACCACCTAAGCCAGACACCTGGGTATCATCCTATAACCAGGCTTGTCTCCCTTTCTCATTGTTCATAACCAAGTTGCTGACTCCACATCCTTAAGATCTTATGAATGAATCCATTCTGTTGTCTCCATTCCCATTGCCATGGTTTATTTCAGGCGTGCATGACTTTCTCCTGGATTTATGTGGTAATCTTTAGTCTTATCCTGAGTTCCACAAAAGCAGAAGGACAAAAGCTTATATTCAGGTTTATTTGGGTAGTTTATCCTTGGGAGTAGGAATGGAAAAACAGAGAAGAGAAAGCCAACACAGTTTGCTGTATCAAGTTGGCCACCACCACAAACCACTGTTGCTCAGTCCTGTGGAAAATTTCCATCTCTTGTGTGAAAGGGGGAAGCATTGATTTCTCAGCTTCCATCCTAGTCATTCAAGAGTGGTCCTATGGACATTAAGTCCGCAGCAATTCCAGGTTGTGCTTACATGAATACCCAGTGATTTTTACATCCCAAAGCCTCAGAAATCCCTGGTGTAGGAAGTGAGAAGTAGGTAGCACACACTCCAGCAATGGCTTCACTAAGAAAATGCGGGTGCCTGAGATGGTTTGAAGTGGCCCATAGGAAGTGTCTGATTTACTTTCTAACTGATATTCTTGTCCTCCTTCTGCAATCCATCATTTAGAGCTGGAGTAATCTTTCTGAAACAAAATGATTATGTTACTTTCCTGCTTCAAATGTCTCAATGTCATTTGAGACTTACAGAAAATAAGACCTAGAGACTTACAGAAAAATATATGCTCCTTAGTGTATCATAAAGGCCTTCCCTTTATGATCTGGCTCCTTCCTACCTCACTAGAGCCATCACTCACTGCTTTCTGATATAAACCCTTCCAGACCATGCCCCACTCTGATTCTGGCTCCTTATCTATGCTGTACCCTCTCCCTTGAATGCCCTTCCTCTCCTTTTTTGCTCAGCTATTTTCTCCTTCAAGAAGCCCCAATGTTCTACTCTTCTTCTCAGAACCAACTATATCACAGACGTGAAGAATCACCACATTCAATGTATGTCTAAATACCTTTGGGGTTTTCATTCCTCTCAGAAGCTGTTAATCTAACATGTTCCTGTTACATACACCTTAGAAAGAATACAGATTTTAAGCACTGCATGAAGGAGTCTTAGGTGCATGATAAAGGTGGCAGCTCTGACATGCTAAAATGATCCAAAGAGCGGTTTTGTTGTTACTGATGGAAACAATGCTTTGCAGATCACCTGCCTGCAAGAAGTGTGAAAACTGATAACCTGTGTAGCAATCTGTTAGGGAAAGCGTTTCAGCCATCCAGATATGCTGCACCCACACACTAGAGCTACAAAAGCAGCCACATGAACCTGGATGAAATTGGGCTGTGGGCCAGAATAATTTTTGTACGGTTTGAAAATGTGACATAAGGCACCAATATTGTGCCTCCCCGGGATCTGAGTCTCACCGCCAAGAGGTGTAGCATTGCTATAACCCAGGAAAGTGCGGCAAGAACTTGGGAAAATATTGTAGGCTGAGAGATTATTTTTCATTTCCAAATAAATCTGCCAGGCTGAATTCATTTGCAAACGAATAGATTCAGCTTGATTTATTTGGCTTTTGTGATTTCAGCTTTCACAGAATTAATTTGTGCCAAATTTTTGTAACTTTATTTTTTTAAAGAATAATTGTATAATTCTTTACTTGATTAGAAAAAGAATAAATGCTTATAACTATTTCTGCTTTTAGTGTTTCTAATGGTTACTTCCCTAACTTTAAATAATACAAAACTGCTGTTTCTTCAACTGTCAACTTCAGGCATTATTTATTCCCTGAATTTCTGAGAAGCTGAAAAGTATTTAGCCTACCTAAGCTACACTTTCTTTCTACACTTTTTTCCCCCTTCCTCCTCCAATTTAAAACAGTTGTTATTTTTGTTTTATTTTTATTTTAATAAGTGAGACAGCATCTCATAACTCTCAATGATGTTAGATAATATTAAACATTTATTGAGTGCTTACTGTATGCTAGGAACTGTTCTAAACACTTGATTTTAACTCATTTATCTTCACATCAGACATATGAAATAGAGATTTTTATTCACTTTTTTCAGACATGGAACCTGAGGCACAGAGTAGTTATGTAACTTGAGTGAGGTTGACCAGATAGAGCTGGGATGGCTCTGTCATCTGTCTATTAATGATTATGTCCCATGGTTTCCCATAGAGCAGGCTATTAGAAAGCGTCAACTTCCCTCCACTTTGCCTTTTCCCTTTCACCATGTATCTGTTGACCCCCCTGCATCTAACAGCCCTTTTTCCCTTGTCACTCCCCACACTCGTGCTATTCACCATCTAGAGCGAGAGTACCATTCTTCCTTCTTCTCTGTGGCTCTTGTCCTTCAGAAGAAGCCCTCTCTTCTTTCTGCCTCCAGGTCCCCAATGCAAAAAGGCAGCCACTTCCAGTCCTGGGCATTGGGGTTGGGAAAGGTGGTGCTGATGGTGAGCTTGCTCTTGTGCACACTGTCTGGGCTCCAGTGCAAGGGATACCACGGGGCAGGGGACATTGTGGAGGACAGTGTGGGATGGTGATGTGGGGGGAGAGCATTAAATTGTCTGCTCTGAAAAAAGTTTTATGTTGTCAAAATTGGTAACATTTACATTCTGTTATGCAACATTTTAAGGTTTTCCAGCTTCAGTTTATAGGTTAATTCAAAGGTTGAACTTAAATACACAGCATTTACATTATTATGACTAAGTGAATACTGTCCAGTGTAGAGACAAGTAATGCGTTAGGATTATAAATTCAGTGTCTCAGCCTTGAGACCAATCAAAGCCAAATGATTCTCATCTCCAGTTCAAATGGATTTCCATTTCTTCTCAGCAAGCCCTCCTCCAATTGCTCAATATCACACCACATTTCAGTTTACATGGCTTTGGGGACATGACTCTCTCGTAAGATTCTTTCCCGTATGGTCCTTGTTGCATTCCTCCCTCACCTGTCACCACAACCACACCTTCCTCACCCCTACCACCCAGAGTGTGGTTTAGCAGAGGAATTTTAATTAATCTCTCTTCAGCTCTCTGTCTTCCTGTCCTTCTCCTTACCTCTGACCTTGAATTGGGAGTCTCTCTGGGGTCCTGCCATCAAGGTTAACAGTCTCTCTCTCTCTCTCTTTATTTTGCTGAGGAAGATTAGCCCTGAGCGAACATCTGTGCCTATCTTCCTCTATTTATATGTGGGACACTTGCCACAACATAACTTGATAAGTGGTGCGTATGTCTGCACCCGTGTTCTGGGCCGGCGAACCCTGGGCCTGGCAGCCAAAGCAGAGCATGAGAACTTAACTCCTACGCCACTGGACCAGCCTCTGGTTAACAGTCTCTTTTGGGCGGCTCTTCCTCCTTCTATGAATTCTAGGTCCCTGCTTCCTCAATGGGTTTTATCCTTTAACAAACTTTCATCCTCTTTCCATCTTGTAGAAATGTGTTCAAACCTCTCCTCTACTGATGTTTTCCTTTCTGTCTACTGCGATTGCATTATTTCTTCACTTAAGGCTTAAGCTACATTTTGAACTAGAAACCCTTCTTACTACTTGGTCCACATTCTAAATATAATGGTCAAAGTTTATTTGTGTGTGTACATATATGTATATGTATGTGTATCTATCTATCTAATCTTTTTTTCTGCTTTTTCTCCCCAAATCCTCCCAGTACATAGTTGTATCTTTTAGTTGTGTGTCCTTCTAGTTGTCTCATGTGGGACGCTGCCCCAGCATGGCCTGACCAGCAGTGCCATGTCTGCACCCAGGATCCAAACCAGTGAAACCATGGGCCGCCGAGTTGGAGCACACGAACTTAACCACTTGGCCACAGGCCAGCCCCTATCTAATCCTAAATGTGTACAAATCACATTGTCAGGTAAAAACAACATTCATTTTTTAAAAGCAAAATGCCTTAGATATAGATGAATGTTTTCTTAGAAACACCTAAAAATTAAAGATGATGATTTCAGAACATTAGCATCACCTCCCACCTACTCCAGGCTAGTAACACAGAGAAAACTTTATTATTGGATCTGCCTTTAATGACCCCTTATCAGCTTAATCACATTTATAGTGCCATAATAATTGATGCTCATATTGATGTCCTTAAGGCAATACAATACCCCAAATCACCTTCATACTTATCAGAACAAAGTTAAATTGTGTTCAAGATCAGTTTTAGTGCAAATTATTTTAAGCTAGGTGTGTAGACATTTGTGATGAATATATTTATTGCCCTACCATATCACAGAAAGGATTTGAGGTGGTTTACATAAAAACACTCTACACAAAAAGATAAAAGAAAGCAATGGCAAAAAGAGTAGTATTGGTAAGATGAAGGTAGGATTGAGGTTGGTACCCAAGTGCCTACAGAGTGCTTGGTGCATTCATTAGAGTTGCACCACACGTTTTATTCTGAACGTTCTAACAGGTGAGCAAAAACCAGTCCCACCAGAAGCAGGACCAGTTCCTTGATTCATGGTGCCTGTAATACAAGAACAAACAATCTGCTATGGAGGAGAGCCATTGCTGGAACAAAGCCTGGGTAAAATTACTTCCCGTGGGCTCTGATAAAGAAGACATGTTGAATGTGGAGTATGCTGTACTACACGACTTTATGATGCACGTGGGAGCTGTAGTAATACGAGCAAACAGAACTCTATAGGGTACGTTTATAAGCACCTTTATTCTCCTGTTCCCACACCACGATCACTATCCATTTAACACCCGTCAATTTTCCCCACTCCTTTGGTGAAATTTAAGACAGGTCCCTTGGGTTTTCTTATCATTCTTAGAAAACAAAATGTTTCCGTTCACTTTTAGTCACTAGAATATCTCGTTTTCATCTTGATTATGTTCAGTCCACTAAAATAATCAAAACCCTGAACTGTGCTTGAAGTTGAACTTTTCCTCTCCCCTGGGTTGGGCTGGAAGTCTTTGGTGGTAAATGGGTCATGGTCTTGCATCTTGCTTCTTTGAAGGTCTTGAAATTTTCCTTCTCTCCTTTCTTACTACACTCTCCTCTCCTACCCTCTATGACTAAGTTGTCCTGGATTCCTCTGACTTGGAGAAAAGAGAAGTCAGGGTTGGGAAGCATCTTACTTGACTGGTAGTGCTGTGCCCATGCTGTTGGGGCAAGAGTAGCTGGCGCCCCCTGCAGCTTGGGCTCCTTCTTGGCTCTTATACCTCAGGTGGTGGATCCTTCAGGCGTACGTCAGACACCAGTCAGCTGTGGCCTCCACATTCCAGGAAATACTTGTCAAGCTCTCTAAATGTTCCCCTGAAAGCCCCTTTCTCTTAGCTTGAGGTAAAGCAGAAACAGCCTTTTTCCTCCCAAGGATAGGGGAAGGGACAATGTCGCAGCACTGCATGTTTTCTTTCTTCTCTTCTTCTGAAAAACCTTTTTATACCTTTGACATGGTGTTGAGCCAAAGGTGAAAAAGTCAGTTTTCTGACACCTCCTTTGCCAGTTTCCTTTGTCATCTTCTGTTTGGCTCTCAACTTCTTGGTGGTCTCTGCTGAAACAGATTTGAAAAAGAGTCCCATTTTAATATCTTGTTACATTTTTGATAAGGTTCTGCAGTATAAGTGGGTGGGAAATGTTATTAAAGTGACTTTCTGCTTTGAGGACTAAAACAATATGGTTCAGGAGTGAAGCACTGTGCTAGCCCAGGTAGATGGCATTTTATTCTATTGATTTATCTATTTTCCACAAACTGTAAAATTGACACATAAATTCATTTTTGACAGGTTAGAAGCATTGATGGCCAAAAAGAAAAATTATTAAAATTACTCTGTCCTATCTTACAAGCGTAGTTACTACTAACCTTGGTTTATATCCTTTTATATTCTTCTTATACTGTAGTGGATAATCCTTGCCATCTGAATCTCACTATCCAAATCTTTGTTTAAATGACTTATAAAATTTTTCCCCAAAATTATTTATCTGAAATAAAAACTTATTATAACAAATCCATGTTGCCACAGCAGCAACACTGTTTAGTTAGTGCACAAATTCAGAGGAGAAAATAGAGAGCGTGCTGCAGTAGGTTCTCAGCTCTTCTTTTGATAATACGGGGCCTTGTGCTTACACCATTTAAACATGTTGTGCATTATCTCATCAGATTCCACACATTATTATATGAAAATATCTCCTAAGAATGCTGAAAAGCCTGCAAAGAAAGTAGATGAGCCCACAAATTGCAGAAAGCTATTGACTAAGGTGATTGAACTGCAAAGTAAATTTTTAATGTTGATGAAATTGGACTATTTTGGAAAGGAATGCTATCTTGTATGTTCATTTCAGAAAAGGAGACAAAAGTGCCAGAACATAAACCATCCCAAATGGGCTAACACTGCTTTAAAGTGAATGTGATGTTGAGCTAACACCTCTCCTGCTGTATCACTTCAAAAACCCCAGCGCCTTTTAGGGACTATTGAAGAGTGAATTGCCTGTTATGTGACATTCGACTTGTAGAGATTAGGTGACCAAGGCAGTGTTCAGTGATTACATGAGGAGCTGACTGTCTCTATTCATAAAAGATTATACAAGGATGGAAAACTTGCAAACAAGGCTTTTTTGGTAATAGACAGTGCTCCCAGCTGTCCTTCTAGTGTTGACAATTATAGAGATAATATCGCAGAAGTCTTTTTGCCTCCCAGCATTATGTCATTATTGTAGCCTCTGGACCTAAGAGTCGTTGCAGCCTTCAAGGCATATTGTTTACAGATGGTGATGCAGCATGTGGCGCTTATATGCTGATATACGGTGTGATGATGCAGGCAACACTCCCTTGATTAAGGATTTATGGAAGAGTTTTGACATTCAGAAGGTCTTCAAATTGATCAACTGGGTTTGGCATGTATCATAACAAACAATGAATGGACTATGGGAAAAAGTGGTCCCACAATTGTTGCTGACTTCCAAGGTTTTGAGGGAGTGATTAATGCAAAGCAAAATTCCTAAATCTTGTGAGGAAGGCCAGGTTTAGTGAAGTGGATGGTACAAGAACTTATGGCCAAGAAACTTGCCCAACTTGATGTTCATTCTAGGTCAAAGGAAGAGAAAGAAGAGCCATAAATCCTGGTTGCCTGTTCTTTAGAAAACTTGGAATTACGCAGATAAAGTGATTGTTCTTGCAAGCATTGTTTTGTTTTTTTGGTTTATGGCTATCAACCATATCAGATCATCACATCTTCATATCACAGCCCTCCACTTCTAGAGACTCAAATGCCACAGAGATGACTGTCCTCAAGGTCCTTGGACTTGAACATAGTTGAACTACCGGTGTTTGGTGTTTCACTTGCCCTCCGCCACCGCATCCCCACTCACCTTTACTCACTCCTGAACAGCATCAGTGTCTGCCTAATCGCAGCCTCCATCTTCCTGTCCTTAAACCACTCCTTATTGTTTTTATTTATTTATTTATTTTGAGGAAGATTAGCCCTGAGCTAACTACTGCCAATCCTCCTCTTTTTGCTGAGGAAGACTGGCCCTGAGCTAACATCCGTGCCCATCTTCCTCTGCTTTATATGTGGGACGCCTACCACAGCATGGCTTTTGCCAAGCGGTGCCATGTCTGCACCTGGAATCCAAACTGGTGAACCCCAGGCTGCAGAGAAGCGGAACGTGCGAACTTAACCACTGCGCCACCGGGCTGGTCCAAACCACTCCCTATTTGATAAGTAATCATTTAAAAAATGTTTTCTTGTTTGCTTACTTAACTGTTATTTTTATTCATATTACATAACTTTAAAATATATAGTTTTAAATTTACATTATAGTGTATGCTTGTTGCAATACATAAGGAAAACTAGTTTCTTCTGTATTGTTGCATAACATGATAATATATTTGCTAGAAATTTATACAATGTTATAAACCAACGTTATCTCAATAAAAAAGCCAGTTAAGTATTAAATAATTATGTAGTTGATGTTTTATATACTTATGCAGAAATCCTTGAGAATATTATTATATTGGTGTTTAAGAGTATTTAGTTAAATTTTGGAAGATCAGTTGGGGTTGTTGGATGGGCTTGAAACAGATTGTAATTTTTCCCTTTTAGAATAATAGAATATTTATAGCCCATTCTCCCACTACTTCCAAATTTTATACCCAACATCTCAAACCAGGAAAGGATTAGATTCAAATAACAAACAATGTCTGTATATAAATTTATTTTTTTTACAATAAATGGATACTATCTTATTGATTTGAACCTGCTTTTTCCACAATATATTGTGACCATATCTCCATGTTAATAAATTATATATATTGATATTTATAAAAATATATGTATCTGCCCTGTTTGTGTAATGGATAAGCCAAACCTCAGAATAACTGACAGACCCACAGCTCCCTCCTGAAGGTGTCCTATCCATGATGGTCTGCTGGAGCAGGACTATATCATTTCTTGCAAATAGGGAGCTGTTTCTTATCATGTGACTCCACTGCTCTGTCACAAATCATTGGAGCCAAGATGGGCACTTACCTCAGGGTTTGCAAACTCAAAAGCCAGTGGAGGCCAGCAAGTAAGCAGGCAGATGCAGGAGACAACAGGGAGTTCATTGGAGACTGCAAAGAACTGGAGACGGCATGGCCTGTTTTAAGGGGGAGGCCAACATTCAGCCTTTGCCAACTGTTGTCATCCAGGAATAAAGACTAAGCATTGCCCAGATCTTTGGATTTTCAAGAAAAGCTAAAAATTCCTATTTTTAAATGAAATTCCCTGATTGCCCCGCTGTGTGGGCCAACAAAGCTCAGGCCAATCATGTCTATGGACTAGACTTAGTCCACGTGCAGCCTCTGACCTTCTCCAGAGCAGTCAATATGTGGACATTGCATGGACTGGAATCTATGAAGTGGCCTGCCACAAAAGCTTGTTGAGCTGGAGATGATGGCAATTAACACAATGAATCGTATTCTTCCGAGAACTTGTACAACGTATACAAGGATTTAGTCAGTGACAATGGAAACAGAAGGTTGAAGATCTCATGGAAAAGATTGGCACGAGGAAAATAAAGCAGTAGATGCCAAGATTAAGAGAAATTACGGTTATTGGAAGGTAAATAATACAGAGTTGAGGGTGAGGTAGTTGGTTAGCAGGCATAGTAGAATCAGTTAGATAGCAGCTGAGTCAGGACTCAGTAAAACAGTCAGGATTAACAAATTTGGAGTGATGAGAGGAGGACAAATTCTGTGGTTTCTTAGGTTGCTGGCTCCTGCATGACTCTGGTTTTTTAAATTATGTTTCAGTCTTTGGGAAGTCTTAATGGATGATTGGGCTCACGCTTCCTCTGAGAATTTTTTTTGGTTCCACTGAAGCATGATTTTATAAAGAAAAAATCCTAACAGTACTAATGTACCATAATTTATTCAATCAATTCCTCATCGTTGAACAGAAGATTATTTCCAACTTTCAATTTATAGGCAATTTTATCATAAAATCCTTGTATATTCATTACATGTGTGATAGTCCTTAGGATAACTGCCTAGAATTGAAATATCTCAAACAACGACTATCTGGGCTTTCTAAGAGTTTTGATATGTATTGCCCAATTGCCATCTAAAAAGATTTTACAGATTTACACCCCCCACCAGCAATCTATGAGAGTGTCAGTTCCTCCTCCCTTCCCAGTGCTGGGTATTATTTTTAATTTTAACTTTTACTAATATTTTGGGTGACAAATGCTGACTTGTTAGAGTTTTATTTAGCTCATTAATAGTAATAGCTATTATCAATTTAGAGCTATGTACCATAAATTGTGCTAAGAATTCTAAAAGCTTTATCTCATTTAATCCACACAACAACTGTATGAGGTAGCTGTTATTGTTCACACATGAGAGAAATGGAAACTGAGTAAAGAAAGGTTTAATACAATAGTAAGTAGCATGATCTGTACCCAGGTTTACCTAATACAGATTGTGAGGTTAGTTCATTCATTTATTTATTTGTTTTTTGGGGCTACATACATTGAAAGTATTTTTTTCCCTAGTTTTTCATTAACTTGCATTTATATTTCTGTTTTGATTGATGCCCAGAAGTTAAAAGATTTTATATACATTAAACTCTATCCCTTTTTTCTTTATGGATTCTTTTTCCATTGTCATACTTCAGAAAGCCTTCTCCATCTCAATATTAAAAGAAAAACCTTTACATTTTCTCCTAGATGTAGATTTTATCATCTCCAGGAGGTGGAAAGGGCTGCATACCCTGGGGACTACATTTACTTTTATATCCTGATTTTTACACTTGAGAATTTTCTCATATTTTTATGTATTCGTCAAAAGCTTGATTTTAATGCCTGTGTAGTATTTCATTATGTCTGTATCACTAATTATCTTCCTGTTACCTCGCTGGTAGATATTTAGTTTGTCTCTAAATTTTCACAACTGCTCTGATAAACATCCTTAACAAAGCTTTTTTATTGCATCTTGTGTATGTCTTCAAGATACATTCTTAGAAGTAGGATTATTGAACCAAAGGGTCTGGACATCTTTGCCTCCAAAATTTTTTTTAAAAAATAGACTTCATTTTTTAGAGCAGTTTTAGGTTCACAGCAAAATTGAGCAAAAATTGCAGGTCCCGTGTACCACCTACCCCTACACATGCACAGCCTCCCTTACTATCAGCATCCTGCAGCAGAGTGGTACATTTGTTACAAACAATGAACCAACAGTGATACATCATTATCACTCAAAGTCTATAGTTTACATGAAGGTTCACTCCTTGTGTTGTATGTTCTACGGGATTTGACAAATGTGTAATGACATGTATCCACCACTATAATATCATACAGAATAGTTTCGTTGCCCTAAAAATTCTCTGTGTTCCACCTATTCATTCTTTCTTCTTCCCTAACCCCTGGCAACCACTGACAGTTTTTACAGTCTCCATAGTTTTGCCTTTTCCAGGATGTCACATGGTTGGAATCATACAGGATGTAGCCTTTAATTTTACCTTTCGTATCTCATTGCCACAGTGCTTTCCAGTAAGTTTGTGCTAACATGCGCCCCCACCAGCAGCAGTGTATGAGTCTCACATCTTATCTTCATCAACATTGGTTTCTCTTTACAAAATTTCAACTTTTAGAAGTGAAAAATTATTTTAATTTGCATTTCTTTAATTTCTAGTTAGGTTAAACAGCTCTTGTATATATGCTTTTCTTTTTCAGTGAATTAACTGAGCTGTTGATAATTATTGAGGGGCAAAAAGATTGAGGTGTTAATTTTTTAGCAGGTACTTAGAGCCATTCTGTGCTTCTAGTGAAGTGTGGAGACCTGTGTTTTCATGGTCCCTGTGCAGAGGCACAGCCTGTGGTTGTGGAGATCATGTCCTATTTGGCCCAGAGAGGAGCGTCAGGACTGAAGTACAGCCCGTACCTATCCAGCCACCTGCCTTGGCATGGTGCTACATCAAGCTGAAGGAAGGGGACCTGCTTGTAATTTTTCAGGCTATTTCTAATAATTTGCACAAAGGCATGGTTCATTTGTTCTAATGAGGATTAGATTTATTAAGTGTTGGGAATATGGCTCTTCCTACCTGCCCCACCTCCCATAGCTGAATCGTCTGAGAGAGGGGCCTTTTGCAAATTTCTGCAGGGGCTCACCACCTTATCCTCAGGGATTCAGATAGGCTGCCCACTTGGCTGTGAATTGGTGTAGCAGAGAACTACATGACTATTGCTGATAGCAGAGTACCACATGCCACAGGAATGTTGGGCAAAATAAAAGTCGAAAACTAATGTCATGGTGTATGGTAGTAGTAGTCGTAGCCTTGAACATTGTTCTTTTGTCAGATATTTAACAAATACCCACAATACCTCCTTCTCCAGACAGGCCAGGTCATGGAGCACCCTTCAGAGAGTCCCAGTGAGCTGCAAACTCCCCTGGGGTGGAGTTCCCACAGAGCAACCACAGAGAAAAAATATCCCTTTTCTACTCATGACAGTTGATTTTGCTCCCATCTTGTCCAGAAGCCCGTTATTTTTAGAACAACAAATGTAGATGCAGGTCCATTTTGTAAATTACATAATTTAAAATGTTGGAATAATTCAAATTAAGATGAAACATGTCTTTGCTGGCAAATGTTCCATGTACTGGAAAGAACATGTATTTGATGTGACGTCAGCATCATGGTGGAGTGAGCTTGCCCGGGACTCTCTCCCCATCAACGTACAACAAAAAGGAGCAACCATATTCCAACAAAAATATTCTAATAGCACAGGAATCCTCAGAGACCCACAGCAGCCAAACGATGGAGGGTGGAGAGGCTGGAGCCACCCTTGGAGGAGCTAGAATGGGGTAAGAGAGAACTTGACTCCTTCCCATAAAGACTGGGACTGCTGCTGCAGGAGGCTCCATGAGGGAAGGAGTGGGACAGGGGTTGTGCATCAGCAGGATCACCCAGGACTCCCTAGCTCCCTTGCAGCCCAGATGGAAGCCCTCTAACAGGTGAAAGCTTTCACGTGGGGTGACCTCATCATGTCAAGACCCCAAGACACCAGATAGTGAGAGCTCATTGGGAAACCCGGGTCTGCATGCAAGAGAAGGTGCAACCCCCCAACCTAGCCTGCACCTGCCATCTCAGCTGAAGGCAGATGGCTCAGCATATGCTGCTCTCGACCCCCATCTAGTGGTGACAGGCTGTAACTGCAACTGAATAATATCACTGTGAAAAAAGCGTTCTAGCACCAAACAATTCATAAAAACTCCAGACCAGAGGGAAAATAAGCACCTAGAACTATGTCCTGAGGACTCAGAAATAAGCAAACTAAACAGCAATGAATTCAGAATAACTATCGTCATAAAACTCAATGAGGTAAAGGAAAATATAGAGAAATAAGTCAACGAGTTCTGGAGTTACTTCACAAAAGAGATTGAAACTATAAAGAAGAATCAATCAGAAATACTAGAGATGAAAAATACAATGGAAGAAATAAAACATAATACAGACTCCCCGAATGCCCATGTGGATTCCCAGAGGAGCAAATCAGCATAACTGAAGATAGACATATTGAATGGCTCCAGACAGAGGAAGAGAGAGAACTAAGACTAAAAATAAATGAAGAAAATCTCCAAGAAATAGCTGACTCATTCAGGAAATGCAGCATAAGAATAATAGGTATCCCTGAGGGCAAAGAAAAGGAGAATGGAGCAGAAAGCATGCTCAAAGAAATAATAGCAGAGAACTTCCCAAATCTAGGGAATGAGAGAGAAATGCGTGTGGAGGAAGATTTCAGATCTCCTAGATATGTCAATGTAAAAAGACCTACTGAAAGGCGTATAGTAGTAAAACTGGCAAAAGTGAATGACAAGGAAAGAATACTCAGGGAAGCAAGGCAGAAGAAAATAACCTACAAAGGAACTGCTATCAAACTTTCAGTGGATTTCTCTGCAGAAACTTTACAGGCTGGGAGAGATTGGAATGACATATTCAAAACTTTAAAAGATAAAAATCTTCAGCCAAGAATACTCTATCCAGCAAAAATATCCTTCAGATATGAGGGAGAAATTAAATCTTTCCCAGACAAACAAAAGCTAAGGGACTTCATAGCCATGAGACCCCCACCCCCAACAAGAAATCCTCAAGAAGGCCCTCATACCTGAAAAAAGAAAAAAAATGGAGAAAAGGGTCACAAAACACAGAGTAAGGAGACAGATAGGATCAGAATAGGATAGCAAATATTCGACTATAGAATTAGGATAAAGGGAAGGAAAACACCAAAAACAAAGACAATCTTGTCTCTTTAACCACAAACTCACAACACAAGTTGGAATAAGAGATGACAATAGTAACTTAGGAGAGAAGGAGGAAAGAGACTGAATCAGTTTAGGCTAAGGACACCATAAAATGGACTATGTTATGCGCGAGATTCTGAAAACAAACTTCAGGGTAGCCACTGAACTAAAAAATAGAACAGAGACACAAAAAATAAATAAGGAAAAAGCTAAGAAACCCAGCATAAGAAACTTCAGAAGTCAACGGACAGGCCAAAACACACAGGACGAGGAATAAAGGAAATGCAGGAAAACCAGAAAACAAGTGACAGAATGACAGCATGAAGCCCTCATGCATCAATAATCACCCTCAATGTAAACGGACTGAACTATCCAATAAAAAGACACAGAACAGCAAGATGGATTAAAGAATAAGATCCAACAATCTGTTGCCTCCAGGAAACACACCTCAGCTCCAATGACAAATACAGGCTCAGAGTGAAGGGACGGAAGACGATACTCCAATCCAATGGCAAACAAAAGAAAGCAGGTGTCACAATACTTATATTAGACAAAACACATTTCAAGATAAGGCAGGTAAAGAGAGACGTAGAGGGTCAGTATATAATGATCAAAGAGACACTTCATCAAGAAGAAATAAGGCTTATAAATATCTATGCACCCAACACAGGAGCACCAAAGTTCATACAGCAACTATTAATAAACCTAAAAGAAGATATCAAAAATAACACAATAATAGTAGGAGACCTCACTACCTCACTCACATCATTGGACAGGTCATCCTGACAGAAAATCAACAAGGAAACAGTGGAATTAAATGAAAAGCTAAAACAGTTGTACTTAATAGACATACATAGAACACTCCATCCCAAAACAGGAGAATCCACATTCTTCTCAAGTGCTCACAAAAGAACATATATTTGAGAATCAAAGGACTTGAATTCAAATCTCAGCTCTATCACCTACTGGCTGTGATATCCTGGATAAGTTTCTTTTGTAATTTTATCTGTATCCCTATTTTATTTGTAAAATGAGGATAATAATGTTTTCTTCTTTTGGATGCTGTCCGGAATAACTACAATTATTCATGCAAAGACAGTATCCCCTGTATCTTACTTAATTCCATTCCCTCATATGTGTAATAAACATATCCATTACTTCAAATGGTGACCAACTTATAAAACCTCATTGGTTGGAATCATAAGCACAGTCTCCCAGAAATAAATATCAGGAGCCACAAAACAGCAATAGATACTTGCATGGTATATTTTCATTTTTATTAAAATTCCCACTCTGGTCATAGTGGCATATTCGTCTCTCTTAAAGTCCTAGGGCTTTCAGCCTCTAATAATTTGCCTGACTAACCATACGTAATTATTTTTTTCTAAGGAGTAGGGAACTTTTCAAATCTTTCATTCTCTCCAAGTACCTAGGGCAAAAGGCATGGGCTAGGCCAGAGGACTCATTTTACAGCTGAGAAAATTCAGTGATTTATTCCTAACTGAGGTAGAGCTCATAAGTCCTCACAGCCTGGGCAAGGGGGTAGGATTTTTGGCAGCTTGGCCAGAAGAGAATCTGATAAGTTTGTGTATTATTTGACCAATCTTGTTGCTACAGAGTTATAAACTTCTTTTCGTGTTAAATTACAAATTAACACTAATGATGCCCCTTGGGGAGAGTTTACCTCTTATTCTCAGTATCAATTTTAGGGATTAAAATAATAAAATCTATATAATTAATCTACCAATTTCTTATGACAGTATTTTTTTTATTATTATTATTTCGCAGGTTTGAATTGTTAAGTTATTTGCTCTCTCTGAGCCTCAGTATTCCCTTCTGGGAATAAAAGAGCTAACATAACCCATGTTTCTTCACTTTCTTTTCTCCAAGGGAATAGGCGGATGATTAACAAGATAATGAATGTGAGGAGAACTCCCTGGGGGAAAGACATCTCATAAACATGAAGTGAAGATTTTGACTGACTCACTGATTCCAACAGCTCAGGGGCATGGATAAATGTTTTGGTACAAATCCTAGCGACTTAGTCTACCCACCTCATCAACACCTTAAAGCTAGACTCTGGAGAGTTTCCTAAATGTCAAACTGATCCTACTTATAGCAAAACTCAAAATCTAGTTTGTAATTAACACAAAGTGTTTTTGAAATTAAATGATTCCTCTTTCAATGCTTTTGCAGGGTGTGAAGCAGAGCAGGACTAACATGCCCAGGACTAACATGGAGTTAGATTGCCTATGTAATGCAGCCAGGAAATGTTTGCTTGGCTTTTCATGATCCTTCAGTATAAAAAGTCCCATCCCAGAACCACTTCCTTTGAAACAAATTGATGTTTTCATTATCTGAAACTTTTCTAGGAGAATGGAAATGAATTGGTAAAATTTTAAAAAGCCAAAAGCAAAAGATAAAAACTCACAGCTGGAAGAATTGAATGAATACTATACCCAGCTGTGTTCCAAGGACCTAAAGTATGTGGGAGATGTCAAGATGTTACTCTAGATGTGGCTGGAAGCTCATCATTATGCTTCTGACTCTGGGGGCTAAAGCGGAAAACAATTTCAGAAGAACAGATAAAGAAATGATTTTCCAACCCAACTTTTGTGTTAAATTAGAGCCATAGCATTTTCTTAGATTAGAAAATCAATCAAGAGACACGCCATAGTTATACACATTTAAGATAGTTGTGTGTGGATGAATTGGCTTTTTTCCTCACTACAGAATGTCCCTGCTCTGTGTGTATTCTACGCAGGGCTTCCTTAACTCAGCTTCATCAGTCAATTGTTTTCTATTTGCTTTTTATAATAAATAATTTTTTGAAATTTCTTCTCTGTGGATGGTTCTCATGATCTCTTTGTTGTTGTAACTTTAGAAATTAGTTTATTTGGTGGCATCTCGAATCATTGGGGTAAAGCTGGACATTTTAATAAATGGTGCTGGAAAACTTGGTAACCATTTGGAAGAAGATAAAATTAGATCCACATCTCATGCTACACACAAGAATAAACTCCAAATGGCTAGGGATCTAAATGCAAAAAATGAAAGCATACAAATATGTGAAGAAAACATGGGTAAATTCTTCTTTAATCTTATTAAATATGAAGGGAAAGACTCTCTAGCCATGACTCAAAATCCAGGGTCAATAAAAATAAAGATTGAGAAATCTGACTACATAAAAAAAAATCTTCCATGACAAAAAAACACACCATAAACAAAATCAAAGGACAATAGACAAATTAGGAGAACATTTCTGTAACATATACCACAAACAGGAACATATATACAGAGCTTGTAGAAACTGAGAGACAAAGGATCAACACCTATTTGAAAAATGGGGGGAAAAAACCCCAGGAACAGACACAAAAATATATAAACAGCCTTCAAACATATGAAAAAATGTTCAAATTCACTTATAATTAGAGAAATGCATATTAAAACAATACTGAGGTATAATTTCTCACTATCAGTCTGGCAAAAATGAAAAAGCATGTCAACAGGTTTTGCTAGCGAGGCTATTAGGACACAGACACTCCCTTATAAATTGCTGGTGAGAGTTGCACCAACGTAACTCTTCTAGAGGGAAAGTCAGTAATACTTAACAAAACTACATATGCAGTTGCCTTTTGACCCGGAAATCCCACTGTATGAATCTACCTTGAAGATATACTTCCAATAAATACAAATAAATTCCAAAAATATATATGCCAAGGTTATTTATTACAGTAGTGTTTGTAATTGCCAAATATTAGAGACAACCTAAATTTCAAGATGTAGGAAAGTGGCTGAATAAATGGTAGCCCACCTACACAATGGAGTACTACGCCCCTGTAAAAAGAATGAGGAAGAGTTTAATGAACTGAAACAGAGTGATTTCCAGGACAGACCTACTACTGTGTGAAAAGGAAAAGTACAAAAGAGTATATATAGCAAGCTATCTTCATGTGAAAAAGAAGGGACTATAAGGATATAAGAAACTATATATGTGTCTGCACCTTTGTGCAAGAGAAATGCAAGAAAGATAACTGAGAAACCAAAGAGATTGGCTACCTACAGAGGTTGGCGGGAAAGGTGAGGGAAGAAGGAATGAATGGGGACAGGTAGCAGGGATGAAGAGGGAATACGCTCTTCTGACTATATTTTTTTTACCTAGGTTTGACTTTTAGAACCATAGCAATGTTCCACATACGTATCTTTTCCCCAGTAAATAATTAAAATTGACCTGGAAGTGGGGTAAATCAGAAATGGAATATAATCAGTAACAAATGAACCTAACTATGTTACAAGCAAAGGGCATACCTGCACTGAGGTAGATGGATAAAAAAGAACTGTCCTAAATAGCTTTGGAAAATCATATTTTGACTGGATACTGTGAGGCTAAAAATAAAAAGAACTTTATACGCGTACTGTGATCTAGTTAGCAAATCCGTATCTCACAAGGATATAGATGAGCAATTGCATAACTACTCTATGTGTATACTAGTATTGAAGAAACAAGTGAACATATTATAGATAATGAGAGCCAGGTCTCTCACTGTCGGAGAAAGAAGTTACAGATAAATAAAGTGAGAAGGCTGGAATGAACTTCATGGTGTTGGATCGGAATCATAAGTGTCAATATGAATTCATCGTTTTTTGATGTATATACAGATAGATGTAGAAATAAATACTGATGTGTGTATGTGTGGGTTTGTATTCATACACATAATACTCAGCTGTATCTGCTGAGAGGGCCTGGGAGTAACGATACTCCAGTAGCCATGAGCACACCTTGTGGCATAATCCTGGATTATAAATACTATTCTCCAACAAAAGAAACCAGAGTTCCTTGGAAAAGTGATTCCTGGGTTAAAGGAGAGAAAATAAAAGATGAAACTGGAACATCTCGTGGTGTCAGAAAATAAGGAAGTGCTCAAAGGATGGTGGCATGTCGTAAGGACACAGGAGCGACACTAAAGAAGCTCCAAACGGCCAAAAATGGAACAATTTGAATGATGAAATATATAATCATAATATTGGATTATAACCAATAGAATAATATGTGTCCTTGAGTTAACAGCAATATAAATAAATAATTGAATACGTAAATGAAGAGAAAGGATCACTGTTCTCTACAGAAAAATTCCAATTAAAAAATGTAGAAGAAATACAAAATCATTACTATGCAAACCCAGTAGCGAGATCCGCTAAGTAAGATAGACGCTAAAATCATTGGGCAAGAGTTTGAGTAGAAACAGGATGTTAGCACAGTCTCAAACCATCTCCGTGAATTAGAGAGGGGATAACACTAACTTTAGAGAGGAAACACTTCGGTCTCCACCTTATCCAATGATCCAGGTCCATCACCAGTAATAAGGCATGCCCCTCTGATATGCGCTGAGAAGGACAAAACATTATGTCACGTAGTATCCTTGCCCCAAAGGCTTAAGGTCAATCTAATCATGAGAAAACATAATCAAAAAACAAATTGAGCAGCATTCTACAAAAGAACTGACCAGTACTCTGTCAAGAACATGAAAGACAAGGAAAAAATGAGGACTTGCCACAGATTACGTGAGTAAGGAGAAATGTGGGATCCTTGATTAGATCCCGGAACAAAAAAAGCACGTGGAGGGGGAAACTGGTGGAATTCAAATAAGGTCTCTAGTTTCGTTCATAGTGTTGTCGCAACATTAATGTCCTGGTTTTAATAATTAATCTATGGGTATATAAGTTACTAACATTAGAGGAAGCTGAGTGAAGGGTATACACGAACTCTGAACTATTTTTTTGGCTTTTTCATAAATCTAAAATTATTTCAAAATAAAAAGCTAAAACAATTTCTTTATTAAGGTTTTAATCTAGTCTCAGAAAGGAGAGTATATGAAGATGTCTATTTAGTTTGTCATTTTGAAGTGAAAAAATATACATTAATTTTTTGATTAAAAAATTTTTTTATTATGGTAAAAAACAATATAAAATTTGCCATCTTGTCCCTTTTTAAGCCACAATTCGGTAATGTTAAGAATATTTACATTGTTGTGAAAGAGATCTCCAGAATTTTTTCATCTTACAGAACTGAAACTCTATATCCGTTAAACACCAACTCCTATTTGTCCCCTCCTGGCAACCACCATTCTACTTTCTGTTTCCAGGATTTTCCTCATATAAGTGTAATCATACAGTATTTGTCCTTGTGTGACTGGCTTGTTTCACTTAGCATAATGTCCTCAAGGTTCATCTATGTTGTAGCACGTGACAGGACTTCTTTCTTTTTTTAAGGCTGGATAATATTTCATCGTATATATAGACTATATTTTGCGTATCCATTCATCTGTTGACAGACACTTCGGTTGCTTCTATGTATCAGCTATTGTGAATAGTGCCGCTATGAATATGGGTGCAAAAATCTCTTTGAGACCCTACTTTCAGTTCATCAGTGGCAACAGCTGCAAGGAAGTCTGTTAAGATGAGCACTGGGAAGTGGTCACTGAATTGGAAATGAAGAGGTTCCTGGTGGCCTCAGCAGGGCTAGTTTTGGTGGACTGGTGGTAAAGGAAGGCAGATGCTTTGGTTGGGCACTGAATATGAGCTGAGGAAGCAGAGAAACTGAACGAGATGAGAGGACCTTCTTGAGACAGCTAGAAGGAAGTTACATACTATCTCTGTGTGAGTGTAGTGTTACTCTCATGTGGCTGATTGAGAGAGATGAGAAATTCCCTTTCTACCAACCACTGCCCAATAAAGAGGATGAATTTTAAAACATTTCCTGTGAGCTTCCTATATGTAAAAGATGATTCTATATTTCTCAAACAAGTGCTCGTTCCTATGCTCTTTAAAAATGGTGCAATATTTCCATAATTGCTGACCGTATGAAATGCATTTCCTATCATCAATCTCATAAATATTCAGCTATTGTCCCTTTCCCCAAACAGCCAGAGATTTATTCATTATATTGAATTGCAATCTCACCCTTCCTTTCTGCTCCTTTGTAAAGAGGAAGATAATATTTCGGCAGTTTTTGCAACACCTCAGCCTTGAGGGAATGTAAATATAAGCATAATTGATTTTCTGAACGTGCTTTTTTTTTTTCTTCCTATGTCCCAGTGCTTTATGCATTATAGGTAGAATGACTGACAAATCAGTCCTGATTGCTGATTAGAAAGCAGAACATATTAAAAGCGTAGCACATATAACCAGTTGGCTCTCAGTACAGACGCTGGAAAAGTGACACTTCTCAATGCTCTAGTGCTTGCTGTCTAATTACCTGCTTTTTTACTTTGACTTAACTATTCAGGAATTACAATCACCATGACTGGCAGGTCAGGGGTGATTGCTAATTAAATGGTGGAATTCACTTTGCCTCACTCGACGACTCATTCCTTCTCCTCGCCCCTCCAAAGTGATGCTCGTCCTCAAAAAGCATTTCTCCCCTTCCCGTGTTGGCTGGATAATGAAGGCTGGTGCTCTTATCCCTGTTTGAAGCCCAAATTCTCAAGGTAATTTTACTTCAAGGATTGGTGAAATAGGAATTCCGTCCTCTCCCCTTTCTAACTCCTGGTAGAAGGAGCTCTTTTTGTGTCTGTGCCCTTAATGGCAAGGCAAGACCCCTGGGGTTCCTATTCTTCCGTGCATCACCTCAGCAATCAGTTAGTGGCCCTGAAAGGAGAGGCCATCTTTGCCTTGTATTTGAAATGAGAGTGAGTTCACTGTTCACACCAGGAAATCTGTGGGCGCCTGCAGGCTGAAAAGTAAGGATTGATTTCTTTTCACCCTCCCAATAATCTGAACGTCATCTCAGAAGCGCCCAGGATTTAATTGATCTGTGAAAACTTCACAGCAACCACAGCCCCGTATTAAGGACTAAGGATGGTAAAGAGGCTGGAGGCACCAGCAACAGTGAGAAGTAGGGACCTGCTCCTCCTCCAGGGACCTCGTCATTAAGCATCAGAATAGAACTTGATTCTTACAAGTACTTTAAACTAGTTTCTCTTTGTTTTTTTGAAGGTGGCTGGGAGCCTCATAGGAGACTGAACCACATAAGATTGCCAATATCTGTGTGTTTTTCGACTGTAAAGATGGCACTTTCATACGGGTCAGCTTAATATTGACGACTGTCAGAAAAATGGAAGATTAAAGCCCAGATAGAGGAAATGAATTCTGAGTTCCCATCCAGAGTCTTTGTCCCTATTACTAAGGGATTAGTAAAGCTACTCATTTATTCATTAACAAAACATTTGTTGTACATCCTTTTTTGTATTGAGCACTGAGGCGAGAATGCCAAGGGTTGGGTACATACTGGCACTGCTTAATTACCCAGTAGGCAAACTGGGCATGCATGTAAGGCCCCGCAAAATGGGGCATTATATTGTCTGTAATTTAGTTTAAAATCACTCAGCATAGAAAGTGTAATACATATGTGTGGTTTTAGTTAGTTTAACCTACCTCCAGGGGCAGCTTGCTAATATTTGAAGTACCTTAATCAGAAATACACACTCCAGGGTAGGTTAGTCACCATTTGAAAGACTCCTATCAGGTAGCTACTGTAAATGTTTAACTCTCAGCCATTTCCATTAGCACTAGAGGACTTACTAACTAGCCTAAGGGATGCTAGCAATAATTTTAAATTAGTGAGCTAAGTACTATTCTAGATAAGTATATTGGCTAGGACTATGGTACAAGCCCCACTGGCCTTGCATGAGCAAACTATAAGAACCTAGGGTGCTCTTGACCCAGAGCTCTGATTGCCATTAGAGAAGGTTGGCATCCTGTTACAAGGGTATGGTTGCCTCTGCCTTGAGTGAGGCTTTGATGAAAGGTGCCAGTTGCAGTGCTTATTAGGAAATTCATGGACTTATAATACTGGATATATAATTGTGTGTGATTGGTTTTGTTTTCAGGAAAAACATTCTAATAGCAGTGTAGAGGACACATTGGGTGCTCAAGGGCTGGAGAGAGAGTGAGACCAGTTAGGAGGCCACCGTAGTTAAATAATGATGAAGGCCTGAACAATGGTTGTGGCAGTGTGAGTGGATGCAGTAGAGAGGATAGATTTGAAAGATTTATAAGGGGAAAAAAATAGATTTGATGAATAATTGGATATGGGGACAGGGCATGTGAGTGAAGAGGGGTTCATAAAGACAACATCCGGGGTGTCTGATTGGCATGGTGCCATTTACTGAAATAGAGAATCGAAGCTAAGGAAGAGGTTGGGAGCTAGTTGAGAATAAGCTACTTTTGAATAAGATAAAAGTGAGGTGTCTGTAGGACATTCAGTTGGAGTAGCCCAATAGGAGACATATAATATGTACACACCCATGTGCACATACACATATTTATTGTCTGGTGCTCAAGAGGGAGACTTGGGCTGGAGATAGATATTTAATGCACTCAACAAACATCTGTTAATCATTTTCTATGCTCCAGGCCAAGATTGGTGTGATCCTCGCCCTCATTATGATTATAGTATTCGGCAGACAGTATAATGGGCACATTTGAAGTCTCGAGGATAAGGTCACTTAAGGAGAGTACACTTAAAAGTGCAGAAGCAGGATCCCATGAATGATTAACATTTAACATGCAAAAAGAAGAAGAAGGATGAATGATATGAAAGATGGCATATGAATGAAAATGGGAAGGAGGATTGGCCAAACAGGAAGAAAATGAGAAGAGAATGATACCAAGGAAGTTAAGGAACATAAAAGTTTCAAGGAGGAAATGAGAGTGGTATCAAATATTGCAGAAATAAAATAAATAAGGAATAGAAGCATCCATTCAACATAACTCTTTGGAGGTGCATGAATGAGACCATTTTCCTATAGTGGGTGGAATATGGGTTGAGGGCTGAGTACTGAGGAGAGAGTGAGAAGTGATAGAGTGGAAATGCATCGCCAAAAGGCTCGGCCATAGAGAGATACTAGAAACTATTGGGCAGGGGTTTTGGAGAGAGAGAGTTGGCTAGAGCTCTGCTTCTTGCTCTCTGTGATGTAGGAGCAGCACTCTACGGAAGGGAACTGCACGGAAATGAAGTAGGGTAAAATAATCCACAAAACGAAATGCTAAAATAGTAAAGAAGACAGAATAAGTTATTAACTTCAAACTCTGTTCATTTTAAAGAGAACAAATGCCCTGGTAGCTATGTATTTTAGGATGCAACCTGAGGAGTATTGCTTCTCTAACACAGACCTACCATGTAAGCATCAAGCAGACAGAAGCTATCCTGTGAACACTCTCACTGAAGTGAGGGAAGAGGTGCTGTGATCAAAGTGGCCCTTTCACATCTGCTAGAGCTCTGACAGGCCACTTTATATGGCATGTGGTTCCAGGAATGACGTTCCATTACAAGTGAGTCAGCATTTCTGGGACTGTCACACTTTTACTGGAAGTAAGCACCTCCTTATCATCCTGAGCAATTGCTTTCAAGAAATATGATGGGAAAAAATTTCAAAGCTCTGACCTTTCCAAATTTACTCTTCGTTTTTTCAAATTCTCTGTGGAGTTGTTCATAGTAAAGAATTGTTTTCATTAGAAAGTACATGCGGAGTCTATTGGCGATTAACAGCAGCCAAATTTAGCCCCAGGACCAAAGATGAGACACTGCCTAGTAGTCTGGAGCCAAAAACATGGCTTTGAGATCAGATGGGCATGGGCATAGTTCCAACGCTGTAATTCATTAGCAGTGTGACCTGGGGCAAGTTAGCCTCTCTGAGATTCAGTTTCCTCAGCTGTATGATCAGGGATAATAAAAACAACTTTAAGGAATGTTGTAAAATAATATATACAAGATTTTTTGCAAGAAGTAGTTTGCTCAATAGCAAGTATATAGAATTTTTTTTTGGTATATGAATCTGCCTGACTTGATTGGTTAAATTTGAGCAACATTTGTTCAGTATCTATAATAAGCAAAGTACTCGGTCCACATGCACTGCAAAAGGTAAGGAATAGCCAGTATGAAAGATGGTAAATGACTCTTGTTTCTATTTACACCAATAGGTCAAGAAAGACCTCAATCAATTAACTAAATTAAGAAAATACACATAAAAAGGAAGAATTTGTTGAATAAATCGGTGAATTCTTTTGCACTGATTATCACCTAGGAAGCTTGCTGAAGAGCTTTAAAACTGGTGTGCAGCAAAATTGGGTAACAGATTGAAATTCCATTCAGTTTACAAACAGAGCGCATTACCTTTGCTGGGCTCCTGCATACTATATGGGTGACTGGCTTTTAATCAGAGTGTGTTCTGTGCAGGGCCGAAGAGGGGAAGTGGAAGACGGTGAGGGATGTGGACAAAGGAGCTCTCCCAGCTTCGGTTTGCTGGTTGTTTCTGTGCTCTGAACAAATGACAAAGCATCTGAACTAAAGCACAAATAACGCAGCATCAAACTTGCAGTACGCTAATAGAAGTCAATTCTATCAGTGGCAGCATCTGGGCATCTCTAATTTCCCTAGAAATTAAGAGAAACCCATCTGTTTTAAATACAAGGCTTCTTTCTAATCCCTGATCCCTATTCTTAACAATTCAAAGGTGCGCTAACTCCGGAGACCGAGCTGCCATCTTCAGACTTCATTTTACTAGGATAGACTGTGCCAGCTGACCTCATGCAATGGCTTGCTGTCGTTGCTAGACTTCCTCTTCATTGCAATGTGATTCATTTCTGACAGAGAGAAAGCAAGGTAAAGCATTTTAATCCTCCTTAAATTGATGCAGTTTAGCAGGCTCAGCTTTGCAGCCCTCTGACTCCCCAGGGCGTAGTTTTCCCCTTCTGGATGGGATGATGCTTCTGTTCATTCCCCCATGTAGGTAATTAATTCTTGCTGGTGTGCTGGAGAGAAGGTGAAGGCAGGTTGCTTTAGTTTTGAGTCTTTAAAAGACTCCGGTCTCCTTTAACCTAGGGATCTACAGGTATTCCTGGGTATAAGAAGTAGGAATAGCACAAGTAGTAGTAGTAGTAGCAGCAGTAGTAGTAATAATAATAATAATAATAAACCCATTATAATTTTGGATTTAGAAGTTACCTATCTTCAAAAATCTGTGGATTTTTTTCTTTTGAGGAAGATTAGCCCTGAGCTAACTACTGCCAGTCCTCCTCTTTTTGTTGAGGAACCCTGGCCCTGAGCTAACATCTGTGCCCATCTCCCTCTACTTCATGTGTGGGATGCCTACCACAGCATAGCATGCCAAGCGGTGCCATGTCTGCACCCGGGATCCGAACCGGCGAACTCCAGGCTGCCGAGAAGAGGAATATGCGCACTTAACTGCTGCACCACCTGGCCGGCCCCCTAAAGTCTGTAGATTTTCAAAAGTGTGGCTAACCTACATATTGGCCTCCCTGAAAGTGAAAGGAGAAAGCAGACTCACTTCACTGAGGAAATTCAATTTAGGGAATACGTACTCAATGTTCAGTCTGTTTTTAATTCTATATTGGGCATTTTGGCTGGAAGAAAATAAAGGTGATTCTAGATTACGGTCTTTGTTCTTAAGCTCAAAATCTAAAAATGGAGGCAAACTTGCTCTCAAGTAACTGAGCCTGGTACGTCTCAGTGCCAAAGCCCTGTGCACAGTTGTCTTGCTGTCCCTTCCCTCCCTCTCTTTTCTCTTTCCCTCCATCCCTTCTTCAATCATTTACTGAGGACCTATTTTGTGTCAGGCCCAAAGCCAGGTACTGGGCTGTTATTTTGCAACCTCTGGAGTTCCCTGAGTGAAATCTGAAACTGGCCCAGGTATACAGAGGGCAAGGAGAGATGGAAGAAAGAGACAGACGTCTCCAGATTGGTAGGTGGCAGGTATAAGAAGCAAGAGAACTTAGAAACAAGGCTGGTCTTGGGTGGCCGAAAGATGAGTAGACCTCCTTACTCACCTACTAGAATCTTAAAAGTTTATATAAAGACCTGAACAGGGTTCAGTCATGAATACCATCTAGATGGTCTCAACAACACATTGGTCTCTCAAGCCTGCATCCTTGAAAACAGCTCCCACTGTGGGAATGGTGGGCAGAGTGTACATTTCAAGGACAGGGGTACAGGTGAGGAGCCTCTGATTGCCCTGACCCAGCTTGTGGTTCAACTGGTGGTCACGCCCTCTCAATGACCTCCTGCAACATGAGGGTACAGACACAAAGAAGGGCATGTTCTGTAGAGACCTGCGGTCTCCTAGGGGAGTCTCTCTCTTGGAGGAAGGAAGAGGCAGAGGTGCAAATGCTTGTGAGGGAGACAGCAGGTGTGTACATGTGTGTGGTCCGGAGCCTCAAAAACTTCTGCTTGCATACTCTTCCCCTGACTCTCTTCTTCCCAAATACTCCCAGTGAAGAGGAAAAGAGGAGTAGGGCCTCGGAGAAGACCTTCCAATTGTTCTTGGTAAGTCACCTGGATATTTTAGCTTCTCTTTGTTTTGCTTAATAACTGTTATGAACTGATACTGCAGTGAACTATACTGCACGCAGGAATATGTGCAGAAGTGAGAGGAGCAAAACTTAATTTTGAGAAAATTCTGAGTTTGAAAGTTAACGTAGCTAAAGGCTGGAGATGGTTTAGTTTTCCAGAGATTGGGGAATGGAGCACTGGGATCGTGGACAGCCTGGTTGCTACAGGGATTGCAAGAGGATTAATGCCAGGAATTAGGCACCTTAAAAGTCAGCACAGCTGATAAAAGGTTACTCAGAGATTTGGGGAATGTAAGAGTCTAAGTAAATCCATTGTGGGTGGGTGAAAGATGCTCATACTTGAACAATGTGGTGGTAACTCACCACTTCCTACTGAGTCAAGCTCGAATTCTTTTTTGGGAGGCAGTTTCTATTTTTTAAATTTTTTCCTGCTTTATTGAGGTATAATTTACAATTAAAAATTATATATATATATTTATATCTACATCAAGTGTACAACTTGATGTGATATATATCTACATTATGAAATAATCACCAAATCATGTTAATTAGCAGACCTGTCACCTCACAGTTACCATTTTAAAAAATTTTCTTTTTTTGTGGTTAGAACACTTAAGATCTACCCTCTTAGCAAATCTGAAGTATTCAATACAGAATTATTAACTATAGTCACATTGTTGTACATTAGATCTCCAGAACTTAATTCATCTTGTGTGACTGAGTATTGAAAATTCCATGTATAAGTGACATCAAATGGCATTTGTCTTTCTGTGTCTGGCTTATTTCACTTAACATAATGTCCTCCAGGTTCATCCACATTGTTGCAAATGGCAGGACTTCCTTCTTTTATATGGCTGAATAATATTCCATTGGACATCTATATATGTTACATTTTCTTTATCCTTTCATCTGTTAATGGACACTTAGGTTGTTTCTGCATCTCGGCTATTGTGAGTAATGTTGTAATGAACATGGGAGTGCAGATATCTTTTCAAGAGACTGATTTCATTTCTTTAAATATATACCCAGTAGTGGGTTTGCTGGGTCATATGGTAGTTCTATTTTTAAATTTTTGAGGATGCTCTATACTATTTTCCATAGTGACTATACCAATTTACATTCCCATCAACAGTGCACACGGGTTCCCTTTTCTCCACACCCTCATGTTATCACTTGTCTTTTTGATAAGAGTCATCCTAACAGGTGTGAGGTGATATCTCACTGTGGTTTTGATATGCATTTCCTGTTGATTAGTGATGTCGAGACCTACTCATATACCTGTTGGCTATTTGTGTGTCTTCTTTGGAAAAATGTCTATTTGGGTTTCTTGCTCTTTTTTTTGTGTGTGAGGAAGATTGTTGCTGAGCTAACATCTGTGCCAATCTTCCTCTATTTTATGTGGGATGCCACCACAGCATGGCTTGATGAGCACTGCTAGGTTCGCGCCCGGGATCCAAACCTGTAAACCCCGGGCTGCCGAAGTGGAGCATGGGAACTTAACCACTATGCCACTGGGCCAGCCTCTCTCTTGCTTATTTTTTAATGAATAAAATTGCATTGTATGTACATATTACGTTTTCTTTATCCTCCACCTATCAATGGACATTTAGGTTGCTTCCACATCTTGGCTATCATGAATAAGGTTGAAATGCACATGGAAGTGCAGATATCTCTTTGAGATCATGATTTTATTTCCTTAGGATGTATACCCAGAATTGAGATTGCTGGATCATATGGAAGGTCTATTTTTAACATTTTGAGGAACTTCCATAGTGTTTTCCATAGTGACTACACCAGTTTATGTTCCCACCAGCAGTGCACAAGGGTTCCCTTTTCTCCATATGCTTGCCAACTCCTGTTATACTTTATCTTTCTCATAATAGCCATTCTAACAGGTGTGATATTGGCATTCTAACGTTGTGGCTTTGATTTTAATTTATCTGATGATTAGTGAATTTGAGTACCTTTTCACATACCTATTGGTCATTTGCATGTCTTCTTTTGGGAAATGTCTATTCTGGTCCTTTGTCCATTTTTTAATTGAGTTGTTTGTTCTTTTGCTATTGAGTTGTATGAGTTCCTTATATGTTTTGGATATTAACCCCTTGTCAGATATATGGTTTACAGTATTTTCTTCCATTCTGTAAGTTGCCTTTTCACTCTGTTGATTGTTTCCTTGTGCAGAAGCCTTTTAGTTTGATATGATCCTATTTATCTATTTTTGCTTTTGTTGCTTGTGCTTTTATTAGTGTCATATCCCAAAAATCATTGCCAAGACCAATGCCAAAAAAGATCTTCCCCTGTTTTCTTCTGGGAGATTTATGGTTTCATGTCTTACATGTAAGTCTTTGGTCCGCTTTAAGTTGATTTTTGTATCTGGTGTAAGATAAGGGTCTAATTTCATCTTTTCGCATGTGGATATCCAGTTTTTCCAACACTATTGAAGACATTATACTTTCCCCATCGTGTGTTCTTGCCACCCCTGTTGAAGATCAGTTGACTGTAGATGTGTAGCTTTATTTCTGAGCTCTCTATTCTATTCCATTTGTCTACATGTCTATTTTTTTTTTTTTTTGCCAGAACCATACTCTTTTGATTACTGTAGCTTTGCAATATATTTTAAATCAGGAAGTATGATGCCTCCAGCTTTGTTCTTCTTGCTAAAGATTGCTTTGGCTATTTGAGGTCTTTTGTGGTTCCATATGAATTTTAGGATTTTTTTTTATTTCTGTGAACAATGTCACTGAGATTTTAATAGGGACTACACTGAGTCTGGAGATCAGTTTGAGTAATATGGACATTTCAACAATATTAATTCTTCCATTCCAGGAACATTGCTATCTTTACATTTATCTGTGTCTTCTTTAAATTCCCTCATCAATGTTTTCTCAAGTTCAAATTCTTTAACCTAGATGTTAAGATCCTCTGTGGTTTGGTCTTTGGTGAACTTTCTAGGTTGATTTCCTACTATTCTCTAATTGACTGTCTATGCTTTGGGTGAACTGAACTGCCCTCTGAATACATTTTCTCAACTCAATGTCTTTTCTTACACTAAACGGGAGTCTTTATGAGGTTGCCTTTCTCTAGCCTCATGCCCATGTTCCTACTTATTTAAATCCAATCTATCCTTCATGCTCCATCCCTTTGCCTTCATGGAATCTTAATTTATCCCCAGCAAGAAGCCTTCTCCCTTTCTTTTGAAAATCCGTTGCACCTAATTTGAATCTCTTTCGAGGCTGTGTGACAATTTTCTTTTCTTGTCTTCTCCCTTAATGGGCCATAGGCATATCAAAAACAGAGACCATATACTGACCATTTTTGTATCTTTTATACTGCCTTGAACATAGTAAAAACTCAAGAAATATTTAGCCAGTAAATGCATACTCTCTGAATTTGAAATTGGGGGTTTTGGATGTTTTTGGTTATTATCTTAAGTTCTCAAATGTTTTAGTTTATTGTCTAAAACTCCTAAAACTGATTCTCATCTTATGGTGTCTTTTTTCCATCAATTCTTTTTCACCCAGACTCCTTAGAGCTATTTCTGATAGTTTCTTCTTATTGCCGCCGTATCTAGTCAGTTTCTATATCTTCTTAAGTTTTCATTTAAATAGGATTTGTCTTTGTTGAAACTCTGTCTGAGGTTTTCCAACAGTCTGCTCAATGATCTTCTTAATTGTAGACTTTCTCTCTCTAGTCTCCCATTCCACCACCCCACAAAGCCAGACTCACTCTTCTAACAAGTAATAGTAATAATAGCTAATATTTATTGGGCACTTGTGAAGCACTAGACATTGCATTTACATATTGTGTCTCATTTTATTTTTCCAACAAACCTATGAGATAGTGTTATGGACTGAACATTCGTGTCCCTTCAAAATTCATATTTTGAAGTCCTATCCCCAGGGTAACTATATTTGGAGATAAGGCCTTTAAGGACGTAATTAAGGTTAAATTGAAGTCATAAGGGTAGGGCCTGATCCAATAGGATTAGCGTCCTTTAAGAAAAGATTTTACAGATCTCACTCTTTCTCTCTCTCCATTCACATGCACCAAGGAAAGGCTATGTGGGGACACAGCAAGAAGGTGGCCATCTGCAAGCCAGAAGGAGAGCCCTCCCCAGAAACTGACTATGCTAACAACTTGATCTTGAACTTCTAGCCTCCAAAATTGTGAGAAAACCATTGTTTAAATCATGCAGCCCATTTTCGTTATCTCAGTCTGAGCAGGCTAATATAGGTAGGATACAATATTATCCCATTTTATAACGAGGATCAGAGCTGCTAAATGACTTGCTCAAATTCTTGCAGCTTGTAGATTCTAGAACTAGGATTTTAATTCATATTTCTTCAATTCCAGATTCCTGTTCTTAACCACTGCAGTGAATTCCTCATGCTTTCATATTTTGCTCCCAATGGTGTGCTAGAAAACTGGCTTTCTGGGGAAAAAAAAGCCTGATTTATAGTGCTTGGCAATTTCTGTGGAGTAAATACTCTCACATTTCAAGCTACCCATGGTTTAACAACCAATTCAAATTTCAAGCTACCAATGGTTTAGCAACTAGTTCTGAACATTTAATAATTGGTTCTTGCAAGCCAGTACAAGCTTCCTCCAGCACACCATTGGTTGCTCCCTTGCTCAAGAACCTCTCAAAGAAAAGAAAGACTCTAATAAGAGTAAAAGCTTCCTGAAGGCAAGAACAATGCTTGTCTTTTTAATTAATGCAGTAGGTTTTCCCTAAGTATTTGTTGAATATTTATTGGCCACTTAGGAGATTTTATGTCTATTATTTCAATTAACTAATGGTCTGTGAGGTAGATATTATTATTCTCATTTTAAAGATTAGAAAAATGAGATTTAGTAGAGTAAGTAACTTGACCTCTTTCCACTGTTATCCTAGGGCAAGAATTCTGCCTCCCCTGTGATTTCAACAAAAGCAGAGTTTTACATAAAACCCTGTGAATACTTGATGGATGATTGCTTGCGTCATCCTGAGAATTCTGATTCCCAATTCTGTGAGATGCATAACCATTTCTGTTAAAATGGTTAAATTTTGTTTTACATAGATGATCTTATGTATGTGTCTGTGTGTGTGTGTGTGTGTGAGTGTATGTATGTACCTGGAACAAAATAATAGTGGTTTTCTTAAACCCACCTGGAAATATTAAATCTAGAAACAGAACAAGAGATGTTTTTCTTGGCTCCACACTGAGGGTTAAGAATATACTTTTCAGTGCCCCAAAGGAGCCAAATCCAGGGGCCAACCTCGTTTTGAGGAGAAAATAAAGGATGCTGTTAATTGGGACATGATTTAGCGCTGCTCTGTTGATTTGCCTGGTGTCTTCACACTCAACCTGAGACAGATTCCTGTGCCAGACATCGGGGATCTGAAGAGAAGACATTCAAGCCTGATGAATTTATAGACTGTGTTAAAGTGTGTATCTTCTGGATCCTAAACTATGGCTAGAAGAGGAAGTGCTGGGCCTCAAAAACCAGCTCTATGAGGAACAACTTGGATCAAAGGGCTGTATACTGTGATTGATAAGTCTGAGGTAGGAGGTAACTACTACATGTGTATTATATTTGAAATACCACTGGGCTCTGTTGAATCTCTTTAATAAATGGAAGTTTATTAAGGACTCAAAGATAAAGTGGGGGGAAGACATACTGATGTCTCAAATCTAGCCATAATGTCTTCCTAATATCTTTGTGTAAAGTAGAAAAAGGTAATGTTTCCTTGAGACATGTTACTGACGTTCGTCTGAAAATTTTCATAATGAATGGACATATCTATGATAAACAGGATATGAATGCCACCCTCCTAGCGTAGTGCAATGCATAATCTATACAACCATATGTTGCGGCCTTACAGGGGTTATCAAAAGTGTGTAAAAAATATAGTGGTGTGGAGGACAAGGGAGTGATGGGGAGGGATACTAATTTAGTCAAATTAAAAAAGGATTCTTATCCAGAATCTATAATAAGATGTAACATTTATATAATCTCCTTCATATTCTGAGCGGCATGAAAAAGTTAAAATCTAATTAACCTTTAATGCACTAATCTGAAGATTATTATATCAATTTTAAATGGATCAAAGTGAAGCAGGGAGGGTAAATGCCTGGCCTAAGGCTGTTGAGTGGGTGGCAAGATTTAAAATGGAACTGTCTCCAGTTCTCTGTTGGAAGGGCTAGTTTTTTCTCGTTTTTCCCTAGCCATCCAGATGAGACTTAAAGCAAAGCTTTAAGATACAAGTGGAAAGAGACAAAGGCTGGACATATAAATAGATTTGAATAGGTTTAGATAAATTCATAGATGACAGACCCACAGTGGTAACCTCGGGAGATAAGGGGGCCTAAGTAGCATCCCTAACTATTGCACATAGTAGCAGTACCAAGAATGGCTCTTGAGGGAAACACTGACAGAGTTAGAAAACTAGGTTGCGGCTGGGGATATCTGTTTCCTATCACTGTGGGTCACCCTAAAGTTCTTATTAATGTTTGCCTGCCTGCCTTCTCCTCTTCCTCTTCTTTCTTCTTTCCTTCTGTCCTTCTTTTGATTATCGATTTTAAAACCTCCTGCAGACACAGGTTATTGCTGCAAAAGAACAGAACTGGGGCTGTATTTCCAGCTGCCTCAGAACCACAAAATGTTCGGTAGAAAGCTCTCTTCTGGTCTATTTCTTGGAATATCTATGATAATCCTTGCTTATTAAAGATGAATAAACTATGGTTCCCAGTCTGAAAGAGTTATATACTGATAATGATGATAATGGCAGGCTAATAAAAATAACAACAACAATATATTGAGGTCTTACTGTGTGTCAGGCACTGAATTAATTCCATTACACACAGACATTAATCCTACTCACAATGATTTTGTGAAATAGTTATTCTATCTCCTTTTTGTAGATCTAGAAACTGGAGCATCGAGAAGGGATGTGACTTTCTCATTACAAGCTAGCAAGGAAGGGGATAAGACATAAAAATTATAAAACAAGGAAGAAAGTAAAGAAGACTGAAAGAAGGAGCACACTCTGAACCGGAAGTTCACGACAAGAGGGATGAGCTGAGGGTTCAAAATGATATCTGAACTGGCTCTTGAAGGACAGGCATAGAATGGTAGGTGGAAAATGAATGTTCCAGAGATATAATGTGTCACAGATATTTGTTGCTTTTGGCTGCCCAGCCTCTATTATTTGTTCTTTTGGTACTCCCACTGTAATTTACTTTTGAGGAATTCTCTTCTCCTATCGAATACTGTTTATAAAATTATCTATCAAGGTGCTCTGATTTTCTCTAGCCAAAGCCAGGTCAATTGAATACTCTCTGGAGCTGGAATATGAGCAGAATGACAAAAAACCAGGCCAAAACAAGAAACTCAAAAATCTGGAGCTTATTTATTCACTTTGTGCCCTGAAGAGATTGTCCAACAGTTCCTGCTACTGAGCGCAGTCTTCCCCGAACAACTCTGGCTCCAGTCCTTTCTGTGCCTTGCTCTTCAGATTCTGTGAATTTCCACACATCCTTCCAGCACATCTCCTTGTTCCTAAGGTGGCCAAGTCACTTTTTGTGGCTTGTAACAAAGAACTCAAAATGGTAAGAATAAAGGAACGTGTGGAGTACCCTGCAGAGTGCCAAACCGTCCAGATTGTCAGCAGTGCAGAATGCGTGAAAGAGAGTAGTAGTCAGAGATACATCTGGAAAGGTAATTTGGAGCCAGGCTGGATGAGGTTGAATGCCAGGTTAAGGAGACTGAACTTCACTTGGTGAAAAATGGAGAACAATTGAAGCATCTAAACTGGGGTGATATGATTGTATCTCTCCTTCAAGATTAGTCTAACAGCAACACTGGAGAATGTGGATATTGGAGACAAGATGACCCTTTAGGAAACTATTGCAATTGTCCAGGCAGGAGATCACAAAGGCCTGGACTCATGGTGTGGAAGTGGCAATGAAAAGGTGTGCATGGATGAAAAAGTTCCTTGCTCTTCCAGACAGGAGCCAGGGCAAGAGAATACTGATTTGTAATAGAGCTGGTGTGGGAGCACATCCCATAGGCATATAGAACTGATGAATTCTATTGCGTTGCACCTTAGGCACCCTAGAGAGCAAGGTTGGGCTCGTAAACAGGAATGCAGAAACTCAGTCTGGAGAGCAAGTCGGTTGGATTTGGATCAAATTAATATCTTGAGTTGTTGATGCTGAAGCTTCAACCGCTCCCTTGACATATAATTTTTGGTTGAGGCAGCAGGCAAGAGAAGTTCCCATTTGGAAGATTTGGTATTTCTGTGGTTTCTTCTCTTGAAAAAATTAAAATATAAGCCCATTTTTTTTTAGTGGTTCATAAAAAGTTGCAAAGGGGAAAACATTATTGAGCAATAAAAGGTGTGTTTATGTGCATTCATAAGAAGTGGGCTAGAGACCAACTCCCATAAATGTGTTCAACTTGTACCTCAGTACTGAACAATTACAAGAACCCTGGAGGCTCCTATTTCACTTGGAGGATGTAACAGAGGCAGCCTTTGCAGCTCTTCCAGGCTAATGAACTTGACAAAGACTGAATTGAGGAGCCTGCCCCTTTAAGTGTTGACAGTAAGCAAAATTGTGATATTAGCAAAGATGGTCTTTGGAACCCAATTCTTTCACTTTTTCTCCCTGGCTTGGCAAACACCGATGTCTCCATGCATCCCTCTGTGCTGCCAGCCAGCATCGTTGGCTCTGAGCCTATCTCACTTGGCAACAGCCACTGCTTATTAGGTTTGGGGACACCACTTTCAGGTGACATTTTGTTGTCCAGGCACTGTAGCAAGTGGTTTTCCGTTGTGAAAACTAGACCCTTGATATCTACAGATATAAGATTTCCTTACAGAAAAACAGGGATGGTGCCCTATTCAGCTGGCTGTGATATTACTCTCCCAGTTCTCAGGACCTAGTTGGGAAGTGGGAGGGATATGTTTGGGGAAGTTGGTCGTGGAAACTTATCCATGAAATAAACTACAGAAACAGTTGCTCATTTCATGTGGGAGCAAGGCCAGCTCTGCCTCCCACAGAAGATGTTACCTGAGACATACACGGGCCTCGGAGGCCAGAGATTTTTCCTTATGGTCTCTTGACTCCTTCTTAGTTCCTAACACTTAGAAATGTTCTGGTCAAACAGGATCGAAGGCCCTCTTGAGGCAGAAACTATCAGGAACAAAATGCCTCAACATTAAACTTCCCTTCCTTTTACGTAAGTCTTGGATAGTTGAGTCTGTTGGTTTCTTATTGCTTCTGTAATAAATTTTTATAAATTTGGTGGCTTAAAACAACACAAACTTATAATCTTACAGCTCTGATGTCAGAAATGAGCTAAAAGCGAGGGATCAGCAGGGCTGCATTTCTTTCTGGAGGCTCCGGGGAATATGTTTTCTTGCCTTTTCCAGCTTCTAGAGGCTGCCTGCATTGCTTGGCATGTATCCCCTTCCATCTTCAAAGCCAGCAATGGCTAGTATACTCTTTCTCACATAGCATCATTCTGGCCCCAAGTCCTCTTCTGCTTCCTGCTTCCGCTTTTAAGGACCTTTGTGACTATATTGGGTTCACCTGGATAATCCAGGAAAATCTCCCTATTTTAAGGTCAGCTGATTAACAACCTTAATTCTGTCTGCAACTGTAATTCTCTTGCCATGCAACACAACATATTCACAGGTCATGGGGATTAGGACTTGGACATCTTTGGGGGTGCAATCATTCTGCCTATCACAGTGAGGAAGGATGAAAAAATCTGCCCCTTTCTCTTCTGTGTTCTGATTACTCTTCAAATTTTTTGTGTGTGTGTGAGGAAGATTGGCCCTGAGCTAAGATCTGTTGCCAATCTTCCTCTTTGTTTTTTTCCTCCCCAAAGCCCCAGTACATAGTTGTGTATCCCAGCTGTAAGTTGTTCTAGTTCCTCTATGTGGGGTGCTGCCACAACATGGCTTGATGAGCGGTGTGTAGGTCCGTGCCTAGGATCTGAACAGGTGAAACCCAGGCTGCTGAAGCAGAGCACACCAACTTAACCAATCGGGCAAGGGGCTGGCCCCTACTCTTCAAATTTTTAAAAATTCTTAAAATATATTCAACGTAGTTCACAGGCTTCAAAAAGAGAACAGAAGAAGAAATTTCTGATGATTTCACAGTGCAAGGCCCTGGGCTAGGATCTATTAGAGGTACAAAGGAGTGTATGTGGAATTATACTGCCTTTAAGGAATTTTTACACACTTTTTGAATGCATGAGACAGACATGCACAGACAACAGAGAAGAGCAGGATTTGATAAAAGCCATGAATGGTTTAGCCAGTTGGTGCCATGGGAGTTTAGAAGAGGGAGCATGGCTCTGCATTCCATTGACCCAACGTTTCCCTTCCCAACCTACAGTCACTCCTTCCAGCGAAGCACTTCAATAAGGCTTTATGGGAGCAAATTTTCTCCATCATTTTTTATTACAGCGGGTATCCTCCAGCACAGGGGAGGGAAAGAACGAACGCCAAGTGTCCGTGCAAGTTGGCCCCAGACACCTATAACTTCCGTGATCCTCCCTTTATACACAGAATGGTGGAGAGATTGCTTCTCTTTCCTTCTAAAGCAGCTAGTTCCTCCAGACTGATAACAAGAGTCGGCAGAAAGCTGAGAGCAAGAGTGCCGCTCGTTGGCACAGCAGCCACGGTGAACAAGGAGAGAGAGAATCACTTTGTAAAAGGACGGGAAAGAAAGGAGGAGGGTTGACTAGAAACCTGTAAGCATTTTCAAAGGAGACCACAGGAAAGAAGTAAACAGCAGCAATAAATAATTCCTACCACAAAGGTTTTGTGGTCTTTTCAGCTGCCTTCATCTTTGAGCATCTTCCGGGACTGGACATGGTTGGTGAGGAGATATTTGAAGAGGGATGGAATGAATATAAGTATCTTTGGGGATAGCTCATGTAACCATTTTAAAATGGAGTCTTCAGGACTTGCTTCTGTCCCTCTTTTATTTGTAGAACAATAAACCTATACAGAAATGTGCTCAGATGACTGCTGAGCTTTACTGATGCAGTAGTGGGAGCAAATACACACTTTGCCTCCCAACCTACCATCCGTGGCCAGTTTCCTGCAGCAATACCTCCAGCGTGATGGGAAACAGGAATTCCTTCTCTCTTCCTGGTGCAGCAGCTCCTTCCTTAACCTACCTAAAGGTACATCCTCTGGAAATGACAGTATGGAAGCATGCAAACGTTTCAACCCTCCTAATGAAGAACAAATGAATGTGCACACGTGGCTTTAATTCAACGTTAAAATCATTTTGCATAGTGTCATTTTAATATGTGAAAATGCAAGGATTTCTGAAAAGGAATCCTTTTCCATCCAGAGTGCTTCAGTTTGAGAATTTTTCATTCCTAGTAAATAAACCTGCCAAAAGATGAAAAAGCAGTCTTGGAGACCTGACCTCCAGCACTGTGGAGGGGAGTCGATAAGAATAAAACAAGCAGAAGAGGTAATCTCATAGATGGCTCCCTTCCCACCAATGAGCATCCAGCATCATAAAGAACAGCCAACGCTAAAGGGCTGCCCCCTGATTAACACCTGTGGTCCAAAGGAGTCAGCAGCAGGTCAGATCACTGTCCTCCTGGTTTCTTTTGAATCTTTCCTGACTTCTTCGCATGATAGAGCCCTGGTGACCCTTAAAGCCGAAAATATATTTCTTCGTTATTCAGAGTGGCAGTAAAGTGTCTTTAGGAAGCCAGGTGCATTGCCTAAACCATGGCTGTAAAGGTGATGATTTCCTTTTCTACAACTAGTAATGTTGCCCATTATAGGGCTGTCAGTCAAAGACAAATTAGAGAGTATGACTTGTTTTTGTCCTAGAAAAGCAGGCCTATAATCATAGACCTGCCCAGAGGGGAGGAAATGTAAAGGTTACCATTCTCACTTTTAAGCAACCTATTCCTTCCACATCCTGGACAGGTCTAGCCTCTACTTGAATACTTCCTATAATAGGAATCTCACAACCTCATTAGTAGACCAGGGGTCAGCACACTTTTTCTGTAAAGGGAGAGATAGTAAATATTTTAGGCTTTGCAAGCGCTAGGGTTTTGTTTCAACTGCTCAACTCTGCCTTTGTGTGTGTAAGCAGCTATGGACAATATGTAGATAAATGGGTGTGGATGTGTTACAATAAAACTTTATTTACAAAAACAGGCGGTGAGCTGGATTTGGTCCACAGATCTATTTTGCCTACCCCGAGGTAGACCATTCTTCTGTGAGACAGCCCTAGTTGTTACAAAGCTCCACTTTGAGCCCAAATCTGCCTCCCTTTAATTAGCCACAACCCTTTATATCCTTTACCGTGCATTACTTTGCTTAAAAAAAATTTGAATGACTAGCCACTACTCTGTCTTTTGTATCTGAGTTATTCACGACACATAACTTCTCCAACCTGAGTCATCTTGTTCTAAAGACCACATGATTATCTGATGGTTTCATTTATTCATCCATTTATCAATCACTTATTGAGCACTTGAGTAGGTGCTGGGGATACAGAAATTTTAAAAAAAGCCTTGTCCACTAGGAGTTAACAGTCTTGTGGGAGAAGATAATAAATAAATGGAGGAAAAAGCTGTTAGAGATATTCACGATAGGAGGATGAATGGGAGCCCGTGAGGGTAGCACCCGCCCAGAGGGGTGGAGAGTGGAGAGGATGGGAGGCTTCCTCAAGGAGGTTACGCTTGAACTGAGTGTTAAGGAGCTGGTCAGGGAGAAATTAGCAGTGCATTTTGGGAATTGTATGTGCAAAGGTACACAACTGACAGAGTCTACAGTTCTACATTCCAGGAGCCAGAGGGAATCTACTGTGACGGGAGTGCAGTGGACTTGGGTGTGTGTCAGGATGGGATGAAGGTGGAGGTGAGGCTGGAGATGTAGGCAAGGGGGGAATCTTGCCTGTCTTCTTTTTTGTTTTGAGGAAGATTAGCCCTCAGCTAACATCTACCACCAAACCTCCTCATTTTTGCTGAGGAACACTGGCCCTGAGCTAATATCCTTGCGCATCTTCCTCTACTTTATATGTGGGACACCTACCACAGCATGGCTTGACGAACGGTACGTAGGTCAGCATCTGGGATCTGAACCGGTGAACCCCGGGCTACTGAAAGGGAACATGCGAACTTAACTGCTGCACCACTGGGCCAGCCCCATTGCCTGCCCTCTTAAAGTCAAAGGGAGTCAGCCAAGGTAAGTGTAATTCTGCTGGTGGCTGAAAATATTTTGGCAAAGCGTTCTCTGATTTGGTAGAAAAAATTCTATTTTATAAGCAAGACATTCTGACTGTAAGCCCCCAGCCCGTGGTTTGAAAATACTGCAAGTCTGAACATCTGTGGCAGTACTGTACATTCACATTCAGGATATACATTTGCAGCATCATTTATTGGATTTTTAGTTTGGTTCTGAAATGTTGATAACAGACATCTACTGTCCCTGTCTAAAAACAAGTTGCAGGGATTTGCCTGGAACTTATCAGAAGACTCTAAACCAGGTGCTGGATGCTTGCAGGTTCTCTGGCTCCATGATATGCCAACTGTAGCTGGGTATATACAATATACATATACATATATACATATACAATATACATATACAGACATGCAAGGTTTCCTGACATATTCTCTGACATCCCTCGAACCTCCTTATTACAGATTTTACTTTTGACTTCTGTAGAATGGTGCCTTAGATCTTTGCACATATTCCTTTTACTTCCAAGTGTGTTTTCCCTTTCACTTTACAACCATCCAAATAACCTTTCACTGGTCCTGCAGCACTGTGAATGACTCCCCAGTTCTTCCCCCTTATTTGCTCATTCTCTGACTTGCCTCTGAGCTCCCAAGGCTCCTTGAGCACACTGTCAAAGAATTCAAGGCCTTGCATCATTATTGCTTTACTTGTTTCTCCTCAACTAGACTCTGAAAGTAGAGGCCAAGTCTTATTTCGTTTTGTGTTACGACATGATGTACATAACTTGACTAACAATAATGGTTACTGAACCAATGTTTACTAAGTGAATAAATAAGTGAATGAAAGAACCAAGGAGATTTACCATATGTCCTTAGCCAGAGTCTTGATTAACCATGACTTATCCTTTGGTTATCTGGGGACTATTACCAATACAGAGTGGTGCAGGGAGGGGAGGGCCACAGATAGTTCCTTTAGTATAGAGTTGTGCTGTCCAATACCATCACCACTAGACACCCATGGCCATAGTGCATTTGCAGTGTGGCTAGTCCAAACTGAGATGTGCCGTCAGTGGAAAATATATACGGATGTCAAAGACTTAGTATAAAAACAGAGTAAAATATTGTGTTAATACTTTTAAAATATTGTTTATATTTTGGAATTATAATATTTTAGACAGATTAGGTTAAATAAAATATATTTTTAAAAGGAATTTCACCTATATTTTTTTTTTTACTTTTTTAATGAGGCTATAAAAACGTTTAAAATTATATGTGTGGTTCACATTTGTGACTCATATTACATTTTTATTGGACAGCATTCATATAGAGAGCAGAATCCTTCTCAAGGAAATGCTTGCTGCTCCCCTCCATCTTGGCAGTTTTTCTAGAGGGTCTTGCATTCAGGTATCAGGTCCCGTTACCAGACACGAATTTTCATTTTGTCTTTAGAAAATGTAGTCCCTATACCGCTTCATTGCTGGGACAGTAACCAGCCCCTTGAGGAGTCATCTGTCTTTCAACCTCATGGCACAACTCCGTGGGAGTTGTCCAATAAGACCCGAGAAGGCAGGCACCATGTACTCAGCCAGTCCCTGTAATACTTCTGCACAGCTGAGGACACTGTAGCTGACATTTTGACTGACCTCCTGGAAAACTTCTCTTGCCCTGGCACAAACATATTCCTTATTCCAGGTAGGCCTCAGTCAGCCAGCAATTCTCGACAAGTCTGGTTTGATTATTTTCTACGACTCGTGAGATCAAGGGAGATAGCGATGTGAAATAGCATGGTACCCAAGTTAGTTGCTGTTTTCGTGGTTGTTAGTAACAAAATCTTCTCTTTCTTTATAACAGTAGAGAACAGAAGCAAAGTTCCAAATTATTTCTGTTAGTTTTCCTGTTATGAGATTGAGGGAAGGGGGAGGGAAGGCAATGGAAAGTGGATTTCCTTTACTTAATTATATTTTACTTAGACCAGAACTAAAACTGCATTCCTTCCACCCATATCTTTTCCATGCCTTTGCTCTTTCTCCTATTAAAGATGTCCTCTGAGCTGTCTCCATTTGGAAATGTCCCACTCGTCCCTCAAAATCCAACTCAAATAATGTTTCTGTTAAACCTACCTGCTTGGGTCTCCTGGCATAGAATTTTATTTCTACCCGAATTCTGCCATTTAACAAACAAATAGTACCTGTAATTCATCTGTTTATATTTCTCTCCCACCAGATCATACTCTCCTTAAGAGCAGGGACTATCTCCTTATCCTTTTTGTATATCCCATGCCTGTTACCATCTCACATTGCTTAGTGCATGGTAAGTGCGGGGTGAATATTTGTGGAATAATTGAATGGATGAATGAATGAGTTAATCTATCATCTGAGAAGAGTAGTGATTGGTAAAAGAAGTGGGTGACAAGACTTTTTTTTTCAAATACTGCTTGCCAAATCGACACGCAAATGAAGGGCAGAGTGTACATTTCAGTTACGTTTGTATAATGACCACAATTAGAATAACAAACAAGAAGAGGCTGTTTACATATCCAACTGGAATTCCTGAGGCTGCCAAATCCGTCATAAAGCACTGAGTGGAAACGCTTTAACGAGCTGCTAGATATGCCACATGTGGTATAATTTGCCCCAAGCTTTGTGGCCTCCAAGGGGAAACTTCCGATAGGCCCCAAATGTTGCCTGCGTCTAAAGGCACCCAGGGGCACTTGGAGTATAATCTAAGTGATGGGGATAGGAGCGCCGTTCTGTAAAGTCAGGTCAGTTGTGGGCATGCTCCCAGTTTCTTATGCTCCATATACTTTCTATGCTATAAAAGCCTAGGCACTCTAGCTGGACCAAGAGTGAAAAATAATCAACACAGAGAAGACAAAATTAATGTTTCCTTTTTAATTTAGAAATTATTGGATTTTCACGTCATCCTTGCATTTACCCAACTGTCGTATTTGAAGAACACCTGAAAAATGTAATGTAATCCGTGTCTCCTTTTTTCACCTCTCTTGCATTGGTGTGGCTGTGGTTTTCCAGATGGTTGCATATACAGCACAACAATACAGGTCGGTGCACACAGCTGTGGCTCTACTTTAGGCCACAATAGCTAATAGCCAGGCCGGAGCCCAGAGGCACTAGTTCTAAGACTTTCACGTTTGTTTCTTTGCGTGTGAGCTTTGATATCTTCACACTGCATTTAGTAAATGGTGAATTTCTAGAAAAATTGAGAATTTTGGTTGTTATAGTGGTACTTATCAATTTTACAGAAGTTCCTCTAATACAAAGGAAAATTGATTGAGCTGAAAAAGTCCCTACTAAGGAATAAAGGACATTCTGTTGTAGCAGGGTGTTGTAGGGGAGGGAGGGATAGAAATTTCCCCCAGGTTTATTGACATATAAACTACATATGGCCAGAAAGCATTAGAAGAAGAATGTCATTTTAAAACAATTCAGGAAAAGGCTTGCTTTGTGCCATTTCTTATGATTACAGGCTGGGAGCCTGGAACAAGATATCAGCATTTAATACCCAAGCTAGTTTATGAAAAACATTAAGCAGTAGGCTTTTTGCTTTAACCTTTTAAATATTCTGGAAGCTAATTGTCCAGACCATCTCACCCTTCCAGGTTAATGAGGTGGCTAACAGGCCACAATAGAAAATGACTGCCCGATCAAATTATGACAAACAAAACAAAAGGAAAAAAATGGGAAAGTCTGAAGTTACATTGGCTTTTATTGTCTTTCAAAGAATGTACAGCAGCATTGCCATTCTGTTGTCTCCTTGTGATAGATTGCAAAAAGAATCAGAAAAGGCACAATGTGAATCTGCTCTCAGGACAATGATTGTAATCAAAATAGGAAACGGTACAAATGTAAGCCATTCTCCTTGCAGTTTAAAGATTATAAATCCCTTATTCATTCTGTTATGATCCGGGGCCTACTTGTGGTTTTTATAGTTCTTTATGCGCTTGGAATTTTAAAACTATAATGTAAAGGGGCTGCAGCTGTTCTCCTCCGATCTGGATGTTTAATCCCCGCCTGGAGCAGGCACCCTGGTCTGCCCTCCCTCTGCCCATTTGCAGCCTGAGCCTGCTGCCAGTGAAGGTCACACACAGACCTTCAGCCCACAGTGCTCTCTTCCCCACCAAGAGATTAAAACACAGCACCTACTCCTCCAAGGGCTCTGGAAAATTCTAGGAGACCTTGCTGAGGGTTTTTCTCTTTCTCACAGAATTGAACCACGCTTATGATCATTATGCAGTTTAAAATGGAAGCAGGAGATGCCGTAGGTTCAGACTCAGAAAACCTGGATTTTTACCTTCAATGTATCTCTTTCCAGGAATGTGACTTTCCTTCTCTGAGCCTTCGTTTTCTCACGTAGAAAGTAATTGCACTACCTATTGCACCGGCTGCATTGACGATCCAGCGAGCTAATGCATTTGAAGGTGCTTTGGGAGCTGGGACCAGCTTTTCAAATGTAAAATGTTGTCAGTATTGATATCTGGCAGTGAGGTGAAAAAGCCAAAAGGGAGATAATAGACAGAGTGATTTGAGGCTTGTAGATTTCTTAAGTACATTGAATGCTTTGAGCCGGATTTTTCCTGTTTATAAAAGACTTAGCGGTGAATGAAGTCCCTTGGGAGACCCGGTTCTTCTTCTGGTACACTTGGGAGACAGGTGTGAGAAAAGTTACTCCCTTAGTTGTGTCCCAGGGAACAATAGAGGTGATGCACTCTCCAAGGTGCTGAGTTTGTACCCTGGAAGAATCTTGTTTGTTGGGTCCTTTGTTCTCATACACATTTTCCATTTTTTCTTTCAAGTTGAAATTCTTCAGAGATAATCAAGATAAATATTCACATCCCCAAATATTTACAAATACAGTATATGAAGTTTTATGCTTATTATCTGAACACTTCTTAATTTGAAATGCTTTCTATTCATCACCATACTCATATTTTGAAAATCACATCAAAACTTGCCTATTGATACATATTTACCAAATGCATCCTTTTCCTGTCCTTTCAGGAGCCCAATTCTCTCTAGAGTTGCCATCCTTTTGACTTTATTGCATTTTTGCCTACTGTGACTCTTTCTCATGGCATATACCTTATTGGCAAGTAATTCATATTTTTGACTGTGCTGTGAGGTCAACATCCTTGTTTTCTGGTCACACATTGCTCCTTCACCTGCAGTTGAGTCTTTCTGCGTAACTCATCTGGTCTTTCTTTGCATGAAGAACTTCTCATTTCCTGTGGTCACTGCTGACCAAGAGCCTAACACTCTTAAGTATGTGCACTTTGAGATGGATGTCCTGACACTTCCACATTTGGGGGGCATATCTTATTTTGTGGCTATTTTGGTTTTGCATTTTCCAATTTCATTCATTTCTGTGTTTCTTTCATTTCTAATTTCTGTGGAGGGAAAAACAGTTTTTTGCCTGCCTTTTACCAGGTGGTCTTGTGATTTTAAAGAATCTTCACACATTAAAGTTCCATTTTTATGTAATATCATTTTAATAGAAATGGTCATTTCATGAAGGAAAAATGACTGATAAAAATGTGAATGATTCTTAGGAGCCTCTTACACCCTTTTATCGCATTTTGATGTGGCTTAATTCATTAATAAAGGGGGATGAGTTGGAACTGTGGTATGTTTTATCTCCTATCATTATTCAACAAAAGAGAACATTTTTTCAATAAAGATTTTAGAGCAAACTTCCAATTTTCCTTTTCTGAAAAATACATTTTTAAAAAATAGGATGACCTTGGATTCAATTCAAAATTGGAATTTTATGGCCACTCTTTCAAGTCATTTACATACTTCCATGACAGTTCCAGGGAGGTGAGATCTGTTATTATTATTTCCATTTTGCACATGGGATGAGTGACATTCAGAGAAACCATGTGGGTTGTTTTTGGTCACAGCAGAGAAACTTTAGCTCTAGGAAGTAGACTAAAAACCAGTTGCGTTATATTCTAAGCTTGATTGCTAAACATCCCCCTTCTCTTTCCTCCTTTTCTGCCATCCCTATTTCCTTCTTTTCCATAAATACTTTCAGAGAACTCACTCTATCCCAGACACTTCAAAGGAGACTTGGGGATTAAAAAAAATGTTTCTTTCCTCGGAAAGTGTACAACGTAATGGAGAAAAATGATGTGTATACAATTCACTCTTATAAGATACGATATGACTAGAGTTATGCCAGTGGTATGAACAAAGTTGTCATCTGAATGTTGAGAAAAGTGTGATAAAGTCTCTCTGGGGTTGGAGAAGGAAAATTGAATGGATGAAGGTTCTAAAGAATAAGTGACATTTTGAGTTGAGGCATTGAAGGCTGAGTAGAGAAGAAAGGAAAGGACGTAAGGAAGAGTGAGAGAAAGGTAATGCAGACAAGAGATTGTAAAGGAGTGGTGCCCAGCATCAATGAAATATGGAGTGGTCTGCGGTTGGGCTGCTCTAGAGATGGGCACTGGGTATTGAAGTCTCTGCACATTCCAAGGGGTCTGGCCTATTCTGTGAAATGGGGAGCGGCTGATGGTGTGAAAAGCAGTGCAGCAACCGACACCTGTGGGATTCTGAAAGATTGCTCTGGTCACACTGTGGAAGAGGGATTGGAGGGAGGAGGGACTGCGAGAATGGGGCCCATCAGGAGTAAGAGTAACTCATGGAAGATGATAAAAAGCCTGGACTGAGGCAGTGACCATGAGAATCAAGGGAGTGGGGTGGACAAATTTGAGATTTTGAGATAGAATGGAAAAAGAAACATGCTTAGTTGTAAAGGATAAGGGAGAAGGGATGTTTCTACTTTACAAAAATCTAGAATTCTGATAAATTAACACTCTCAATACTCAAATGAGGACTATTATCATCTAGTCATAGATTAGGCAACTGAGACCTGGATCACATAATTTATTATTATTACTTTATATTACTGTCCGAAAGTCTGTTCTACGTTGGATGCTCTAGTTGGATGCTCTCAGGAGACGTTTAATTAGCGTTTATACACTGGTGGATTTTCTCATCAATAGGTAGCTCTCTGTCATGCTTCCTAGTGGATAGGGATTCCCCTGTCCTTGGAGTATATAAATGGTAGTGTGTTTCAGCCTTATTCTGGGTTAAACGCAGTATTGTGTGTTAGTATAAGAATTTCACTTTGCTGCCACTTAAGTGTTTATGGGATAATGTGACTCAGGGAACTAACACTGGTTACAGATGTAACCAGTATGTCCTTGGCTTTCCTGTGGTCAGTACACATGTCACATTTACAATAAGGCCACAAATCTCAGTTCTCTTTGAGTATCTTCCTTCCAAGTATTCCCCAGAGCCCCTGTTGTGCAAGGTGGGTACGTTTGTGGTCAACATCATGAGCCAAGGCAAATTCTACAGTTCTGCGGGTTAGAAAGGCTTTATTAGGGAAACTTAAAGCAAGGTTCAGCAAGATGTGGCATTCATGACATCTACAGAAAGGTGTGTTGGGTGTGGGGCACTATGCTGGACATGCTGAGGGTGTACATTCCAGAAGCAGGACCTTCCTCCTTGTTGATCTCTCATCTTATAGGGCAAGCAGGAGAACAAACTCTCCGGTGGATACCAACAGACTCCAGGGCTTTCATAGACAGTTGTCTGGGAAAGCCCATTGCCCTGCCTCTGGGGACCTTGGGGCCTAAGCTAACCTTACAGCCAGGGCAGGAAGGCTAAGTTCCTGTTTCAGCCCCTCCTGCAGAGAAGAGGGGAGAGCTCCCAGTTCCAGCTGACTTATTGCCCAGGCCAACGCTGGTCAACAGATATACAAGGTGAGCCACACATGCAATTTTGAGTGTTTTATTAGGTACAGTAGAAAAAGGAAAAAAGAAACCGGTGAAATGCATTTTAATAATATATTTTCTTTGAATCACTATATCCAAAATATGATCATTTCAATATGTAATCAATATAAAAAACTGTTATTGAGATATTTTACACTCTTTTTTTAATACTAAGTCTTTGAAGTCAGGTGTGTATTTTACACTTACAGAATCTCTCAACTTGAATGCTAAATTTTCTTTGGAAATCCTTGATCTGTATTTAGATTTCACAGAATTTACAGTTAAGAAGTAGATTTTAATGCCCAAATTGTTTCAAATATACTTCAAATTCTTCCAATAACTGAATTATCAGTTTTTAAATTTAACTTTGAAAAGTTAAGTTAAAAAAACGGGAGTTTAAATTCAAATTAGTTCTTTGGTTGTACCGGGCCCATTTCAGGGGCTCTGTAGTCCTATGTGACTATTTGCACCTGTACTGGTCACAGAGCAAGCTCCTTGGGTCATTTTTGGGCAATCCCAGGTATGTATAATGCTAACGTTACCTGGGAGCTACCAGGTCTTAGAAACAGTAATCTAAGAATAAAACAGAGAGCCCCTTTATCAAGTCCCAACTCTGGAGTAAAGGGGCCTGGGTTTGAACTCCAGCTTTGCTACTTTCTGGCTATGATAGTCTTTACCTCCTAGGCTTCAGGCTACTTATCTGTAAAGGGAATAATAATATTTCCTGTCTCAGCTTTGCAGTGACGACTAAATAGGACAACGCCTAGCTTATAGTGAATTGTCAATAACGGCAAGGTATTATTGCGTCAGTTTTTAAAAAGTATTTATATTTCATTATCTTATTTGCTCCTTACTGAAACCTCATTAGGTAGGGAAAGAATTCTTATCCCTCTTTACAACAGAGCTAGGACTTGAACCCAAGTCTTCAAAATCTACGCCCACTTTGTTTTCCATATTTTGATTACCCTCATCATCAGCTAACTTGAACTGAGCGGTATCTGTTCTTAGGGCTTTACGTTTAATAGCTGTACTACACCAATTTCCTCCTTGTGGTTTTAAGGAAGGGGGCCTGACACAGCTGTTCACATCTGTAAACCTGCCATACAAGGCTTAGAGAAAAGGCTGACTTGCTATCAATACCAAGGATTCTGTCTTCCCATTTCTCACTAAATATTTGCTTTTCTACTTCCCCAAACACTTATTTAAAAAGAAAGCTAAGGCTTGATTATTAATGCATATTAGTTCTGCACATTGCCTTGGGTTGATAGACGATCACAACAAAAGAGCATATTCAATATTTAATTTTCAAGTTCCCATACCATTTATTAAAGAGTGTACATGCAGAGTGATTTTGAACTCTGATTATCTCAAGCAGTCTGAGTTTTCGTCTCATTAAGGCACAAGCAGAATATGCTTACATTTATAACTTTTGGGATGCTCTTTGGGTCTGTTTTCTGATTTTCCTTCTCTTTGATAACTTGTTAAAAATAGGTGCCTACCCCAAGGCGGCATTGTATTCCATTAACATCTTGACAACAGCTTCTTGTCAAAGTTGCACAATAATCCTTTGTATCCATGTCCCAGGAGCCCAGGGAAGTGCTGAGTGGATCAGGCAACTTGTGAAATATCTGATTGAACTTGGTCTCCGTCACACCATCTCAGCGGATCAAGCCACTGTAAATCAAAGCTCTGCTCTGCCAGTGGTCTCTCAACTTTCAATACATTTTGATTTAAGGGAGTTTGGTCTGTGATCATCCCATATTTTATTAGGTGATATCCTGTGAGTACAGAGAAAGAATGAAACCAAACAATCAGAGGAGAAAGTGATGAGGAACACAAGCAGGGAGAGGGTCAACCCACATGTGGTATCATGCTGTTATTTGTAAAGGCAGGTAAAACACCCTAATTGGTGTTCTGTGTAATAGCTACTCCAGTGACCTTCTGGACTGCATGTCCTGGGGCTGTTTGGTGGCGGTAGTCATAAAAATTTTTTTGCCGCAAAGAATCTTGTAAATAAAATGCTTCCACTGACCTCTGTCTATGCAACAGCAATTATCTGGGATGCAAGTATCAGAATATATAATTTTTTCTTGCAAACAGGCAAGGAAAAGCTGATATGAATCGGCTTTTTTCTACAGAGTGATACTAAATAATGAGAATATTTCTGAGGATTTTTTTCTTATTATCAAGGAATATACACTTATTGCATAATATTAAGAAAAAGATAATAAAATCACCCATAACTGCCCTCACTAGAGATAACTATTCTTTATATCTTACTGTATTTCCTTCGTCTTTTATATGCATATATTTTATGACCTAGTTATAATTGTGCTGTATATAATTTTATATCTTACTTTTTCTTTTAATATTACAAAATTTTTTATGTTTTTAGGTTAAGCATTGGATAGACTGTTGTAAATCATTTAGTCTACTACTTATGTTGGAAAATTTTGGTTGAGTTCATTTTATTTTTCTATTTAAAATAAGCTTGTAATGAATACCTTTGAACTTTTTCTTTTTGAGGAAGACTAGCCCTGAGCTAACATCTGCCGCCAATCCTCCTCTTTTTGCTGAGGAAGACTGGCCCTGAGCTAACATCTTTGCCCATCTTCCTCTGTGTTATATGTGGGACACCTACCACAGCATGGCTTGATGAGCGGTGCCATGTCTGTACCCGGGATCCAAACTGGCGAACCCCGGGCCACAAAAGCAGAACATGCGCACTTAACTACTGTGCCACCAGGCTCGCCTCACCTTTGAACTTTTATCTTTTAATACGAATTTGATTATTTCCTTAGTATAGTTTCCTAAAAGTGGAATTACTGGGGCAAAACTTATAAACATCTTTAGGGCTCATGATACGCACTGACAAATTGCTTTCTAGGCAGGTTTTTTAATTTATTCAATTTTCTGTTCCCTCAGAAGCATATAGAAGTGCCTGGCAAGATATTTTTTAAACAAACACACTAGCATGTCGACACCAAGGTACATGTGGTTCTCTTCAGAGGAGGCACCTTGGGAAGCTAGGCTTTCTTCAATGCAGTCGCCTTTGTGTGTGCCACCACTTCACAGCTGCACGTGATCTTGGACACAGAGTAGCATTACTCAGTTGACCATCTACTCTATTCACTAATCTTGGTTCTGAGTAAGTTTTGGCTGTTTTTAAAAATTGCATCGTCAGTTCTCAAAGAATAAACGTTTGGCCCCCTTGAAGATATCCAAAAGCTGTGCGTTATCAGCTCTGAGGCTGTATCTTGCCAGCAATTAGGAAACAATTGCTACTTGCTTTTCCTTCTTTAAGGACTCTGCCCCGCTCAGTGCTGCTGTGACCATGGAAGAAATGCCACAGAAAGGCCGGCAGAGAGGAGGAGGAGAGGGGTGGTGTGTGCTGTCCACAGCCTCTTCCCCCGGCTGTTTCTAAGGGACTGTGGTCACTTGGCTAATCTGATAGAGAGAACAAATTAGACCTGCAAACAGGGTATTAGCATAGTGTGTTCACGGTGAGGTAATTTTATTAAAAAAAAAGGTTTTTTTCCTATGGAATGCTATTCTACGAATTCTGTGCTATTCTATGCTGTGATAATGGATTTTATTTGATGAGAGAGAGAAACAGAGAGAGAGAGAGATACTAGGGGCAGAGAAAGCAAATGAGGCAAAATGTTAATAACTGGGGAAATCTATGCGAAGGGTATATTAGTTATATTGTACTATTTTTGCTACTTTTCTGTAGGTTTGAAAAGTTTGAAACTGAAAAGCTGAGAAAAACAAACATCAGTAGGGAAGGAAAATAATTTTCCTTCCACTCTTCTAGGTTCTTGGCTGAGACCGCCCCCCATGTAATAAAAAGACAGATTAACAGGAGAAAAACAAATTTAATTATGTACACACGTACGGGAGGCCCACAAAGAAATGAGACTCAAAGAAGCGACCAGAGCAGGAAGCTTTTAGACAAAGAAAGAAATAACAAATTTGTGTGGAGTTGACAAGGCAGAGGGGTTTCAGCTAGGGGGAGTAAATGGTGAAGAATTAATAGGTTTGTTTATAGCCTTCTTGGCCTTAAATTCCCAGTCTCAGTTGATATAGATGTCCTTTACTCTCCTGGCACAGGGAGGGTACCTTTCACATAGGAGGTTTATTTCCTGCTTTCAGGAGGACAAAGGAAGGTCAGAGTGTCCTTCTTGCATTGGCTGTTTCTCGAGTACCTTTAATTCACAATAATCAATATGCCAACATGGTACATTTTAGGGTGGTATATTCTTAACCCCTACATGTGCAAACAACACCAAAATGTCTTGAAGAATGGTCAAGGAATGATGGAGCACAATCAACTGGCTGGCATTAAGGTAGACGTGGATCAGATCACATATGATTTTCATGTGATCATGGGTGGCCTCCTTTGGGATTCCTCTTTTGGGGGTGGGACTTCAGAGCTTAAACTATTTCTTACAGAAGAATATCCAGTGGCAGTCCCTCGAAATACATTTTATAGACAATTTATCACCCGAATGTAGATAAGTTGGGAAGAATCTGTTTCGATATTTGAAAGACAAGTTGCTCCCAGCAGTAGAGATCAGCAGAGCAACGTTCCCCATCCAGATGCATCAGCAAATGATGGAGGGACATAGGAAGCAGTGGGAGACACAGGAAGCTGAGATTATTGAAGCAATTAGGGCATGGACTAGCTAGACAATTAATACTATTCAAATCAGTCTGATCATCAAGTGTCTATCACTTCTCCTTTTCAGCCAATATGTCTTCCTTTTGTTTCACTTACTGTCTTTGAAATGTTACAGATAAAATCCCATATATCTTCAAGAAAATGGCAGAGAAAGAGCACATATATCACTAAACTTTTAACTTTTGGTTCTTTTGGTGCATAAACCTTTGCAGAAATGATTATATTAGGAGACATTTATTTGGACAAAAACCTAAGAGTGGCTACGTCATCAGCCCTTGTGTCAGGTTAATGTTGAGCTGACAGGAAAACAGTTTCCAATATGGTAAGGGTGCAATTCTCAAACTCTAATGTGCAGATAATTCGCCCAGGGGTCTTTTTAAAAATGCAGATTCTGATTCAGTAGATCTGGGGAAGGAGCTTAAAATTCTGCATTTCTCACATATTTCCAGGTGGTCCTGATGCTGCTGAACCCTGGACCACATTTCAAAGAGCAAGTAGGGGACAGAACACGTCTTTGGAGTCAAGCAAGGCATTAACCTCTTTGGGTCTTGTTCTCCTCAACTGCAAAATGGAGAAAATGCATGCATGATGAAATTCTTGTCAAGTTGAAATAAAACGAGCATTCTGAAAGTACTTTGTAAACTCTGCTTTCTCTGGTATTAATTTTTTTTTTTTTACTAATATCATATTGCTTTACAAATCCTTCCTCTGTAGACAGCCTAAAAACAAATAAGGAATGGGAGGCCAGGTGCAGGAAATTATGCTGCATTATTGCTATTCAAGGCTTGACACTAATGTTGAAACCATGAACAAAATTCATTTTTATGGACATTGCTACTGAACCTATTAAGAATTCTAAAGATTTGATGCCTTGTTGAAGAGCTATGAGTATTTATTTGTTTTCTGGAAAAAAATTTCTTTTGAAAGTTTTGAATTTCCATTTTATATTATCTTTCCTAAGACCAGCTAACTTTCTCTACCCAAGTCCCAGTCAAAATAACCGATGGATATTTAGTATTGGATATGGGGGAAATAGTCAAACAGTAAAGCCATAATCTAATAATTGTAATTATACTATTTTCAAATACAATCTTTAGGCACTGTGGAACTAGAGAGCCTAATTTTCAAAGAACAAAGATAAAGCAATTGAACAGCTATTGAATATCAACAGGCCTTTCAGAAAATAGCTGAGTAAATAAACAGGCAGTACTAAGATTCCAACCCAATTACAAAAAAAACACAACTGTTGCTCATGGAACGTAGAAATCCTTTTGGAAAGTAAAATTTTAACACTAAGTTAAAATTCCAAGCTGACAAGATTTGTTTCCTAGACATGTTGCAAGGATTTTTTTTTTTTTTTTAATAACGGGAAATTTCTGGACAATGGTCAGAAGTGATAAGAGCAGAAGTGGTCAGATGGGAGGCTGAGCCATTTACCGTAGATTCCCACATTTGGCTAGACTCAAGCGCCCACAGAAAGAAATTATTTTCCAGTACTTATGAGAACAGAATTGAGACATCATGCTAGTGTGAGTTTAGAAACATGAGTTTCTTAAACTCCAGTGTCTTTAACTGACTATATTCATATTAATAACTAACCTGAGGAAAGGTGGTGGCAACGGTGGTGTTCTCTGGGTGCAGTGGGGTAGAAAAGAGGGGACAATTTGATAAAGATAAGAATTAAGCAAATGGTCCCCAAGGAAATCAACGTCCTATTTTATGTCAAAATTTTTAAATATTTATATCCTGCATAATTATGACTATACAATTAACATACATTTAAGACTAAATTATTGATTCTTTTACAACTTCACTACATAATTAAAAATTCAGCACTAAGTATTTTATTCCCTTTTTCCTTTTCATGTTGTTCATTATCAATGTACTCTAAGATCCTATTCATTTTTTTCCAGTATTTTTAAAAATTATGTTTTCCTGTCTATTTTACTCTGTATCTGAGCTCCTCCTTCTTGTCCTATCTTCAAGCCCCCTTGTTGGTGTCAGCTGAGGTCTTGAGTGATGGCTATCGACTCACCACCTTCTCATATACATGCGTTTGTGCTGAGTCATTGAAGGGGAGGGAATAAAAAGGGTCAGGAGGAAAGAATAACGAGATAACTGACAATATCAGCCATACCACATAACTATCTCTATAAGATCGAGAAAGCATATTATCAGTTTTATAATTTTTTACATTTCTATTTATATTGTCTGTGCATATCTGTATTTGGCATGTGAATAATTCTTAACAAATATACTTGAATATATACATACACTGTAAGCATATTTGGGTAAACCTGGTATATCTTAGTCAATTTTGAAAGACCAAAGCAGATTGAAGAGGGAGCAATGGTTATTTTATAAGCTATTTAAGTAAACAAGATGAATTTGAACAAGAACCGAGACAAACTTGCTGAGAACATTTATTGCTGCCAGTCGAGATTAATGAAGTATAGAACATCTTTGCTAAAGATGAGCCGAGGGGAGTGTCACCTCTTCCCTCTTTAAGCCTTTGTCACGGGGCTGTCACAGTCAGGCTGGGGGACGCCCTTGCATCCTGGGTGGTCCTGGTGGTAGCACCTGTTCCCTGGTGACTAGCTTTGCTGCACAGTTTGAAGCCGCTTCATTTTTGTTTTTTGCCTTCGAGCTGTTCTCAGCTTTTTAGTTTTTAAGAAACTATCCTCTAACTGGTATAGAAAGTCTTCAATTTGTCCAACCTAGAAGAAATAAACAGATACAACAAGATTTGTTGTTTTCCCAGGTTTTGTATACTTACAAAAATGGTGAGGTGTTTAAAATTAAATGGCACATACAGGCCCATGTGGGAACAGAACTGGCACAGGCAGACACAGTTAAACATAAAAACCTCCTGTGTCCATTTCAGGTCCCCTGTTTTCAGAACCTGAAGCAGAGATCCAGGAGTTTGCTTTATCACACAATCCTATGTACTGGGTATGGGGATGAGGATTCTTATCACTTGCTGTCTTTAATGGTTGGTAAACCAGGGATTTCCAAAAGAAATGAATAGTGAAAAATTAATTTGTTATCAAACAGAAGAATGAAAACAAACAAATTCACCCTACTCAAAGCCAGAGATTCTAGCATTTGTATGCCCCTGGCCAACTTGGGAGAAAAAATGAATATTCCAGATTTTCTGAGCAAGAAACATTTCTCTTTTAAATCAAAAGGAAATTTTGAAAAAATACATTTCCTTAAAAAATGCCACACCTTAGGGAATAAGATAAAAATCATGATATACAAAACAATAATTCTTAAAAATAAACTATTAGTTTTTCTCCAAAGGAAACTTGGAATTATTTAATGACAGTTGGTTGAATGTATTATACTATTTGTCAGAAAGAACTACAGAATAAAACAGTTTACATATATGCTGAGTTGGGCCCTCATGAAAGGCTGCAGATGTAACAATTCATACTTAACCTTGACTCCCAGGACCTGCATATTGTATTAACCTCAATTCACTCACTGAAGAGCCAACTGTCATAAAGGTAGCTCAAAGCTGGGGCATTTACTATTCATGGTGCGTGAACATATCATCTGCTTAAGATAAAAGCACTTACGACTTCAATTTTCCAATTTTGAGTTCTACCTTTAAATCACTTGATTTATCATTCAGAGTAGTATCCAAAAGATAATTCAGACTGTCAGAAAGAGAATAATAAATGGTAGCACTCATCTATATGTTATACTTAGGTCTTATATCACACTAGGTGACGTAAACTGTCCACTGGTTTCATTAAGAAAAAAAGGTAACTTATTTATGTGAAAATAATTCTTTTGAAAACCTAAAATTACTTCAGCTAGATTTTTCCAAAAGCGCATTGTTGTTTATGATGTCTAATCATTGCGGCAATCATCAAAATAATTTGACAGAATATTTTTGGATGGTCATGAAGTCTATGCTTTATTCTATGTATTCCATACATTTATACCATCCAATTACACCAAAATCATAAGTAACAAATTAACATAGAGCACAATCAAAACAAAATAATGGATGACACTTTACTGTTACTTCAAAGTTGATGACTTACTCATGTTATTTGCACTGAAAATGTATCATTTAAATCAAAGCTCTTTACAATTAGAATGTTTGCAATTAGCCCAAATACAATTTAAAATTACAATCCTGATGCAACAAAAAGGCTTCCTTCAATGATACAGAAAAATAATTGTTTTTAAATATCCATTAGGTGGCTGCTGTTTTTTTCTTCATTGTGTTTATTAAGAGCAGTGTTGACTAACTGGGTTGCTATTCACTAAAAAAGAGGAAGAAGAAGAAACACAATGTGTCTTTGGAATAGAGAGGATCACTAAATTAAGCTGGGGGGTTTAGAGTACACGCTACATGCATGGCTCACCTGGCCCACGTGTTCGCTTCCTACCTGGTCTGTCTACACCCTGTCCTTTCAACCCATTCTCCTAAGGACACTGGAATGATCTTTTTAAAATGTGAATCCAGTCACATTTTTCCCTTGCTTAAAATACCTAAGTGGATTCCCAAGTCCTTAACATGGCCTACATAGCTCTGGTTGATCTGGTTTCACTTGCATCTCTAATTCTGTCTCCTATCACTCCATCTGCCTCAGCCATGTGGTATGTCTCTCAGTTATCTGAGCACAGCTGTGTAGTGTTCTCTGCACAGTGTATTTTCTTAATGCTATGTCTCTGATGGAATAGTCCATTGGAACCCTTACCCATCGCCTGGATTTCAGGTTCAATATCAGTGCCTCAGGGAAGTTTTCCCTGATAACCCACACCAGGTTGGTTCTCTCAGTAACAGCTCATTCATCTCTTTGCATATTGAATTTTTTACATAACTGTTTACAATAATTTGTATACTGTCTTCTCATCTGGGTTTTAAGCTCCGTAAGGCAGGAACTAGGTCCACGCTGTTCACTATTCCCAACACCTAGGATATGGTAGATCCTCAGCAATCCCAACTCTGATAACAGAGTGAAGACATTCAGAAACCAATGCGTGTTTCCCCAATCAAAGTGCTGCCTGGTAGGGAGCATGTCAGTAGGCTTTCTTTTCTTTTACAAATTAATCACTACATTCATATGCCATCATCCTATTACCATTGTTTAGCTTTGAGACTCTTGAGGTAAAATAACAACCAAGTGTGGTCTCCATACTTGAAACATGCAGAGGTAGACAGGGCACTGGATAAGGAGTCAGGAGTGTTGAGGTCTGCTCTTGGCCTGGCTTATAACCCCAATCTGTGACCCCAGAGAAGCCACTTGGCCTTTCTGAGCTTAGTTTTCACCCAGCTTTGGTGAAGACAGTGTTGGCCTGGATAATTTCCAAGGACATACCAAGTCAAAAATTCCATGACTTGTACTGACGTCAGATCTAAGTAGTCCAGTCTTAGGATGAGCCCTCACATTTTTCAAATCAGAGGTTATTCTCTTAGATTGTACCATTAGATGAATGACACAATATGCAGTAAAGTGAGCCAATTTTAGCTTCTGTACTTACTGACGTGTAGGAGAGCTGCGACATGTTTTTAGTGAAGCTAGTTCTTTATGTTCTTTTTTTAAGTCAAGGAAAGAAAAATACTGGTTGAAGAGAAAATAGATTCATATAACTAAGAAGAACAGATTGCAAGTGATAGAAAGTTCTATAAAGCCCTTAGGGAAATAAAACACAAAGAAATATGTAAGCATGTCAGGAAGGAAATGAGCCAGATTTTGGAGCAGAGGTTTTATTAGTTTTTCTTTTCCATACAGAATCTACTTGCTTAACTATATAAGACAGGCTACTTGGTCATTCTAGATCTAATTTTCCCATTTACAAGAAGAGCACGTAACATTTTCTCGTGTATCTATGTGTCAAAGCTGACTTGGCATTACAGAGGCATGGACGTCAGACCAAATGAGCTTTCAGAGAATTTTGGGATGTCAGATGATAGAGGGGAACGAAGTTCAGAAGAAGGGTGGATTCTCATGTACCACATGGCTATCAGTCATAATCCACATCAAAAAGTAATGAAATTGTCATCAACTAGTTTCTCAGGACCTTTTAATTCATTAACACAAAACTCTATCAGTGAGGATTTAGTGTAGATTCAAAAAGTTCAGAACAAAGATGAATATGAAACTCTAAAAGAGAAGACAGGCTGAGAAGTAGAGGAGATCTCAACATTGAAATTCTAACAGTATAAAAACAAATAATGCTAATTAGGGAGAAATGTGGAGGTAACTAAATAGATCTATATATATATTACAGGAAAATTTCTAGACAGTGCAGATTTCAAAGGAAGTACATTCGTGCAAATATTTATTGAACATCTGCTATGTATTTGGCGCTATACTAGAGAGAGAAACAAAAATGTCAAGAGGATTTTTGTGAGGATCTCACATTCATGTAGGAAAGGCAGTTAATGAAAAAATGATTGCAACAATGCATAAATGTTTATTTAAGAATTACGTACAGGGGCCAGCCCGGTGGCGCAGCGGTTAAGTGCACACGTTCCGCTTCTTGGTGGCGTGGGTTTTAGGGGTTCGGATCCCGGGTGCGGACATGGCACCACTTGGCACGCCATGCTGTGGTAGGCGTCCCATGTATAAAGTAGAAGAAGATGGGCATGGATGTTAGCTCAGGGCCAGCCTTCCTCAGCCAAAAGAGGAGGATTGAAGGCAGATGTTAGCTCAGGGCTAATCATCCTCAAAAAAAAGATACGTACAAAAGTTCTATTAGCAAAAATGTCAGAACAGTGAATTCTATCTGAAGGAACATGAAGGTATATTGGAGGTGAGAGGAGCCGGGTCTTTGTCAGGACAAGAAGTGCATTCCAGACAGAGGAAACGTCATCCATAGAAGCAAGGCTGTGAAAGAACATGGGTTATTTGATAGGGATGAGTTGCTTATAGCGTAGATGTGGGCATGAGGGGACTGGGAGTAGAGATATATACAGCAGGAAATATAGATTGGGGTCCGCTTGCAAAAAGTTGAAAAATATTTACCTATGTGGCTAGAAAGATCAATCTGGCGCCATTCTGTGGAGTGACATGCAGCCGGGAGACTAGAAGCCAGTGGTTTAATTAGGGGACCAGCGCAATAAGATATGAAAAATACTATGAGGGCCTGCATCAAGGATTTAAGAGACATTTAGGAAGTGGGGGCTACAGTCTTGATGAAAAAGTCTGTGTTGGGATAAGAAGACAGTCAGAATTAGGAATCACTGTGAAGTTTCTAACTTGAGATGATGATATCTTACAGAGGCAAGGAATACAACTAGAGGAATAGTTTTAGGGAAAAAGAATGAGTTCGATTAGTGACAAATACAAGGGATCAAAAAAAGGTCACATAATCAGGAATGTGTTAAAAAACTGACCTGTAACAATAGCCTAGTACTAGGCTAAAAGGCAGAATGATGCAAAACTCCAAATTGAAAAGAAAAAACAACCCACTGTTTTGTAGTCCACCACGTGAGAAGCATTCTAGCAGTTAAAAAGCGCTAAGAAAAACAAACCAAAAAAATGATGCTTTTAGTTATTCGGAACAAAAAAGTGGTCATGGCAGAGATATGACCTGCTGGGTTGAAGTGATATGTCTGGGTTAGTATCCCAGTTCCAGCAATTTCTTGGTGTGAGACTTTGGATAAACTTATTTAACTTCTTTTAACCCAAGTTTTCTCATCTGTCAAATGCTTCGCAGGGTTCTAGTGAGATTAAATCAAACAATTTATGTGAAGCATTTGCATAAGTCTGAATTGCTATTATTCAGTAATAGTATTAATACTTGAATCTGGAATTGTATGCCCAGTAAATAGGAAAAACATAAATAAAAAAAATACATAGAAAAGTGAAATAAGAGAAAAAGCTAAGCAACTTTACCTAAGTCATTGTGTTTTTGGTCTCTACTCTGTGAGGGATACGGCCTCAGTAACTGTGCTAAGTGTAGATATTTGACAGAAGTTAAAGTCTTGTGATTAGGTCTCAAAATTCCACTATACAAAAGGCAGAATTAGGAGGGGGCCAAGAAAGGAGGGGAGAGATGTGAGTTTCTGAGAGCATATGTTAGCTGCAAGTTCAACATAAATCACAGTATTCTCTGGTTCCCTCCCCTAAATCCGATCTGATTATAGACGACAATGTCTGTCTCAAAGGAGGCAATGGTTTTCTCCCTTCTCTGCTCAGGTCATATCACATCTGGGCTATCATGCTCAGTTCTGGGTGTGCCCTGGGTCTTAACTCCAAATTATAGGAAGAAAAGTTGAAAGATATGGGGGTGTTTAATATGAGAAGAGAAAATGTATCAGGAATCTGTGGTGTCTTGGGTTATATCAAGGCTCTTCTGTGGAAAGAGTGATGGATTTGTTTTGTGTTAGCTTATATATTGGAAAGAGAGTGCTATCCAGAATGAGAGGATGTGTTTGGTACTCAATTCTTCTACTAGTGATGTGACTTAACTTTTGAACTCTAATTTTCTCATGTCTAGTGTAAATAACAAATTAATAATAATAATCATAATCTACAGGGTTTTTGTGAAGGTTAAATGGCTTGATGTTTGTGAAAAGCTCTTCATAAATGGCTAAGCACTCATGAAGGTTGTAACAGCAGTACATTGTACAGTGCCTGGTGGTTTCATAGTAAGTTCTCAATAAATATTTGTTGAATCAACGAATAATTGAATGAGTAGTCAAATAATCGAAAAGTAGCTATTATATCAATATTAGGTATAACTGTTTTTTCACAACTGTATAAAAACAGAAGGGATTTCAGGCTGAGGCATGGTGACCCTCATCACCAGAGACTGAAAATCAAACCCTACACCACTCCTTTGGAGGCAGGAAGTATCTGTGAGTTGTGTGTGAGCTGGGGATTGGATTAAATAAACTTTTAAAATCCATTCCAACTTTAAATTACTAATTTTATGATGTAGGTTTGGCCTCGATTCACTCTACAGAAAGATGCTCAATGGGAGGAAGACACGTTACAATCTTCCTTGTACCACGTGGAGAAGCACTGTGGAAACGAGAGGGATCCAATCACTTCCGCTGTTGTAGTTTGTATGGAATGAAAGGTACTGAAGTGGTTAATATAAACACCCATAGATATTGGGCTTCTTAGGCCTCCCCTCTATCGCAGGCATAAAATTATCACATCTATAAGACCTATATTTTCTTCTCCAGATGTATCAAAATTTTATTTTGCATCCAACGGGCCCCTATTAAGGTTAGCTTAACAGCAGAAGGTAGTTCACAGTACACTTCATTTCCTTCTTGTTTTACAACTGCACCAGGTTATTCACCGGTACTAAAATATTCCTTTTCAGTTAATGATTTTATATTTTTTCAGGATATCAAAACTTATGATTTTTCTACTCTATTCCAGGATAAAATGCAAGAATTTTTACAGATTAAAATCATATGCTTTCCCAGATACAACTATTCCATAATCACTTTCAATATAGGTATGCTAAAAGGTACTCAAACATTTACTCCAATAACCTTTACCTGTAAAATTGGTTTGTATCTTACGTGTAAGTGGAAAGTATGGGGGATGTCTTTGGATCAGGTGACCTTCTCTTCATTTGAGAACTTTCTTGTGAAGGAGAATTGCTATTGACTCTCCTCCATTTTGTGGTGCTGACTGTGGCTTCATTTGCACATAGATTCAACCTATTTTTATTTGGTAATTGAAGGCATTGCCATCTAGCAGTTAAGATTCCAAGCTTTCACTGCCATGCCTGGGTTTGTTTCCTAGTCAGGGAACCACACCACCCATAGGATGACTACTGTGTTGTCTGCGTGTTGCTGTGATGCTGAAAGCTATGCCACCAGTGTTTCAAATAAGGGCAGGATCGCCCATGGTGGACAAGTTTCACTGGAGTTTCCAGACTAAGACAGATCAGGAAGAAGGACCGGGTCACCCACTTCTGGAAAAAACTGGCCACGAAAACCCTATGGATGGCAGTGGAGCATTGTCTGATAGAGCAGCAGAAGGTGAGAGGATGGTGCAAAAAGACCAGGCAGGGTTCTGCTCTGCTGTACACACAGCCGCTAGGAGTCAGAATTGACTTGATGGCATTAACAACAACAAAACTGAAGGCATGTGAGCCAGAGGTGAAAACAACGTTATTGCCTTCCATTTATTATGCGAAGGCTGGCCATGAGACCAAGGATGTTCCTGAGGAAGAAACTGAATTTTAGGCCATAGAGTTAGGAATGGGGCAAACTAAGGAAAGAAATGACAAGAAGCTCAACATGAGCAATGCTGGTGAGAGATGATCACAAGGGACTACACGGCAGTGGCCTAATAGAACTTTGAAAGGGAGTCATTCAGATGTGGTAGAGTGGAAGGAGATTCACTGTGACGATCTGGGTGGCCCTTTTCCTCCCAAAGCCATTTAAAATCAAACGCTACTGGGATGAATGAATTGAGTTCCCTCAAAGTTCTTGTGTTGAAATCTTAATCCCCAATACTTCACAATGTGACCTTATTTGGAGACAGAGTCTTTATAGAGGTAATTAAGTTAAAATGAGGTCATTAGGGTGGGCCCTACTTCAAAATGACTGGTGTTCTTATAAGAAGGGGAAATTTGGCTACAGACATGCACACAGGGAGAGTGCCATGTGAAGATGAAGGCAGAGATTGGGGTGATACTCCAACAGCCCAAAGTACCATCAAGATTGCCAGCAAACTGCCAGAAGCTAGAGAGGCATGGGACTGATGTTGCTCACGGCCTTCAGGAGGAACCAACCCCGAGGACACTGTGTTCTTAACTCCCAGGCTCCAGAATTGTGAGATGACAAATTTCTGTTGTTTATGTCACTCAGGTTGTGGTACTTTGTTACAGCAGCCCTAGCAAACTAATACAACTACTAAGCCATATAGTGAATGGAAGCTCAGTTAAGTTCTAATTCTCCTCTCAAACATGACCTTGATGCTTTCTAAAATTCACTTTCCCCACTGGTTGATGCTCCCTATTTTGTTGGTGCCTCCAGCACAGGCTTAGTGCACACCTTGGGAACTAAGGTGGTTTCTTTCCGGTGAAGGCAGTAAGAGAAAGTTGACCTTGAACACAAAAGCCTGGGTAAATTACACTGAGAAGGAAGATGCTGGGCATGAATTGGGACTTCCTATTGGATTTCAAGTAGTCTGGACCAAGGAGAGAGGATTAGGAATGTTTATAGGGGTTTGTTTGCACATGTTTATGACTCAGGAATTGGGTACTCAAAGGATTTTTTTTTAGTAAAGTTCTAAAGATTTTTTTAAGAAGAAAAAAGGCAGATGAAATGAGAATTGGATTCTTCAGGGACAAATATGAGGTTTATACAACTGCGATGGTGGTTATAGAATGAGAATGCGTTTCCAGCGATTAGCAGTGTGGACCAAAATCCTCTCGGCAAATGAGACATGTCACTCCACCATAGTGGATTTGCTAACATTAGTTTCCCTGCTCTGTTCCAGTTTAGTTTCCAGACCAAATGCTTTTAAATATTTATCATCCAAAATGTTTTGAATTTTAATTCTTATTAGAATGACAATTGTTTTCAAACAGGCTTGAAATTAATTTCTAAAATAAACAGTTTCTGAAACTGAGTTGTTTCTGCTATTCATAATATAGCAGTTTCCTTTAGCTTCTGGCTAGCATTCAAACAGACAAACCTCATATTTCTCCTTTTTCAATTAGTGAATTTGGTATGTTATTTAGTATTTTAGTCATAAAAATACAATGTGAAAATCTGACACACCTACCCCCAAGATGTTACAAACCATGCAAAAAACCTTTCTGCTAAACCATATTACCAACTCTTGAGTGAAAATACCCATAATGGTAACACTTTTTATTATGCTTAGTATAGTGTTAAAAACAATTATAACACCTTGCTATCACTTTGTCCAGGAAACCATGTATCACGGCTTTTTAAAAAATTATTTTTCAACATTTAATGGAATAATTTATCTGAAGGTTTGAATATATAATATATTTTTTAACTCTTTATTTTGAGATAATTGTAGATTCACAAGCTCAGTAAGAAGCAATACAGGAAGAAATCTGTGAAATCTTTTTTCTTCTTTTTTTTTTTTGAGGAAGATTAGCCTTGAGCTAACTACTGCTAATCCTCCTCTTTTTGCTGAGGAAGACTGGCCCTGAGCTAACATCCATGCCCATCTTCTTCTACTTTATATAGGGGATGCCTACCACAGCATGGCTTTTGCCAAGTGGTGCCATGTCAGCACCCAGTATCCGAACTGGTGAACCCTGGGCTGCCAAGAGGCGGAACGTGCAAACTTAACCACTGTGCCACCAGGCCGGCCCCAGAACCTGTGAAATCTTTATGCAGTTTGCTCCAATGGTAACATCTTGCAAAACTAAAGTGGAATACAATAGCCAGGATACTGACATTGATACAGTCAAGATACAGAAAGTCTCCCTTACCACAAAGATCTCTCATGGTGCCCTTTTGTAACTATATCTGTTTTCATCCTGGTTCTACCCTCCTTAACCCCTGGCAATCAATAATCTGTTGTCCTTTTCTATAATTTTGTCATTTTAAGATGGTTATATAAAGGGAATCATATAGTATATAATTTCGTACTTCTCTGGAGATTTATTAGGTTGTTGTGTGTATCAACTGTTTGTTCCTTCTTATTGCTGAATAATATCTCATGGTATGGATGTACCAAAGTTTGTTTAACGATTCACCCATTGAAGGATATCTAGATTACTTCCAATTTTTGGTTATTATGAATTTAGTTGCTATAAACAATTGTGTATAGGTTTTTGTGTGAACATAAGACTTCATTTCTCTGGGATAAATGCCCAGGAGTACAATTTCTAGGTCACATAAGTTGCATATTTAGTTTTACAAAGAAACTGTCATATTGTTTTCCACAGTAGCTGTAACATTTTACATCGTCACCAGCAATGTATGAGTGACCCAATTTCTCTGCATCCTCACCAGCATTTAGTGTTGCTACTATTTTTTATTTTAGCCATTTTGATAGGTGTGTAGTGCTTTATCTCATTGTGGTTCTGATTTGCATTTTCCTCATGGCTAATGAGGTTGCATGTCTTTTAATGAGCCTACTTGCCCATTCTCTTTGGTGAAATGTCTGTTCATCTTTTGCCCATTTGCAAATTGGATTGACTGTTTTTTACTGTTGAATTTTGAGAGTTTTTAAATATAATCTAAATACTTGTCCTTTGTCAGATACGTGGGTTTGCAAATATTTTCTCTTGCTTGGTAGCTTGCCTTTTCATCCTTTTTAATAACCTTTCATAGAGCAAAAATTTTAATTTTGATGAAGTCTAATTCATCAATTAGACTTTTATTGATCGTGCTTTTGATGTCAAGTCTAAGAACTCTTTGCATAGAGTAAGATCCCAAAGATTTTCTCTTGTGGTTTTTTTCCCCTAAAAGTTTTATAATTCTATATTTTGGGTCAATTTTTATATAAAGTGTAAGATTTAAGTCAAGCTCTTCCTTTTTTTGGTGTATGGATGACCAAATACTCCAGCACTATTTGTTGAAAGACTATCTTTCCTCCATTGAACTGCTTTTGCATCTTTATAAAAAGATCAGTTGAACATATTTATGTGGGTTTATTTCTGGGTTTTCTATTTTCTTTCAGTGAGCTATGTGTGTATTACTCCACCAATGACATGAAGTCTAGATTATTATAGCTATATAAAAAGTCTTGAAATCAAGTAGACTGACTAATCCCACTTTGTTCTTTTTCTAAAGTGTCATAGCTATTCTGTTTCCCTTGCCTTTCCACATAAATTTTAGGATATTCTTGTCCTTATCAATGAAAAATCTTGCTGGGACTTTAACAGGGATTGCATTGAACCTCTATACCAATTTTGAGAAGCTGACATCTATACTATGTTGAGTCTTTTGATCATGAATACAGTATGTCTCCTCATTTATTTAGATCTTTGATTTTTTTCATCACTGTTTTGTAGTTTTTGGCATACAAGTTCTATACATGTCTTGTCATATTCACACTACGGTATTCACTTTTTTTGAGCAGTTGTAAATGGTACTGTATTTTAAATTTCAGCATCTATGATCATTGCTAGTATAAAGAAAACAATTGAATTTTATACCTTTATCTTGTATCTTGCAACTTTGCTGAACTCACTTATCGTTTTGAGAATTTTTTTGTAAACTCCTTGGGATTTTCTATGTAGACAATCATGCAATCTGCAAATAGGGGACATTTTATTTCTTCCTTTCTAATCTATATGACTTTTATTTCTTTTTCTTGCCTTCTGCAGTGGCTAGAATTTCTAGCACAATGTTGAATAAGAGTGGTGAGAGCTGACATCCTTGTCTCATTCTTCCTTTTAGGGAGAAAGCAGTCTTTCACTATTAAGTTATAAGGTTAGTTGTAGGATTTTCACAGATGCTGTTTACCAGTTTGAGGAGGTGCCCTTCTATTCCTAGACTTCTGAGAGTTTTTATCATGAATGAGTGTTAAATTTTGTCAAATACTCTTTTGGCATCAATAGATATGATCATATGATTTTCTTTCTTCTGCATCCTGTTAATATGGTAGATTACATTGAATTTCAAATATTCAAACAGCCCTGAATCTCTGGAATGAATCTCATTCAGTTATGGCATATAATTCTCTTTACATATTTCTGAATTCTATTTGCTAATATTTTAAGGATTTTTTCATCTGTAATCATAAGTGATATTGGTTTGCAGGAATTTTTGTTTGTTTCTTTGGTGAGGAAGATTGTTGCTGAGCTAACATCTGTGCCAGTCTTCTTCTATTTTATATGTGGGATGCCACCAGAGCATGGCTTGATGAGCAGTGTGTAGGTCTGTGCCTGGGATCTGAACCCATGAACCCTGGGCTGCCAAAGCAGAGTGTGTGAACTTAATCACTATGCCACCAGACCAGCCCCAGGATTTTTTTTTTTTGGTACTCTTTTTGCCTGTTTGGTATCAAGATAATACTAACTTCATAACATGAATTGGGGAGTGTTTCATCCTCTTATCTTCTTTGAAAGAGATTGTGTAGAACTGATGTCAAACCAGCTAGGCTTGGAGATTTCTTTTTGGGGAGTTTTAAATGATAAATTAAATTTCCTTAATAGTTATAGGGTGTTTTAAGATATTTCATATTGGGTGAGTTCTGGTAGTTTGTGTTTTTTGAGGAATTGGTACATTTCATCTAATTTGTCGAATTTGTATGTGTAGAGTTGATTACAGTATTCCCTTCTTATCCCTTTGATGTCTGAAGGGGTCTATAGTGATATCCCATTTCATTCTTGACATGGGTGATTTGTGTCTTCTCTCTTTTTTTCTTCATTAGTCATGGATTTTATTGATCTGTTTATAAATTTTATTGATCTGTTCAAAGAACCAGCTCTTTGTTTCATTGATTTTCTCTATTTTTTTGTTTTCAATTTCATTGATTTTTAGTCATATTTATTATTTCCTTCTTTACGCTTGTTTGGGGTTTATTTTTCTCTTCTTTATCTAGGTTCTTGAGGCAAAGCTTCAATCTTTGATTTGAGATTTTCCTTTTTATAATGTATGCATTTAGTGTTATAAATTTGTCTTTCAGTCCTACTTTAGCTGTGTCTCACAAATTTTGACATGCTGTATTTTCATTCTCATTCAGTTCAATGTATTTTTAAAATTTTCCTTGTGACTTTTGTTTTGATCCATGGACTATCCAAGTATTTAGAGATCTCCCTGTTACCTTTCCGTTATTCATTTCTAGTTTGATTCTATTGCAGTTGATGAAAACGTTGTTTAAGATTTCAGTTTTAAAAAATTTGTCAAGGTTTATGACCCAGGATATTGTCTGTTTTGTTTTATGTTCCATAGGCACTTGAAAAGAATGTGTATTCTGCTGTTGGTGAATGGATTGTTCTATAAATAGATCCTATTAGTTGACAGTGTTATTGACTTCTATATCTTTGTTGATTTTTCTGTTTAGTTGTTCTATCGACTGTTGAAAGAGAGGAGTGGAAATCTCCAAACATAATTGTGAACAAGTCTATTTTTCCTTTTAATCCTATATTTTACTTCATATATTTTGCAACCCTGTTGTTTGCTGCATACAAATTCAGAATTGCTATGTCTTCTTGGTAGACTGACCCTTTTATCATTATGTAATGCCCCTCTCTGTCTTTGGTAATTTTCTTTGCTGTGAAGTTTACTTTGTCTGATATTAATATAGCCACTACTTCTTAACTAATATCAATATTTGTGTGATATATCTTTTTCCGTCCTTTGACTTTTACCCTGCCTATGTCATATTTGAACTGAGTTTGTAGACATTATATAGTTGGATCATGATTTTAAATCCATTTTTCTAATCTCTGTCTTTTAAAAGGTATATTTAGACTATTTACATTTAATATAATTATTGGTATGTTAGGACTTAGTCTGTCATTTTATGTTTTGTTTTATTTTTGTTCTCTTTGGTTTTTGCTTCTCCATTTTTTCCCCTTACTTTCCTATAGGTATTGACTATTTTTTAGAATTCCATTTTGATTTATCCAGAGTGTTCTGATGTATCTTTACACATAGTTCAATTCCTTTATGTACATATATATAATTTTTCAGTCTACTGGTGTCTTCATTTTATCTTCATTTGAAGTATGGAAACCTTACCTTCTTTAATGTCTTTTTACCCTCACTCATTTATAATTGCCTTCATTTTCTCTACATGCATTTAGAAGGTTATTATTGATTCAATTTCTTTAATAAATACAGGCCTATTCAGATTGTCTATTTCTTCTTGTGTGAGTTTTGGCAGATTGTGTCTCTCAAGGAAGTGACTCATTTTATCTAGGCTATCAAATTTGTGGGCCTTGAGTTGTTCATAGTATTCCTTTATTATCCTTTTAATTTCCATGGGATCTGTAGTGATGTCCCCTCTTTCATTTCTGATATTAGTAATTTGTGTCCTTTCTCTTTTTTCTTAGCCTGGCTAGAGGCTTATCAATTTTATTTCAATCTTTTCAAAGATCAGCTTTCAGTTTTGTTGATTTTCTCTATTGATTTCCTGTGTTCATTTTCATTGATTTTTAATACTTATTATTTATTTTCTTCTGCTTACTTTGGATTTAATTTGACCTTCTTTTTCTAGTTTCTTAAGGTGAAGTTTAGATTATTTTAGATACTTCTTCCATTCTAATATATGCATTCAGTGCTGTAAGTTTCCCTCTAAACACTGCTTTAACTGCATCTCACAAATTGACAAGCTGTGTTTTCATTTTTGTTTGGTTCAAAATATTTTTAAATTTCCCTTGAGATTTCTTCTTTGACCTACGTGTTATTTAGAAGTGTGCCATCTAATCTCCATGTATTTTGAGATTTTCCTGTTATCTTTCTGTTACTGATTTCCAGTGTAATTCCATTGTGGTCTGAAAGCAGACATTGTATGATTTCTATTATTTTAAATTTCTTAAAGTGTGTTTTATGGCCCAGAAAGTGGTCTGGCTTGGTGAGTGTTTCACATGAGTTGAGAAAAATGTGTATTCTGCTATTGTTTGATAAAGTAGTACATAGATATCCATTATATCCAGTTGATTGATGGTGTTTAGTTCAACTATATTCTTACTGATTTTCCACCTGCTGTATCTGTCCATTTGTGAAAGAGGGTGTTAAAGTCTCCAACTAGGATAGAGTATTCATCTATTTCTCCTTGCAGTTCTATCAGTTTTTGCTTCATGTAGTTTGATGCTCTGTTGTTAGACACATACACATTAAGAAACATTATGTCTTCTTAGAGAATTAACCCCTTTATCATTATGTAATGCCATTATTTACCCCTGATTACTTTCCTTACTTTGAAATCTCCTCTTTCTGGAATTAATATAGCTACTCTCACTTGTTTTTGATTAGTGTTAGCATGTCATATTTTTCTCCATCTATTTATTTTTAATATGTGTCTTTATATTTAAATTGAGTTTCTTGTAGACAACATATGGTTGGGTCATGTTTTTTGGTCTACTCTGACAATCTAGCTTTTAATTGGTGCATTTAGACTCTTGACATTGAAAGCGATTATTGATACAGTTGAATTAATATCTACCACGTTTATTACTGTTTTCTATTTGTTTCCCTTGTTCTTTGTTCCTATCTTTATCTTTGCTGAGAGTTTGGCTAAGCTACTCCATGGTATTGCTGCTTTGGCATCCATCTTGTTTGGCCAAGTGGCCTGTGGGGGCTTTAAACTGACACTAGCCTCCTCAAGCAAGTGCATGTCATAGATAATAGTCCACAGAATCACAAGCAAATGTAAGCTCCTGATAAGACTTTCCCAACAGTCCTTGTGATCAACATTCTCCCCCACTTCCCAGGTCCTTCCTTTTGTGCATTCCTTAGATAAGACCTCCATGGAGCTTACCAGAACCCATTTCTTTTTGGTTTGAATTGACCAATCTGGACTTAGCCAGGCACCTGCAAAGCACTTCACCCATGGACCCTAATAAATGTATTTGCCCCAGGTCCTAGCTCTCTCCCTGCCTGTGCCTTGCCTCAATCTCTCTGTGTGTCCTTTCGTGGTTCCTCCAGGACCTGTGAGTAATAAATTTCTCTATTTCAATTTTTCTTGGGGTCTTTGGTTAAACCAGGGCTTATCATCTGGAACCCTGTGCTCTACTTAAATGTTAATTTAATAAAGTCATAACAGTCTTCCACTCTTTTTCTGCCTTTTGTGGTTTTAATTGAGCATTTTGTATGATTCCATTTTTTTCTCCTTTCTTAGCATATCAGTTCTTCTTTTTTCACTTTTTTTTAGTGATTGACCTAGAGTTTGCAATATACAGTTACTATCAATCCAAATTCTCTTTCAAATAACACTATACCATTACACCGTTGTGTGATTAGCTTACACTAACTAAATAATCCTAATTCCTTTCTCCTATCCCTTGTATTATTGCTATCATTCATTTTACTTATATATAAGCAAACATAAGCAGATATATATGATATATACATAAGCACACATAACTGAATACAGACAGACCTCATTTTATTGTGCTTCACTTTATTGCACCTCAGAGATATTGCGTTTTTTTACAGATTGAAGGTTTGTGGCAACCCTGCATTGAGCAAGTCTATCAGCGCCTTTTTCCAACAGCATTTGCTCACTTTGTTTCTCTGTGTTACCTTTTGGTAACCTTGAAGAATGACCTTTTGGTATTCTTGCAACATTTAAAACTTTTTCATTATTATTATATTGGTTATGGTGATCTGTGATCGGTGATCTTTTTGTTACTATTGTAATTGTTTTGGTATGCCATCAACTGCAGCCACATAAGATGGTGAACTTGATAAATGCTGTGTGTGTTCTGACTGCTCCAGTGACCTGCCATACTCCCATCTTTCTCCCTCCTCTGAGGCCTCCATATTCCCTGAGACTTAACAGTATTGAAATTAGGCCAGTTAATAACCCTATAACGGCCTCTAAGTGTTCAAATGAAAGGAAAAGTCACACATATCTCACTTTAGATCAAAAGCTAGAAATGATTAAACTTAGTGAGGAAGGCATGTCAAAAGCCAAGACAGGCTGAAAGCTAGGCCTCTTGTGTCAAACAGTTAGCTGTGTTGTGAATGCAAAGGAAAAGTGTTGAAGGAAGTTATCAGTGCCACTCCAGTGAACATACAAATTAAGAAAGCAAAACAGCTTTATTGCTGAGTTGGGAAAGTTTTAGTGGTCTAGATAGAAGATCAAACCAGCCAAAAAATTCCTTTTGTCTTAAATCCTAATCTAGAGCAAGGCCCTAATTCTCTTCAATTCTGTGAAGGCTGAGAGAGGTAAAGAAGCTGCAGAAGAAAAGTTTGAAGCTAACAGAGGTTGGTTCATGAAGTTTAACAGAAGCCATCTCCATAACATAAAAGGGCAAGGTGAAGCAGCAACTGCTGATAAGAAGCTGAAGAAAGTTATCCTGAAGATTTAGCTAAGAGAATTAGTGAAAGTGGCTACAATAAACAACAGATTCTCAATGTAGATAAAATAGCCCTCTATTGGAAGAAGATGCCATGTAGGACTTTCATAGCTAGAGAGGAGAAGTCAATGCTGGCTTCAAAGCTTCAAAGGACAGGCTGACTCTTGTTACGAGCTAATGCATCTGGTGACTTTAAGCCAAAGCTCATTTACCATTCCAAAAATCCTAGGACCCTTGAGAATTACCCTAAATCTACTCTGCCTGTGCTCTGTAAATGGAACAACAAAGCCTGGATGACAGCACATCTGTTTACAACATGGCTTAATGAATATTTTAAGCTCACTGTTGAGACCTACTGTTCAGAAAAGAGATTCATTTTAAAATATTACTGCTCCTTGACAATGCACCTGGTCACCCAAGAACTCTGATGGAGATGTACAGTGAGACTAATATTTTCATGCCTGCTCATACAATAACCATTCTGCAGCCCATGGGCCAAGGAGTAGTTTTGACTTTCAAGTCTTATTATTTAGAAATACATTTCATAAGGGTATAGCTGCCATAGATAGTGATTCCTCTGATGGATTTAGGCAAAGTAAGTTGAAAACCTTCTGGAAATGACTCACTACTCTAGATGCCACAAAGAACATTTGCGATTCATTGGAAGGGGTCAAACATCAACATTAACAGGAGTTTGGAGAAAGTTGACTTCAACCCTCATGGATGACTTTGAGGGGTTCAAGACTGCAGTGGAGGAAGTAACGCAGATGTGGTGGAAATAGCAAGAGAACTGGAATTAGAAATGGAGTCTGAAGATGTGACTGAATTGCTGTGATCTCATGATAAAATTTCAACAGATGAGGAGTTGCTTCTTATGGATGAGCAAAGAAAGTGGTTCTTGAGATGGAATCTACTCCTGGTGAAGATGCTGTGAAGATTGTTGAAATGACAACAAACAATTTACAATGCTACATTAACTTAGTTGATAAAGCAGAAGCAGGGTTTGAGATGGTTGATTCCAATTCTGAAAAAAGTTCAAAGAATTCTGAAAAAACTATCAAACAGCATCATATGTTACAGAGAAATCGTTCTTGAAAGGAAGAGTCAACTGATGCTACAAACTTCATTGTTGTCTTATTTTAAGAAACTGCCACAGCCACTCCAACCTTCAGCAACTACCACCCTGATCAGTCAGCAGCTATCAACATTGAGGCAAGACCCTCCACCAGCAAAATATCATGACTCGCTGAAGTCTCAGATGATGGTTAGAATTTTTAGCAATAAAATATTTTTAAATTAAGGTATGTACATTTTTTTTTTTAAGATTTTATTTTTTCCTTTTTCTCCCCAAAGCCCCCCGGTACATAGTTGTGTATTCTTCGTTGTGGGTTCTTCTAGGTGTGGCATGTGGGACGCTGCCTCAGCGTGGTCTGATGAGCAGTGCCATGTCCGCGCCCAGGATTCGAACCAACGAAACACTGGGCCGCCTGCAGCGGAGCACGCGAACTTAACCACTCGGCCACGGGGCCAGCCCCTACATTTTTTAAGACATAATGCTATTGTACACAGACTACAGTATAGTGTAAACACTGGGAAACCCCAAAATTTGTGTGACTCACTTTATTGCAGTATTTGCTTTATTGTGGAGGTCTGGAACTGAACCCACAATATCTCTGAGGCATGCCTGTATGTTGTTGCTATTATTAATGCCCATCTGTTCTTGCATGCTGTCTACTAGAGCCCTTAGCATGTCAATAATAATTGTGTTAAATTCTTGGTCTGATAATTCCAACATCCTTGCTGTATCTGGTTGTGATGCTTGCTTTGTCTCTTCAAATTGTGTTGTTGTTGGTTTTTATTTTTGCTTGAGGAAGATTTTCCCTGAGCTAACATCTGTGCCAATCTTCCTGTTTTCTATGTGGGTCACTGCCACATCACGGCTGCCAACAAGTGGTGTAGGTCTGTGCCCAGGAACCGAACCTGGGCTGCTGTAGCAGAGAATGCTGAACTTAACCACTAGGCCATGGGGATGGTCCCCCAAATTGTGCTTTTTGCCTTTTGGTAGGCTCTGTAATTTTTTATCGATAGCTGGATATGATGTACTGGGTAAAAGGAACTGTTGCAAATAGGGCCTTAGTAATGTGGTTGTGAGCTGTGAGGTGAGGGGAAGCATTCTATAGCGCTATGATTAGGTCTTTTAGTGAGCCTATGCCTTTGGACTGTGAACTTCACAAGTGTTTCTCAGTTTTTTCTCCCCCTCTTAGGTGTGACAAGATGGCTAGAATGGGCTGGAGTTGGGTATTTTTCTTCCCTGGGTCAGTTAGGCTCTGGTTACTAGTTTCCTCTGAGGACAGGCCTTGCTAAGAAGAACAGAGTGCTCTGGTATGTTTCAGAATGGTTCCTTTTCCCCTCCTCCTGCTAGAGGCCCAGGGGGATTTTTGCGTGATATTTACAATGAGAACCTGGTTGAACTCCGGGAGGTAAATCTCATAATATTGTGTGGAACCCCCCATGACTGAGTTCCCCTGGAATTTTTATTGTCAGAGTTTTTCGCAGTGATTCTTCAGGAGTTTATTAGTTACAGTTCAGGTTTTCCTACTCGAGCACCAGTTCCTGTCGCAGTGTCCCCAGGTGAGTCTCTACTCTGGGAAGCCACGTCTCCCTGCATTCACCTGTCAGTCTCTCTGATCGTGGGGGCAGTGGTTTGCTCTGTGTCCTCTCCTCTGTTATAAATCCAGGAAGAGTTGGATTCTTTAGTCTGTTCAGTTTTTCACTTGTTGTTAGGACAGAGTGGTGACTTCCAAGCTGCTTACATGAGGACTTGGAAACTGGAAGTCTGAATATATTTAGAACCACATTATATGATGCTACAATACTTGCTTCCATCATTAAACATAACAAAGAGGAGAAAGACAGTCTACTGTTTCTACTCACATTTTTGCTTGCTGTATTCTTTCAGCTTTTCTTCATATTTCAAGCTTCTTTCTTTCATTGTCTCCTTTCTATTTAGAGAAGTGTCGTTAGCCATTCTTTTAGGGTGGGTTGGATGTTGACAAATTCTCTTAGTTTTCCTTCTTTTGAGGATGTTTGAATTTTCTCCTCCATTTCTGAAAGATATTTTCATTGGTGATAGCATTCTGAGTTGACAATTTCTTTCTTTCAGTACTTGAAAAATATTGTTCCACTTACTTTTGGCTTCCATATTTTCTTATGAGAAATTCATTATCATTCAAATAGTTTTCCCCTTATAAGTAATGTATCATTTCTCTTTTGCTGCTTTCAAGATTTTTCTTTGTCTTTAGTTTTCAGAAGTTTGACTATGAGATATCCTGGTGGGGATTTCTTTGAGTTTATCCTGTTTGTGCTTCATTCAGATTCTTGAACCTATGGTTTTATGTCTTTTGCCAAATTGGGGATGTTTTCAGCCATTATTTCTTTGGGCACTTTTTCGGTCCTATCCTCTTTCTCCTCTCCTCTGGGACTCTGATGACAGGAATGTTAGATCTATTGTTATAATCTCACAGGTCCTTGAGGCTCCGTTTATTTTTTTCCAGCCTATTTTCTCCTGGTTGTTCAGATTGGGTAATTTCTATTGTCTTGTCTTCATTTCACTGACTCTTTCTTCTTGCCCCTTCATTCAGCTGTGGAGTCCCTCCACTGAGGTTTTTTATTTCATTTACTATATTTAACAGTTCTAAAATTTCTCTTTGGTTCTATATCTTCTATTTCTTTGTTGATACTTTCTTTTCTGAGACTTTCTATTTTTTTCATTTGTTTTAACATGTTTGTAATTGCTTATTAAAACATTTTTATGATGGCTGCTTTAAAAGCTTTATCAGATAATTCTAATATCACTAACATCTCTGAGTTAACATCTGTTGATTGTCTTTCTTCCAGTTTGAGATCTTCCTGGTTCTTGGTATGATAAGTGATCTTCAGTTGAAATCTGGACATTTAGGGTATTATGTTATGAAACTGTGGACTTATTTAAACTTTCTGGTTTAGCTATATTTTTCTGACACTGCTATGGCAGGAAATGGGAGGAGCACTGCCTCATTACTGCCATGTGAGGATAAAAGTTCAAGTTTTCCACTTAGCCTACACTGACATCTGAGGGAGGGGCTTCTCATTACTTCCGGGTGGGTATGAGCATTTGAACTCCTCACTAGGTTTCCAATGATACCTGTCCAGCTGGTAGTACCTCATCCCTGCTCCCCATTGGCCTCCACTCACATCACGTTGAGGAGGGAGGCTCATGATTGTTGGTGGGTGGTGAAAATCCTGACTTTCTACTAGACCTCCTCTGATATCACACTAGTGGGGTGGGAAAGGGTGCCAACCACCCAGTGTGGATGGAAAAACAGGCTCCCTATTTGTTATTCTGTGATGCCACCCTATTAGTGTGGGAAGGTTAAGACACCCTGTCATGGGTGGGGTTGGACCACCACTTTTTTCTGTGGTATTTGGCTGGAGTGGAATGATTATTGTCTGAGTTTTCTGTCTGCCTAGACTGCCCCTTTCCTTTTCCTTTGGCTAGAGAAAGCAGGCTTTTGTCTTTTTTTTTTTTTTTTTTTTATCTGCACATGTTAGTGTTTCTGGGTCACTGGCTTTTCAGTACAAGTGTGGGATATACAAGCCCCCCACCCCAAAAAATCAAGTGAATTCACCACCATGTCATTCCTTGGGTCCCCATGTCCCTAGGTTGCTGCTTTTTCATTCTACCTTTCAGAGTCCTATATTCATTTTACATATAATGTCCAGGGTTTTTAGTTGTACTTAATGGGAGGAATGGGAAAGAACACGTGTACTCCATATTCCTGGAAGAGGAAGTCCTCTATCATGACTTTTTAAAGAGTAATTTTTGATTCTTGTACCTTAGGGAGATGTACTTTTATTTCTTGAATCAGTTTTCAGTTGCTTCTAAATATCTTCATCAGTAGGATGAAGTGAATCATTGTGAAGCTGAAGACATCTTCTCTCCAATTAAGAGGACTTGAGAAGTTAAAAGCCTCTTGAATTCCTTTTAGTTCAATAAGAGAGGGACCTAACTTTATCCTGTCTCTAGGTAAGGATCTAACATAGGTCCATATTCGTCTTTTCACCAGCCATCTCACACTCCTCTCCACAGTCTTTTCTCCAAAAGAAGGCCATTTTAGCAGAGTACACACAAGTTTTACATGCACAGAGTTTTACCGATGCTAAGAGATACGGGTGTGTTTGTGCTTACGGCATTTGTATGTGTTTTAGATGACAGTTTTGTCCCCTCCTCCACGTGCACCATTTTAAGAAAGTAATAAACAGAATGATAAATGACTCACACCTTCCCTTAGGCTTGCACGTAAAGGTGTTTTCGTTTTTGCCCTTCTCCAAGAGATGAAGGGTGTAATGAGTACACCGTAAATGATTGAATGAGCTGCAAGTCACTTGCTCTGAACTCTGTATTAATCCCACTTTCAATACAGAATGGAAGATGTCCTATGGTTCATTTAGCTACCAAGTGGTGTAAGCTGTTATTCTGTTATTCTCCAGAATTATAAAGGATTGCAAAACTTAATGTATAAAGTACTTGCAATAAAATGCTGGGCTGCCAAGCAAAGACGACACTCTTGGTAATTTAAAGAGAGTAACTTTTAGAATGAACTGCAACTCTCTCTTCAGTTCAAACTACAATCGAGATATATGCTCCCCTCCCTCATCTCAGAATATTTCACTGAACTTCTGAAAGAGGCATTTTGAAAAGCTTCTATAAAGATAAAAATTCTAGCAGGATTGGAGTAATATGAGCATTTTCAATTTCTGTTTTAGTCCCCTCTCTACTTTAGCTCACTGGTGGAACAGGCAGGGAGAGAGCCAGGAAGTGAAGCAGTAAATGTGCTGTCCAGCCCCAGGCTTGAGGGCTCTGTGCTGTGAGGGTAAAGCTTGGAGGGGTTAGGGTAACATGTGCTTCTGAAATTATGTTTTCATTGAGAGCCTGCTTGGTGCATTATAGAATGCTAATTCAGATACCTCCCCCGAGAATGATGTGCAGAGCAACAGTAAATACACTACAAGGATGACTAGATTGCCAAGCTGTTTTCTTGAAGTTCTAAAAGTGCAGGAAGAAGGAAGGTAAGCTATTAAAGCAAACCTAACCATGGTCTGTCTATAAAGGGAGGGATGGTGAAGGAGGAAGTAAGAGCAGCATGATCCAGGGGATAGTGTGTGCCAGGTTCTGATTTGGTCAGGCAGTTGCCACAATGCAGTCTGGATAAGTCCCCACCTGGGCTAGACAGCTGTGATCTAGAGAAGGATGGAGGATGGCTACTGTAGCCTATGATGCTCCTATCTCACTCAAAACAGACTCAAAGTTTATCTCATTCTGTCTTACAGAATCTGAGCTTCGGCAAGGTTATGTTCTTGGTGCCATTGACTTTTAGTAGCTGCATTTGGTTTAACATAAGTGTTCTAACTAATGATTAGGAACAGAGCCTTTGACCCAAATGAATCTGATCAAAACCAAACCCTGTCACTACAAATTTGGGCTTGCTTCCTTATTAATTCTTCAAAGCTCTTTTTCCTCATCTTTCAAAGGAGAGATAATGACCTCTTTCTCTTAGAGTTGCGATCGTGAAATGTGATAACTTGTTCAAGTGCTTGGCACATATTAAAGATCAATAGTAATTATGATAATATTTATCACATTATTAATTATCTGAAATAAGTTTTTCTATAGCTAGTTTTGGTTGTGATAGTTATTCAAAAACAGGCTTCAAACAGACTAACACAGTCTGATAATTTGTGGGGTAACACAGTATTTTATTAGGCTTGTGAGCACAATGGCAGTTAGATTCATCTGCTCCTTGATAAACTTCTGGTTTAACATGACAAAGCTTCTGGATACATGCTCCCTAGATGAGGGCCATGCTGGCATTCGACTCCTGCACAGAAATGCTTCTGCTGCAGAAATTTCCTGCCAAATCATCAAAGTTTTAGAATACTTTCAGCCAACAAAGTATCTAAGAGGTATTCCCAATATTGGAGAAAAAGCAAAGAACAGGTGAGAGGTGAATGATTAGCAATACAGCTGTTGAAAATGTTTAGCAAATTAACCACAAAGTTTTTCCTTTAAGTCAGAGAAGAAAAATGTTTTTTTGGCTTAAATGATAATTGAAATTTGCCCTCTAGTCTTGGAGCATTGTACTGTGGTGGGAGAGGATGGCCAGACCAAGGCTCTTGGCTTTCTCCACTTCCCAGGCTAGACTTGGCTTTGCAGTGTTTAACTTCTGAGGAGGAGGACCTCCCCCAGGTCCGATTGCCCCAGGACCCAGCCTCTGACCACAGTCAGGAGGTTTCCTAGGACTATTGGTGGACGCTCCTTCACTACAGCTGCCGCCTGGACACCTACTGGTGTGGACTCATTTATCCCAGGAACCACGATGACTTATCCCAGGCATCTGGCCTCTTCAGCCCCCTGAGCCTTGTGTCGCTCCTCCTTGTCCACAGAGCCTCTTCCCCTCCTCCCCCAAGCATGGTCAGCAACAACAGCACTTAGGTTTCTCTACACGATCTGCATTATGCCATGAACAGAACTGCTTGGCAGTGCTTGGAGCACACACTGTAAAGGAATTTGGGGATATGCTAATGAGGAAGCACATAACCAGAAGCTGAGAAGATTCATAATCAAATTGCAATAAATCTGTGGAGACTCCTTAAAGAACAAGACACACAGGAAAAGCCTGATTGCTGGAAAAACTGCTTCGCAAATGAGTGGTACGGTGGCTGAATCTTTGAAAAGACAGCAGCCCTTTCAGAGAGACACAACTGTGCGCCCTCACCCTGTATTAGGAAGCCCAAATGCCCGGCCAATGAATCACAGTACCACATGTGCCATCTCTCTCAGAAGAGTTTCTGGAAGGATTCAGTCTTGAATGCTGATGTGGAAAGTAAATAAAATGTTCCAATTTGCTCTGGCCCTCTCGCTCCTCAACCAACTGCCCTGGCCCATCTCCAAAATCTGCATTCTCCCCTGCTTGTCTGCCTCCATCGAAAGCCTTGAACATGACAGAGATGCTAAGTGACATACAATTCTATCCCATTTTCACCTTAAAAGATCAAATTAGTATATCAATGAATGTCATTTCTGTATGATGATTGAGCATGATTTTTAAGTTAAGATTTTGAGATAAAAAGGAGCATAAAAAGCTAAATAATTTTCAATAAGTTCACATGGGTGGTTTAAAGATATCCACCTATACTCCATCACCTGGATTCGTTGAGGTTTATGATGTATTATGTTATAATATTTGATGAAATTTTAAAGTAGCATTTCTTCTCATGAAAATTCACAGGGCCACGATTATATGCTAGAGCATTTCTCTCATTACTTTTAAAATAACAAAGCTTCTTTTCTCCTCATTTAGTCTCAAATCAGTGATCCAGAGGCATATCAGAATAAGACAATACTTTATGTTATACCAGGTTAAACTCTGATAGCCTCAGTGTGAAATTTAGGCTCTGTAAATGAATAGCAAATAACTTTTTCTTCTAAGTTGCAGTCAGAGTGTTGCTTAACTGTTTCTCTTAACTGACTCTGGTGAGAAGAAATAGAATGTTCCAACTTAACAGTTGGCACATTTTTTTTTAAAGACTCCTTTTTCTATTTGTTTTCAGGCCTAGCTCATAAAGCTTCAGTGGGACTTAGGATTCAATGCTAAGTAACACAAAATCATAGACTATGCAGGTGGTAAGGGTTTGGATGCATTATGTTTCTCAGAAGGTTGTGACTTGCCCAAGATCCCATGAGTGGGAGCTAAATTAACGATCAAGTATTTGCAGATTTCAGCTCCATATTCTTTCTGGTTATAGATGGAGTGCTAAGGAACAGAGGAGGAGGATCCTATTCAGGGGGATTACAAAGGTAGACTAAAAATTCCTTCCTGGGGCCAGCCCTGTGGCCGTTTAGTTAAGTTTGTGTGCTCCACTTCAGCAGCCCAGGGTTTCGCCGGTTTGGATCCTGGGCGCGGACATGGCACCGCTCGTTAAGCCATGCTTAGGTGGCGCCCCACGTAGCACAACCAGAGGCACTCACAGCTAGAATACACAACTATGTACCAGGGGTGCTTTGGGAAGAAGAAGAAGGAAAAAAATAAAAGATTGGCAACAGATGTTAGCGCAGGTGCCAATCTTTTTTTTTTTTTTTTTTTAAATCTTTCCTTAGTGGCTTTTTTGGCTTGGATTGAAAGAACTTCATTTCGAGAATTGGACAGACAAGCTGGGCTAGTTTATGGCCAAATTCCACTTTGGTTGGAAGTCACTGTTATTCTCCATTTGGCCTCACACCAGTGCTCAGCTATATGTAAAACAACGCTAGCCAGTCAGGTTTTTTCAGGCAACACAAAGTTTGGGCTTCTAGCAAGAAAGAATTTAGAGGAGTGGGTGAAATGGGTGAGGGAGTCAGAAAGACTTCCAGTTATAACATAAGTCCTGGGGATAAAATGTACAGCACGCTGACTATTGTTAACAATAATGTATCGCATCTTGGAAAGTTGTTAAGAGAGTAGATCTTAAAAGTTCTCATCACAAGAAAACAAAATCTTGTAACTGTGTATGGTGATGGATGTTAACGAGACTTACTGTGGCGATCATTTTGCAATATATACAAACATTGAGTCAGTATGTTGTACACCTGAAACAAATATATTATATGTCAATTGTACCTCAATCACAGTAATAAAAAAGCCCTGTGCGTCTTCACACAGAGGGAAATGTCATTCCCTCCCAGTGCATGTGGGCATGGCTCCAGCAAAGGAGTAAAAACTGCCAGGAGGGGCTGGGCCAGCAGGCTGTCACAGGTGGTAAATGGGAAGGGGAATCAGGTATGCACTACCTTGTCTAATAATTATATATGTACATATACACATATATAAAATAAAAAGAGAGTTTAGCCTCTAGGGCAAGATCAAGTTCTGGCTCCAGAACTTACTGGCTGTGTGCCTTTAAGCAAATTGCTAAACTTCTCTGTTTAATAAATCACACCTTTTACTTCATGTGAGGATTAGTGAATTGGTGGATGTAAAGTAGATAAGAGAGAGTAGGCACCTATTAAGAACTCAGTAGATACTAACTCACATTTTTTCATTTTGATGGTCTGGCTTTCAAAAGATCCATTCATTCAGAGCTTGGAAGGGACTTACATCTTCCAGTTCAATATCTTTATTTTACAGGTGAGAAACGTGAGGCCCAGAGAAAGGCAGTGGCTTCTGAGCTAATTTGGGACAGTCCCAAGTCTCTGAATGGCTAGGTCAGGGTGCTTTTTACTGTATTATCCTGCCTCTAAATAAGCCTTTGTTCTTCTTCTGGATGGATGACTGACTCTGACAGCTTCTCACATCCACTGCCACCACCAGGGTTCAAGGTTCAAGCTGCCATAACCAACCTCCTGTATCATAGCAATAACCTACTAACTAGTCTCCCTGCCCTCTTTAATCTATTCTCAACTCAGGAGCCTAGAGGGTTCTTGTTGGTTTGTCTGACAAAGCATTACACCCTCTCCTCTTGCAGGTCATCTCCTATGACTCTTGTTTGTCCTGCTCCATCCGCCCTGCCCTCCTTGCAGTTCCTTGCACATGCTGGGCACACTCCAATCTCAGTTTTGCATATGCTGTTTCCTTCACTTGGAATGCTTTTCCACAGATAGTTGCATGGTTGGTTCCCTCATTTCTTCCAAATTTTTGTTCAAGTGTCACCTCAGTGAATCCTGGTCTGACTCTTCACAGTTGCAATCATCTGGCACTTTCCATTTCCCTTTCCTGCTTCTTCCCGCTACGGCCCTTATTACCTATCACATATTCCATATTTCTTTAGGTGGGTTACTGCCTCCTTCTCTCTAGTAGAACGCAAACATCATGAGGGCATCGCTTTTTCATGGCTGGATCTCCAATGCCTGGAACAGTATCCGACGAAGAGGACGTGGCGTGAATGCTTGAGGAGTGCGTGAATGAGCAGTGTGTCAGCAGGACCCGTGTGATGTTCAAAAGGCTGTTTTCTCAAGTATTTTTGCGACAGACTAAAACTAAGCAAAGTGTGATGCTCTTCTTTAAAGAGTCCTGTTGTGGCATGGGACTTTCCAACACAAGAAAATTTACCGTTTTTTTGGACATAATCTGCTTATTTTTGTGTGTGCACAGCTAAGCCAACATACATATATCTTTCTTGAGTTAATTACCGGAAAGGAAACGCTCTGTAAAGCCAAACCAAAACAAGGACCACTTGCCTAAAACTCTATAAAGAATATATTTTAGTTCTAGTGAATGAGGAAAAAACCTAATTGTCTCATTCTTTCTCTTTCTGGGTTCTTAGAGAAATCTCAAAGACAACAAAACGTAAATAGGAGGTCAGCACTCATAAATCAGATTTCATCTTGATAGGCTCTTTATAGACCTATAACAAAGTGGAGCCCTGCAAACTGTGCTGGTAATAGGGCTTCTGACGGACCCCTTCACTACGTGGAATAGAAGGTGCTGCTAGAATTCTGGGGCTTCAGATGAAAATTTCAAGTGTTTTCATCAGGTCCGACAGCTGTTTCTATTACAGAGAACAGATCTCAGAGGTGGTGATACGGATGTCAACTTCTAGTCGGCTCAGAACACAGTGTAGCTTGTACGATTAGTTTTTTAATTATTTTTTTTTTCTGCACATGCAAATTAACTCTGTAGCAGTAAAAGGAAATTACCTACTTGCTACTGGAATTGTCTGGAAGTGATACAATCATCCTTTGTAGAGTCACATTAACCAAATTAAAAGCCCTTGGGAAAAATTTGGCACCCTGTTCCTTCCCATCCACATCTTCCTAAAGGCCTTTCAGGGGCTTCCATTTAGAAAGCTAAGATCATTATCAGGGCTTTTAATTTGGAGAGATTGGCTGCTCACCAGTGAGTCGTTCTAGATGCCCAGTCATTGGTTGGAGTGGCTCTGCAGTGTTCCAATCTCAGTGGCCTTGGAGGCCTCGAAGGCCTTGACTTGACTATCCTCCTGACTCCTGCTTGCTTGCAGGTATATTTGCCAGCCCGGACAAGGAAGCACAGGTCTGCTGCTGGAGCTTGTCTCCAAGACGGGCGCTATCATGTCATTTTCTCACTGAATGCACATACCCTGCACCAGGGAGAAGTGGAGTCTATCCCTTTAACCCTGTGAATCTGGGCCGGCTTGTAACTGCTTTGACCAATAGAATATGGTGGAAGTTGCTCTGCTAGTTCTGGGCCTGGTTTTTAAGAAGACTGATGGTTTCCACTTCCTTTCTTTGAAATACTTCCTCTTGGAACCCAGCCTAATTCACAAAGAGAGGACACGTTTAGGCACTTCTGTCAACTGTCTCAGCTGACTGGTGTCAACTGTCAGCCACGTGAATAAGCCATCTTGGAGTCCAGTCCGTTTTAGCCTTCAAATAACCCAGCCCCATGCACAGAAGCCATCTGATTGAACTACATGAGAGGCACTGAGCAAGAACCACCTCGCTGAGTCTGATCAACCCATACAACTGTGAGAGGGAATATCAAATTGTTGTTCTGAACCACTATATTTGGGGTGATTTGTAACACAGCGATGGATGACTGCAATAGGGGCAAAGTGGGAAGCCACAGGCTGAGAGCTCCTGTGAACGTGGGCATCAAAACACTAGCTTAGAGTGATGTGGAATTGGTGGTTGTCTGCAAGATGTGGACAAATATAGACAAATGTCAATCTCTCTTCCATCTTTTTGGCTGGTCCTTGGAATTTCATAATTGGATTGTTTCTCTGTTATCACTTGGACTTGTAAATACAAATATTTACTGTACAAATGTAAATATTTCTGGGAGAGATAATGCTGTAAACCAGGGTACAGCAAACTTTCTGTATAAGGCCAGATAGTAAATATTTTAGGCTTTGTGAGCTATACGGTCTGTGGCAACTACTCAACTTGGTCAAGGTGACATAGACAATATGTAAACGAATGGCATGTCTGTTTACAATAAACTTTATTTACATATTGTTGTAAATAATAACCTATTTTAGTGGTTGGCTGGCTTTGACATGCGGGCTGTAGTTTACTGACCCCTGTGCTAAACAATTCTTTCTATAGCCAGCGGAGATATTTGACTATATTGCTTGACTCTCATCAGCACTGGACTTGGTTTACCTCTAGTTCCAATTCCTCTTGTCATTCCTTCTTAGTTGCCTTTGTAGAGTTTTCCTCCTAAGTTTGAAATGTACTCCTCAAGGCTCTCTTCTTATTCTAAGCTCTTTCTCTGCCATGTCACCCATTCAAGTGATTTCAGTTAATATTCAATTTGCCAATGACTAAGAAGTCTTTACCTCCATGCAGTCTTTTATCCAGAATTCCAGACTCTTGTAATTCATATCTTGCCAGCATCCTAAGTTCAATGCACTTTTGTGCCATTTATTAGTCTCTAGTCTGTCAACTCCAAAACCACCATTTTCTACCTTAACTCTGTGATGCTGGGGCTGGAACACTGCAAACCCCATTTCTATTTTGCCAGCTGTGGGTTTCTGTCAATAGTGGGCGATAGAGGGACACTGCAATGACAAAGGAGAAAGGAGGGACTTGCTGCTTCCTATTTACTTGCTGCTGACTTCCTCTCTGCTTGGGGTTCTTGTGAGCATCTCTTCAGCAAAGCTCTTTCACTATAGAAACATACATTCTTTTCTATAGTAGCAGTTGAATCTAGTTTTTCCAAAAGTTGCAGAATTACCTTCATTACCACTTCTTCTCTGCTTTCACCGCCCCCACCCTGCTCAGCACAGTGGGGTAGTGCCACCTCCTCAGAAGTCTGGGTCTCAGCCCTTCAGGACCCCTCCTCCAGGCTCAGAGACACTAGTACCAGCTGAGCAGCGCCTCCTACTGGGAGGTCTGAGTGTTGGCCCAGCAGGGTCCCTGCTCCAAGTTTCTAAAGTTTTAGTAATTCCAACCTCTTCTCTTTGATTCCTGAGCACTAAGGGGTGGTTGCTGCTTCCTTTGCTTCCTCTGTGATAAATCATTGTTTGACTTTGCTTTCTCAGTTACCTAACTAACAGTTTCATATCTGGTTAACCATTCTTTATATTAAATTCCCTTTCAAATATCTGGCATGGTCTCAGTCTCTCAACTGGACTCTGAAGGAATTTATATTCTCAGCCAAAATCTGTCCCTATGACAGTGTTTCTTTCCTTAGTAAATGGCACCAGCCCACCTCTCCCTATCCCTTGCCCAATGGCTCAAGCCCAATATCTGGGCAACACTCTTAACTTTTTCTATTCTTTAAATTCCCATATACAATCAGTGAACTCAAGGTCTGTAGATTTGGCTTCCTGAATATTTCTTATATCTGTCTGCTTCTCTCCATCTGTATGACCTCCACTGTGGATCAAGCCAACACCTTACCACTGACTTCCTCACATTTCTGTAGCCTCTCAATGGGTTCCCCCACTACAGCCCTAGAGAGGTCTGAAAATCAGGTTCTGAAACACTCCAAATCCTCCAGGTAATTGATAAGCCCTTCTGTGGTTTGACTTCTTCTGCTTCTCCCCTGCATTTTGAAATAAGTTCCTTGCTCCTTTGTCAGTTTGTGAATATGCTCTACTTCCTTTGCGTTCTTGGTACAAACTGTTCCCTCTGTGTCGAAATCTCCCTTTTCACCTGGATAACTACTAACATTCTTTAAATGTGGTATAAATACCATTTTCTCAGAAATGGCTTTTCTGACCTCCCAGACCAAATTGTATTCCCCTATTTGTTTCCATAGATCATCGAACATCCAATTTTTTACTGTGATATTCAGTAGATTTATAAGTAACTGTTTGATGATTGTCTTCTTTCTTAGATGGTACGGCCCATATAGGCAGGGCTGGGTCTGTCTTGCCCAGCACAATATCCTTAAACACCTAGTGTTCTTTCAGGCACAGTGGCTATTCAACAAATACTTGCTGACTTCAGTTGATGTCTATGATAAATATGAATTTATCATAGGGCCTCTGGATTTATTACAGAAGACACACATTTCCTCAGATGCACCAGAATCCCTCACAGCTGACTCTTACCTCTTAAAGTAAAGGTTTCTTTGGTTTGCTCCTCTCACATCCCATGACACAAGTTCTCCCTTTGTGGGTTCTTAGAGTGATTGGAGGAGACGGAGTGCGGAGTAGATTGACAAGAACTTATTACCTTGAGCTGGACTGGACACCTGACATTACTCCCTGCTATGTTGCCAGAGGGCCCTGCAGTATCACACAAGTCTTCTGAGCCAAGCGCCTCTCAGTGCTGTTTTATTTAAACTCCAGTAGCCAGTGAGGGGATGTTCTTCTACTTCTAACCACCAGTATGTCACTCCTCCACCCAAAACATCAATGTGCTAGTTTCTTTGTAGTTCTCTGAAATGTAGCCATTATTCCTCAAGTGACAAAATTTGGGGGAAAGAATTGGGGAGCGGACTAAAACACTGATAAAAGGGCTTTAAAAAAATCTATAATAACCAATAATGAGGAAGCAGATAATAAAAATAGAATACGAAAATGAGTATGATAAGAAGACTCTTGAAAGCATATGACCACAGTCTGTTGGAAAAGAAGCAGTCCTGAGGGAACAGAATAAATAAATGCATATTTGATTTTGGTTACACTTCCGTCGAGAGAGCTGCATTTATTTAAAAAAAGAAAACATACAATAAAACGAACTGAAGAACTCTCTTTTCTCTTTATCTTCTAAACAGATTTGACCCAAGATAGACATTTTCTTTGAGAACAATATATCTTTTTCCTTCAGTTGAAAGTTTTACCTTTTGGATTGTATTCCACACACGTTCTTTATCGGTTCTTCTTCCTTCAAGGGTGTCCATAGCATCTGCCATTAGTGACTGCAGCTGTGGCACCAAGATAAAAATTATCAGTGTGGAATTCACACAGAAATAACTTCTCTAAATACACAGATTAAAACCTAATTAAAAAATCATTTGTACGCGGATGATTTTATTACTCATCTTTGCGACAATGAACACTGCCACCTCATCTTTGCTTCAGTCATTACCGAGTATTATTGCAGATGTAAAATACTGAAACAATGAAAAGGTACTTCTTGAAAATCTGTAGAAAATGTATAGGTTTTAACGTAGTAAGTGTTGATGTTTTGTAAAAACAGATTTGGGTTGTAAAGAATGAAGGCGCTAGCTAATTCTCTCAGGAAATGGCATGTAGTACATGAATGCCTTTTAGTATTTCCTCCTGAGGCTAATGTATCATAATTCCAGGCATCGTGCAAAAGCTCACTAGAGGACAATACGAAAATTGTACTGCTTTATTGCCTTTTAAAGGAACTAGCTCATTTCAGTTCTTTTACTATTCTTTCCTAAAATTTCAAAATAACCAAGCTTTCTTTTTAGGTTCCATTCAAAGGCAAGTTTTAAAATTCCACCCTTTGCCCCAAACTGCCCTATGCCAATTTAAGACAATCCTGCACACATGACACATATGTGGCCGCAAAGTAAAGAAGCCACATTAAGCCTGTGATATTCAAAGCTAAAAAAGGACGTTCTCTAAAAAAGAACAAATGCCAGCTCAGTTCCGCGTCATCAAACAGTATGAACTCTTAGATGATCTTTCTGTATCTTAGATATTGCAGAGCTTAAGGAAGAAGGCAGAGTTGAGTCACTCAAAACTCTTCTCTTGAGCAGTCATTGTGTATATAGCACCACAAAAAGTATTACGAGGATTTATTTTCTAGGTTAACCCGTGCTTGGAAGTTGGAAACTACAAACTATTACTTAAGGTGATGAAATCTTACAAGAGACCTGATTTTTAAATATTTGACCTGCACGTATACATCCATATACATTGAAACTTTTTTCTAGTAGGCTTATAAATTATGAAAATATCCCATGAAATCCTATTTTCTAAGGTTTTGGATAGTGGAATATTGCAGTAACCTGGTCGTGAGGGATGTCAATAATGCTAGTTTGGTGCTCTTTGTGTACATTTTGAAATATAAGTATTTCCAGAAAAAAGAAAGCCACAGATGTGTGGCTAAGAAGACGTAAGTGCAGAAAACTCCCCGGTATTTTTCATTTAAATCTTGAATGTGCTTTTCAGGAAGACAGGATCAACATTGTGGCAGCTTCTTAAATTAACATTTTCATTGCTTCTTCTTATCTCAGAGGAGCGTTAAGCATCTAAAATTGGCTATCATATGCACTTTGAAAGCTCCATGTACCGCACTCCTGCATGCCTTATGAATGGCAGGATAAGTAAGCAGCCTTTTGGAAGGCATTCTGCTGCACACACCACAAAAGTTGAGAAAGTATTATTGCCAGTTTTGACTTAGTAATTCCTTGATTAATAGACTTTCTTTCTTTCATAGTTTTCATCTTTAGTATGCCTAGTTTTATTATTTGGCTAGTCAGACCATTTTATACACTTACTTTGAATATGAGAATGTATTCATTACACTTTTACAGGTTCAGATGAACATGAATGTTGATAGTTCATTTCTTGATGGGCTATTACAACTTTAAAAGTTCAAAGAGGGAGGGTTCCTTTGGTTATCTGAAAATTACAGGTGCTAGGTTTGGGCTGCTCTCATCCTTGCTTTGTGAATTCAATTCAGGTCTATAACTAGTTTCTCCTACTTTCAATGAAAGCCTCAATGTAAAGAGCCCTGTCCTATAATACACTGGCATCTCCCTGTGGAGTAAATTTTACCTTTCCCCAAATGGCCTGCAACTGTTCATTTTCAAACAAGGTGCTATCATTTCTAATATTAATTATGATTATAATATACACATCTGTTTGAAGACTGTTTCTGTGAGATAGTCTTTCAACTAGTTTTTGACTGGCTCTGTGTTTTCTGAATTAACTGGTCAATTCAGTTCAAAAACCAGCCATTTGACTAAGCATATTTTCCCCTCAAATAAAACAACTTTTTAATCTAAATGTACAAATGTGTGTGTGTGTTGACACCGCTAACATATATGTGACCTTGTAAGTGAATAAGAAACTCTAAACACTATTTTGTAGGCTTGGTTTTCTAAACAGCAATTAACTCTTTTGACTTGTCACTTTGTCATAGAAGAGAATCATATATTAACGTATCTTGGAGTTTACAAAACAATTTATTAAAATTTCACCTTACTTGAAGCTTTTTGTTTCAAGTAACGTGAAACAATTAAACACAATAAGAATAATCATCCTCTTTCGATGTTGTTACACATGATGAAGTTCTTGCTATAAAAAATGGATGCTAGTGAATGTGAGCAATTAAAAAACAGACGCACACCCCTTTCTACATTTTCTAGTTTCTTCATTAGAAAGCTTCATGAGGGTTGGGGAGTTCGTCCTCAGACTACATTTATTATCACAATGTTTTTCAGACCATATCACTCTTCTGTTGTATCACGGCCTGTGAAAGCCTTAAACAAAGAAAAACACTTACTTACCAATTCCGCCTCCTGCTGACTGATGTCCTGTAGGTAGGGTATGGTGGCTAGCTCCGCCATGGCTTGATTGATCACCTGGGACTGCTCCTTTACTCTCTGCAGCTGGCTGAGGAGGCTGGCGTACTGCAACTTCTCCACCACACCTGAGCACGCGCAGAAACTCCCCTAGTCTCCCAGGAAAAGAAATGTTTTAGGAAAAAAACACAGAAAAAGACCTCTCCCTGGGGAATGAAACCAGGGCTTGTTATAAAGTATTTACCTCTTTTGAAGCAATGGTATGTAGTACAAATAAATGTTTCCTTCCACCATTTTAGAGAATTGTCTGTACCCTTCTTTCAAATAGATGAATCTGTATAAAAGGGAACACTTTACAGCACTATTGAGAAGGATATGCAGGGGGCCCTGCATAAGGAAGGTGGGCTGAGGAGAAAAGAGGGGACTGGAATTGAACCTGTGCTCCACTCTCCCGGTGCTGATCCACAGAGCTGTGTTAGTTTAAAGGGGTGACTTTATCCACATCACCAAGCCATCATAAGAGCTAACAGTTGTCTGCTGTATACAAGTTGAAGTCCATGTACCCCAATGGCTTACATTAAACCTCCAGTTCTGCTTCATCTTTAGTTCTCATTGGATGGTTTTGGACTCTGGCTCCTCCTGGTGGCATTATAGTGTTTTATTCTATCATTACAGTACTTCATTCTAGGGCCATCCCAGCAACTGACATGATCCATTTTGAAATAACTATCGTGCACATTTGTAAGGACCACCAATCCCCATGAATCTATTGGTATTTTCGGCTTTCTCAAAACGAAGCACACTTATAATAAGGTGGCCCACATATGCGTTTGCTGCCAATCACACAAGGGGAGACATTACCTTCTCTAAAAAAGTTTAATACACATTGTAATGCTTCATAGGAGAGACAAAGTTTATCATAAAATTCTCACATTTATATTGAGGAAAAAGTACTTTTGACATAGGTGGAATCTAAGAGTTAAAAGAAAAGCCTTGGCTTTCTGCTACATTTGGAGTGTGATGAGAAATGGGAAGTCGCAGGAGGATTTAGTTTGGCACTTGTATCCCACATGCTGGTGCTCAGAAAGGGAAGCCTGGATGACCTGCATCCCTTTATGACAGGGTTCCTCCTGGACCACTGGCACCACAATCGCTAGGCTTGTTTGTTAAATAGGCAGAGTACTGGGCCTTACTCAGTGAATCACAATCTCTTGATATGTGGCCCTAGAAATATGGATTTTAGCTAGGTGTGCCTGAAAATATGCAAATATTTCAAACAGAAATTGGAGAACAAACCACTACCTTGAAGCTTAGTATCTGAGCAAGGACTATTTTAGTTTGTGCATACTTGTAAAACAGATTCCCAGCCCCCCAGAAATTAGACAAGGCAGACATTTTTTTTTGTCTTAAAATAGAATCTCTTCCAAAGAGAAAAATTATTAGAAACTAGCATTAGTAAAGAGCATGTGAATTTCAACTTGAATTTCGAAAGCTGTTCTTTCTGAAATGTCATACTCATATTTTGATTGACACCGACCTCTAGAAGTTGGCACATTTCTAGAATCGTGGTAATAAAGGAAGGTTGAGCACCGCTGCATTGTATTTGCTTTATTTCTCTCTAATACCTATCTATGCCATTTGACTAATGTCCCTCTGCCCCTGCTAATTTGTTCCTTCTGATTAATCATTTATCTGAAAATCTATAAACCTATAGGAGCGATGCTTGCAAATTGTGAATTTGGGATCCCTTCTCTGAACTGATGAAATAGCCAGCCTGGCCATTTAGTGTTAAGATGTGGCTAAACAATGGGGTTCTGTCAAATAGAGGAAAGCAGGTTGCGGGAGAAACAGTTTTCTTTCTGAAGAAAAATTGCTTTCTTTGTCCTTCTTTAAAATAAACAATGGGGCTAGTTGTAGGAAAGTGGTGTAGTGACTCGACTCCGAGGAGCAGAAACAACGGCAGCCTGCTCAGGAACATAATCAGTGTAATTTTCCAAAACATCAGGAAAATAGAAATAGTGGAAAGCAATGGTGCTTTGTTAGCTTGACTGTCAGATGCATAACAAAACAGGAAATGCTCCATCCAAATAAGACGTTAGGGAAAGAAGAGAGTTGACTGATAATAGTCACCCAGCCTCCCACTGCCCTAAGCCAAATGCACTTTTGGTTATTAGGAAGCTATAGATTAATATTTTACCCATACAAGATAGGGGTTTTTGAGAGACGAGGTGAAAAAGAAATAGAAATCAATAGGTAACGCCAGCAGGAAGGTTTTAATGCTGTTGCTTTAAGAAAATAAAGGAAATAATGAAAAATGAAGGAATTAGCTTCAACATGCAATGCCAGCAAGTGCCAAATCTAAAGGGAAGTAGCCCTCCCAAGGAGTCTTCAGGAGTGATCAAAGGCTCTTTAGCTGCGGAAGAGAGTGTAATAAAGTAGCCAAGACTGAAGCTGAAACCTCACACAGGGACAATGAAAGCTGGGTAAACAGCAAATTCAAATGCAGGCTTCAGTCAGAGAAGTACCTAGATCCAAAAGTGGGTATGGATAAATATTTGGCAAGTAAGAGGCACTATATAATGCTGCTGAAAAGCAGAGCCCAAATATTTGGAATATATTTCCATTTGACATAACATGTGGAAACATTAATTGCAAAAAAAAGGGGTAACGAACACATATTATTGTTCATTTCAAATGCGCATATGTAAACATTTTTTATGCTTCACTTGGAGGAAATTAAAAGTAAAATTAACGAGATATTAAAAACATGGTTAGTTAGGTCATCTTTTGGCAAGTCAGCCTGTGAAAGAGGCTTCATGCATGCAAGAGAGTTTATTATTTTAACTTTTTAACATTTAGCCCAGGAAGCACAGTACACAAGGTTTGAAACTGACAGCAGCCAATAAAGTTAATGAAGGGAAAAGCATAGGGGCATCCGGCAGCATGTGAAATAATTAGGACAAAGATCCAGAGAAGGAAAAATACCATTAGGGCAGAGATACTGGTTGAATGGGGTTGATGTTCAGTGGGATTAAAAGCCACAAGATAGGAAGATGGTAGAATATTTTAGATTATAACTCTTAACATGCCAGAGTCATTCTTGTTTGGCCATGTGTCGTATGCCTAGCAAAGGAATCTATAAAGATAAGAAACTGGTGTCAGAGTTTATAGAGAATCATTGCCTGAGAGATAGAAACCTCCCTCATACCAGAACGTCCTTTGTCTCCTTCACAACTATGTCTACCACCTCATGGCAAGAGGTGAACATTCATGTTCCCAGGGAAGCTCTACTCTGGGCAGTAGATCTATTCCATGGCTGGAGATGACGTCTCTAATTCTGTCTTTGTGACACAAAGCTACCTAACATTTGTGACATTGAGCACATCAGTGATCTAAGGAAAAAAGTTTGAAATCCACAGGACATTTGCACAATCTTCACTTTAGAAGAATAAGTAATTTCAAAGAACACAGTTTGTATAATGGAGAAGAAAAGTCTATGAAACAGTAGTTTTGTCAAAGCAAACTAACTAAAACCGATTCAAATAATGAAAACTTCTAAAATTCATAATACTTTACAAAGTGCTTCAACATGGATCACCTTCTTTTGGTCTCACAACAACTCTGTGAGGTGTGCCTGGCAGATATCAGCCTATCTTATAAATAGGAAAGAAAGAGCTCAGGGGTTAAATGACTTGCCCTAGGGTTCCACAGCCAGAGCACAGCCTTGGACAGAAGTCTTCATCTACAGATGTCACAAACTAGGATAACAGCTAATAAGGACAAGGCAGTGTCTAAACATTTGAGTGGATAGCATTTCATACCTGACAAGAAAAAATGCACCTCAGGGGATCTTAAAAACACTGTTGAGGGCTGCTTCGGTCACAGTTAATGGTACCACGTAGGAATGATTTCTACTTACTGACTCATTACTTGCTTCATTAAGCTAGGTTACCTTTGCAGCCAATTTTATTTAGTTCTGCTTTATGAAGCTGTGTTTGGGCATATTATAAGAAACCTAGAGGCCAATATTTGCATATACCTGTGGTCCCTTCAGGCTTGCTCACTTCAATTCCATTAAAACTCTGAGATAATCTTCCAAAAACTGTTATTTCTCATAGAAGCAAACATAGGAAAGTTGATGAAATTCCTTGCAGTTAGCAAAGGGGTACTGACTCATTCTGAAGAGGATTGAGTTGTCGACTATATGCTAAGAATCTTGTTTCCTATGTTTTTCAAATCTCTTTTATACACACATAAAGATACATGCACAAATGTCCACGTGGCTAGAATGCCCTTTGAAAGGTGAGAAGGAAACGAGTTAAGAACATTTGAAAAGTGTCCAATACCTAGAGAGGCCCAACCTTCATTCACAACACACTGTGAGACTGAGCTGGCAAGAGATGTTGTAGTCGGTTTCCTGACATGTAACTAGGTATGGCAGGTATTGCCCCAAGGAGCCAGGTCACAGCCAGGTCACCTGCACAACATCCAGCACACTGGCTCTGCTAGGCTAACCGTGTGCAGTTGAGACGAAATAATGCTACATAGTGACGGTTCTTGTTAGCAACGTTTCCACTGCTTTCAAGGTGACAATGATGATATGTGTGGGCCTCTAATTAGGATGGGAAAAATGGTGAGGGTGTGTGTGTGTGTGTGTGTGTGTGTCTGGAAGAGATTGCAATAGAAGTTGAATTGGAGAACAGGACCCAAAATTTGTAGTAGAGCCAATGAGATTGCTATAAACTGAATGTTTGTGTCTACCCAAAATTTCTGTATCGAAGCCCTAGCCCCTAAGGTGATGAAATTTGGAGTTGGGGCCTTTGAGAGGTAATTAGGGTTAGATGAGGTCATGAGGGTGGGGCCCTTATGATGGGATTAGTGCCCTTATAAGAAGAGACACCAGAGAGCTTGCTGTCTGCCATGTGAAGACGCAGAAAAAGGGTGGCTGGCTGACGGGAAGCCAGGAAGAGGGCCTTCATCAGAACCTGACCATGCTGGCACCCTGATCTTAAAATAAATTTCTGTTGTTTAAACCATCCAGTCTATGGTATTTTCTTATGACAGTCTGAGATGACTAAGCCAGAGATAGATTTCTTATTAATAAAAATATGGGAGGGAGAATTGAATAGAACACAGTTGTGGGGAGGGAGAAACTAAGTAGTTGGAATATCAGTAAAAATGTGCTTTTGTATTTGTAATGCATAGAATTACAGATCATGCAAATAGATGAGAGGTTTTATAGCTTTTCTAAAATGCCGAATAATGTTATTGAGCAGATAAACTGCTGAGCAGATGTTAAGTCGCTGTCTGTGATGACCCCCTTGGTTCTCCTCGTAAGGTAAGAACATCAAATCAATGATGTAATACAAAAGCCACAAAAAGAAAATTTTTTAAAATTTCCAGCTTACAGAGCTTTTGAAAAATATTAAACGAGGGGAATCTGCAGCCTTTTAGCCTGTTTATGAGAAGTTCCCTTTATGTACTTTTGGTACAACGGCTTAAATTTTGTGAAATAGCACAGCATAATTCAGGTCTTATTTTGGGCTTTTTAAGATTGAAAAGTAGAAAGGACATATTTTCCCTGGATTAGATAAAGGGATCAGATAATTTACCTTAAGGGTTTACAAAGATCAATTGCCAACGTTTAGAGTAGCTTCTAATTTACCAGTGTGGTACGGAGGCACTAGCTTGAAAAGCTCTGAGTCCTTGTGTGGGTAATGAGATGGTTATTTGCAATAGCCCAATATATGAAATAGGCAAAACATCGTGTTTGCTAAAATTTAATTGATGATTTGAATTGAGAAATTCACTGCCAACTGGAATTAGATATCAGGAAGACCCCCCAAAAAGGCTCTTGAAAGAGACACTAGCATAATAAATGCTGGAAATTGCAAAGCTTAGCATTATAATACATTTTAAAATATAAAAGGAATAAAATCACTAGCTAAACTTTGCTTGGTTTTACAAATGAGATTTACTGATAGTTTCTAAAATCTTCCAATATTTGCAATATATACACCATAACCTTTCCATACGTCTAGAATTGTCTAAAATTCGTACATTGGACAAATATAAAAACTCATATACCTACATTCAGTTGGGTGCTTCTAATAAAATCCAGTATTGGCAAGATTCGCTTCCCCATTGTCTCCATGTGTCTCACTGTGTCTTCTCTGGTCAGTAGACCGAAGGGAGTTTTATGTTCTAAAAATTGTAACATAAAACTTCTTACTATTTTTTCCAGACTTCCATATCAAAGTGCTTTCTTTAGCAAGCTATAAACAGATCTCAATGTTAACAGATTTGAAATCTTTAGTATAGAAACTAGTCCATCCCTAGCCCACATGTATAACAATGAAAGATCTATGAGGAGAAAGGCAGAGGAGACATTGCCCTTTAGGGACTATTATTTATTCATTTTGTTGTGTTCCCTGATTGAGAGATCTAAGAGACAGCCTATAACAATTCACCTCCCTCTGCAGAGCACGTTTTTCCTGAGTTGTGAAAAAAATGTTGTCATAAATGTGTCTGATTCTTGTCTTGTTCCTCCCAGGTGTTATTCAAGTGTGCGGATCCCACTGACTTTGAATGTAGCTCAAAGTTGAGATAAGCCTCAGAGGATACAGTGCCAGACAAAACACAAATCCTTAATTATGTAAGTAGAGCTGAAGGAATAAATTCAACGTGGTCATGAATTCAGCCCACAGGTCTGACATTTCAACTCCGTGTGAATATTTTCTTGACTTTTGAAAGTTTCAACTAGAATTACTGAACACCATTTAATAAATACTCTTCAGGAGAGCTAAGCTTTTGGCTAATTACATAAGAAAAGAGTAGAACAGATATTAATACAATGGCAGATAACTGAGGTGACTTAAGGTTGTCATTGGCTATATTTTTGATTTCATATAATAGTTTTGTTGCATAATTTTCTCCTACGTTTGCTAGTTGATGATGACAAAAGCTTGTATTCTTTCAGTGTCCTATGGTTAGGCATTGATCACACTGTGGTTGGGGTGAGGTGGTGGGAGTGAGGGGGGTGGGTATTCTAGGACTTTGTGTGGTCTTGGGGGAACCTGATTCCAGGTATTGTTAACTAACCCACAAAAAAGATGGGAAGGAGTTAACTATAACTCAACAAATATTCTTTGGGGCCCAGGCCCTACTACATGCTAGGCTTTGTGATGAATAAGACAGACGAATAATGCACAATTGCTGCCTTCTAACAGTATTGAAAGACATAATAAGTCCAGGTGACTTACCTGTAAATATTGGCAGCTTCCTACTTGATATTTTTTCCAGAAATTTCCCGTCTTCTTTGTTTTTGAATCCAAGAGTCAAGAGATATTGTTGGGGAGGAAAAGATGACCAGTCAACTGTCTGAGGCAACATATGGAGTCCTTGAAGATCTGAAATACGACAGAAAAAGAACTAAAGAGTTTGTTACCATTTTCTTGTTTTCAGGGTATTTTTTCCATAGATTTCAGGAATTGTTCTTGGAAAAAATGATAAATACAAACATTAAATATACAAAGTAAAATTATGTACATCAAAAGGTCAAATTGATGATATATCAAAATTATGTTTCATCATTTATATTTTTCTTGAAATGTATACACACACAAAGCATAGCCATAAAATATAGTTAGCTTATGTAGTCTTCTTTCCCCATATTCAAAATAATGGAAAATACAAGAGCAGCTTTCAGGCTTAATATTTTTCTGTGTGACTCTTTTCAATAGAATTTGATTTTTCCATTCATAGTGTAAGATTTAAGGAAATAATGTTACAGACGAGCAGAGAGAAAGATTACCAAGTGAGAATTAAAAGATAATGCTAATTAATTTAGTTACATCCCTCCTATAGCTGTAGAAGGAAGTTTGGAAGGATAAGTGTACTGACTTTTGTAATTAGACGTGGAGATAATTCAAGTGTCATGAAAATGGTTCTAAAACAAACTTAGTTAAGTTTAAGAGCTAATGTTTACTGAGAACTTATTTTCTATCTTCCCTTCTTGTAAGTATTTTGGGTGCATTCTTTTTAAATCCTTGCAATAACCTTACAAAATTGGTGCTATTGTTCCGATTTTACGCACAGGAAGTGGCGGTACAGGGATGGGAAGTGGCTTGCCCAAGAACACAGGCTGTAAGCGGACAAAGCAGGAGTCAAACCCAGGCAGCCTGACTCCAGAGACACGGGGAGAACCTCTGCACTCCGCGTGAGGCTCGGTTGGCTCTGGATTACTTTTGGGATAGGGACAAATGTCAGCCATGGGGGCGTGGAAGCCTGATTCACTTAATTCATTTCCATTCTGAGTGATAATGCTTTGGTTTATTGTAACAGGATTCTCAAATGAAGGATGATGAACAGAGGGTTTAATGAGCCCTCCTACTTAAGTTTGCCAAAAATGGAAAAAGATGAAATTCCAAATATCCTGGAATGATGTGGTTTAGTTAAAGATCAATTTTTAATATAGAAGTAGATCTCAAATGGTAATGTTCAAATATAGCCTTCACTATTTATCTGTAATATTTCATTAAAAAATAATAGACATAGTAAACCATAAGTGTTTTAACGCCTCCCTCCCCACTTCCCCTTTCCCCTTTAAGCTGCAGAACCCTTTCTTCAAACTAAAATTTACTGAGGAGTCCCACATTTACAGCCGATGAAAGAAGAGCTGTTTGAAGCCTGGAACACTGAGCATCACCCTCATCACTGTACCCCACTCTACACCCCACACGCAGTAGCCACCTTGAACCCCTCCACGGGGTCCCAGTTGTTCAAGGCATAGTCTGGAAAACACTGCAGTAAGCTATTTGACACATTTTAGTTAAGTAATAGCACATGCCTGTCAGAGAGTTAATGTGTATGTTGATTACTGAAAAAAGGAAACTATCACAAAATATATTTTAAACATAAACACAGAACAAAAATACATGGAACATGCTTTAGTCTTACTTTGGTGACTCCAGGATCAAGTAAGCCCTTAATAGTATTGAGGGCTAACGTTTATCTGGCACTTTTTCTGTGCCATACACTTTTTTCGGGATTATCTTTTTCATTCAACAACTGTGTAAGGCACGGCGTGTTATTATGCCCACATATATTATTATGCCTGCCTTACAGGTGACAAAATGGAAGCTTCAAGAGGTTACAAACTTGCCCAAGGTCACACCATGAGCAAATGTAGCGGCCAGAACTGAAAGCCAGGCAGTGGCCATCAAAGCTAAAGTTAACTCGCAAAACTATCTCCGTGACAGGTTAGCCATGACCTCTGAAATCAGTGGGAAGCATGTTATGGAAGCAGGGCAATGCCAATAAATAGACGGTTTTAACAGACACAGTTCTAGATAGAACACTTCCTACTCTCTATCCAGAAAAGTATAGCAAAGGTCCACGAGTTCAAAGAACTAATAGAGTAAGTTTTAGGCACCTTAACGCACAGACTGCAGAATTAGATGCTTCTTTAGTTGGTATTTGAATACAAACTGCCTCTTTTTAAAGGATGGCTCATTTCTATAAACAAGGCAAAAATGTGATTTTTGGATTTTAATTGCAAAAGTGCAGGAAGTTTCTTTGCTTTTGAAGTCTGCGGCAGACAATCACAGACACACCCTCTGCTTCCAACCTAACACTCTCTGGCTCTGTAGAATAAGGGCAGAATTTACCAGTTTTACTGAAATTGCAAATAACCAATCATGTGAAAAGGGGTCAGTAGGCATGTGAAGAAAGAGTCGTCTTTCAAAGTCTGGTACAGGTCCTTGGCTTTCTGGGTAACTCTGGATGTCCAGAGGCCCCTTGAATGGAGGGGGATAGGCTTTATGGCTGCTTTGACCTCCACACAGACCCAGAGTGTATCTAGCTTGCTGGCATAGAAGCTTCTGGATCTCAAGTACCCTGAAGCTTTCAGCTCAGAGGTTTCCTGCAGGACACCTCCAAGACTTTAAGGCTTACACTGAAATGATCTTGGAGGCCCTCGAGGCCTGAAGTTCTGAATAGAGTAATGCATGCTGCCTACGGGCTGGTGTTTGCAGTGGGTCACAAGAGGCATCATGAGATTTGGCATTTTCTGGTGCAGCTCTATTGCCGGAAGCAGCCAGAAGTTTGAGGGCTCTATTATATAAATAACACAAGGACTTTGAGATGACCTCTTCTTGCTCTTAAATATTTGGTGGATAAAGAGATCTATAGTAATACTGGCAGTGATTTGATCGACTAGAGAAACTAACGTTAGCCCTTTAACTAATTTATTACAAAATATCATTCACAAATATGTTTCCTCTGTTTCTTCTGATCCTATATGTTTCATCCTGTGAGTGTTTAATCCATTATTAACTTATAGTTCAAGTTTTAAAATGTGAGAGGCACCTATGTACATACCGTTAAATTTAGAAAAAATATTTTTTAAAGTATCATTTTTATTCGATTTGTATGCAGAGTAAATTGCAGTTGTATGAACATTTAGCCTAGCAGGTGGTCTATGACCCAAAATGACGACACGCTTACCAGATGTTGAATCTCATGTAACATTAATTTGAGTGCTAATTGTTCTCAATTTTATGCTCGTAAACCTCTACCTACGTCCGAAAAGCCCTACGCCTCTGACAGATATGAAAGTTAACCAGACTATATCGTCCTTTGGTAGGGAAGTTGAATTGATTAAAAATGTCTTCTTTGCTCCTGTCATGTCAAAAGAAAACTTGGAAGAAATAACTCCCTTAATGCATTCCTTTACAATTTGTGACAGAGATAAAATGTAGATGACTATGACCGAACTTATTATTAAAAAATCAGTTTAGGGGCCAGCCCAATGGCATAGTGGTTAAGTTTCGGCCCTCTGCTTTGGCGGCCCCAGGTTCATGGGTTCGAAACCCTGGCGCGGACCTACACACCACTCATCAAGCCATGCTGTGGCAGCATCCCATATACAAAAAGTAGAGGAAGACTGGCACAGATGTTAGCTCAGGGACAATCTTCCTCAAGCAAAAAAAAAAAAAGAAAAAAGAAAAAATCAGTTTACAGGTATGATGCAGTTCCAAATTTTTACCATTCGGGAAGCAGATGCTTTAAAAAAGAATATCAAAGATAGATGACGCAGATTAAACTTCTTGCAGAAACATAATCTCAAACCTTTTTTGCCCGAATGAAAGATGTCTATTTCTTGCAAAAGAGGATAAAGTTTGCCCTTTATCAAGAAGCTTTTATTGTGCCACAGAAGGCTGGAACTGACCAGTTTTGAGGTCCTCAAGTTATTCATGCCCACCTCCTCCTTCCAGTCACCTCCCCGGAGTTCAGTGAGAGTCTCTTTTCTTTCTCTCCCTTCTGCCTGTCTCTCCTCTCTTTCTCTCTGTCTCCCCTCTTCTACACGCACACATACATACTGGTTTCTTTCTGCCTCTCTGCTCACATCTTCTCATTCAGTGCTCCTGAAAGCCGTCTCTGGCTCACTGATGTGTTCTTCATACATGCACTCTTGGGGAATTTCTCTATTCTTGTGGCTTTAACTATTGCTTCTAACCAAAATATTGAGGATCAAAGCTATAGTGTCATCTGAAAATTTTCACCAAATTCAAACACAGCATTTCCAAATGCCTATTGGGACACTGCTATTTGCTCATCATTTAAAAAGTGACCTCAAATAAAGCAAATATATTCCTCAAAAGTGATTTTTATAATCTCCACAACTTTTTTCCCTGCTTTTCACCAATATATTCTAAGGATAGCCATTATTCACTCAATTATTCTGGCTTAAAATTTTGAAACCATTGTTGACTTTTCTTTCCTCTTATTCCCTGATATTTAGTGAGTCTCAAAAACTAATTAAATCTGAGCATTGTAATACATCTCGTATTAGCTCCTTTCTTTGCATTATCATTGCTACCACCCTGGGAAAATTTTTGATTACCTAACATCTGGATTACAGAAAAAGTTTCCCAACCAGCCTTACCACCACCAGTATTGTTTTATGCCACTGTATGTCCACACCCCCACCCAATAAATATTTCTGGAGCATCGCCTTTGTCATCGTCATCTCCTTCTTCAGGAACTACAGTGACTTCTTTCCTGGTATTCAAGGTTCTCAACTGTGTGCATGTGTTTCACAACCTACACCTAATTCCTCTGTTTTCTCCAACATAAACTTCTATCATCAGCTCTGCTGATTTCACTAAGTTGCACCAACCTGTGCTTATCCTGCCTCTGAACTTTTCTTTGTGGTTTTCCACCCAGAAACATCTACTTATTCTCCCCAACTTTCTTTTATTCGGTTGATCACTACCCATCCAGGTGTAGCTAATTTAAGTTCCACGTTGTCCCTAAGGGTTTCCTAAATATTTCAGTAACCCCTCCAAACTCTTACAGCATGTCCATACCATTCATTCCAGAGTGAATCTCCTAATGCGTCATGGAGGTATGTCTTATCTCTCTAACAAGTTTTTATCCTCTTGAAGATCACAGCTTCAAGTTATGTTCATGCCCCAAGCACCTGGTAGATGCTCAATCAATCCCTGAATTGAAACTAAAAACAAACTTTTCCAAATCTTGAATTTTTAATCATCCAAATAAGAAACAGAACTTCAAAAAATCAAAACTAATGAAATGTTCAGAGTTTCTGAGATATGATTTATTTCTTGGTCACTAAGCTTAGAAAAAAATATTACATAGTCTTTGTTCTTTATTTTACACAAACCTGAAGAAGTTTCTGTTCAACCTACAAAGGGTGAGCAAGTAAAATAATCTGTATCCGATAACTCGGTGGAGTAGGTGCTCAAATGAACAGAGCAGCTTTGCCTGGCTGGAAAAATGAGTTTCATATTCAGGTTGTACCCTTGCTGCAGCTTGTTCTCCGGGAAATATGGACTCTTAGTCACAAAAGAAGATTGGATTAACAGAGAGAGTCTGACTTCGTGAAACTGTCGGCAGCACCAGAAAAACATTCGCAAAAACATGAAATATTTATTGTAGATCAGCAGACTCATCTATATAGATGAGGGATAACTTTACTTGTTATGAAGTTAAATATCTGTAAAATAAAATCTGAGCTCTCTGGAAGTAAAAAAATATAGACGCCATCATCATCAGTATTTTCTGTTAGACACCTCATCATAACCACAGCCAACAGATTGCGAGTGAAGTTTTCAAAGAAATTTTTTAAAAAGAAAAATCATAGAGACTTTAAAACTCTTTAAGAAATATGCAAATTTGTTAGTCTTCTAGCAACACCTTTCTTTAAGTTTCATTTCCTTCTCTATTTTCTGATGTCTATGTCATTTCTCTGCCCTTTGTCCATAACAAAATGTTCTGACATTTTGGGTTAGAGCAAAATCTCATTTCTAAAGGTCCCAATTGTTCAGTGTGAGATGGGACCATGTCAGCTTTATATGACTTCTTTTTACTGATCAGTTTCAGAGTTTAGCGTCTACAGTACCTTCATAAGGCCAACACTTTGTCATTACTTCTTTCCCAATCATTTTCTGAGTTTTATCTTGTACTCTTGTACTCTTTTTAATGTCAATACTTCTATCTTGGAAGTTATCCACAAATTCACATCAGCAAGAATACCGCAAAAGGCAGCAACTTTTTAGCTAAGTTATCATTATTGCCCCCCATAAATAATAAAACAGCATCTACTTTTAAAAACATAGATAGCATATTTTGATTTTTACATTTGATGTATGAGAAAGCTATATGTATAATGAATCTTCATATGATAAATTCTATTTTCCCTTTGACCTTCCTTGTAAGTTCAGAATTATAGATGCAAGTTGGAAATGGAAAAAATTGGTTTCCATTCCTAAGATTTCTAATTTTCACTTCAGGCTGTTGGTCTACTTTGTCAAAACCAATCTTTGTATATTTAAGTTTCCTCTCATAACCCATCTATTTGAAAAGCAAATAATTCCATAGGATTTTTATGCACAGTTCATTTTCATTTTACTTGGAATTCTTATTGCATTCCCTTCTCCCATTTTTTTCCCTTGGAGAATTCTCTCAATCCTTACCTGCTCTAAAAGTGAGACCTAATTGACTTAGGCCAACCAATTCATGACATTACTTTGACCTCAGTTTTCTTTCAATCATAAGCATATAATGCAATTTGAGCCAATGAGAAAGAGTGAGTCTTAGGAATTGTGTGGAAAAGGCGTTCACTGTTTCTTGGACAGTGTGATTTGAAATCTATAATGACATTTGAGCATTTTGCTATTACTCAAGATCCTAGCACTTGAGGGTGTGATACAGATAGGGGAATACCAGATAGAATTGGAGAACAAGGCTGACTGCGGAAAATAGAGCAGTGAGTGAGCTGTTGAATCAAGCTGTACTTAAAGACAGTATCCCCTGTGGATCTTTCATTTATATAAATCAATGAGTTTCATGCCTCCCCTCCCCCTTTAAAACCTAAATGTACTGAAATCATTTTGAGCTATGATTCCCACCACTCAAAACCAAAGCTTTCTGATAGGGGGATTTAGCTAGTAGTTCAGTGTATCTACAAATATGATGGAATCTTTAAAATATCGTAGCTGAGATGTAAGACAGTCATAAACTCTTCAAATTGACTATCTTGGAAAAATACTTTCCCTAATTAAGAAACATAACAGTTTGAGGATTAGGAATTTTTAATTTTTACAGCTAAAAATTAAAAGATAGGAAAATCGAATACATCTTGGTGATGCCATTATTATGATAACATTATGATACTGTTACTGAAAACTAGATTTGACTATATGAGATAATAATGGAAAATAATAAATGTTTAGCATAATTTTTCTTGATTTATATGATAATTATTATTTTCCCACAACATTAGAATAATTAACAAGAGAATAGGGAGAGACAGAGGGAGAGTCAAAAGACTCATCCCAGCAGAGTGGAAAGTTTTTAACAGTTATTAAGAAATGGGGTGAATAAAGCAAACATTGATAGGCATGAAACAAGGGGGAAAGTCGGGGAGGATGAAGGGACTCAGGTCAGGAGGGTGAAAATTTTTAGACAGTTATTAGGAAATGGGAGAGGGGCTAGCCCAGTGGTGTAGCAGTTAAGTTCATGTGCCCTGCTTTGGTGGCCCAGGGTTCGCTGGTTTGGATCCTGAGTGTGGACATACACACTGCTTATCAAGCTATGCTGTGGCAGCATCTCACATATAAAGTAGAGGAAGATGGGCACAGGAGCAATCTTCTTCAGCAAAAAGAAGAGGATTGGTGCTCAAAAAAAAAACCCCAGAAAAGAAATGGGAGAAGTAAAAGGGACAGCATAGAGAGACAAAGAGATAGAAAATGTAATAAACAGCTTCAGTGATATGGAAGATAGAAGGAGTAGAAGCAACAAATGTCCAGTTAAAATTCTTAAATGAATGAATAGCAAGAATTAAGGGACTGGAGTATGAAAAAATAAATGGTTGACAATTTTTTGGAATTTATGAAAGATGTGATTCCTTAGATTATGAAACACTATGACTTCTGAGCAGGTTAAGAGAAAAAAAAATTACAACTAAACACATCTTAGTTAGACTGTAGAACATCAAACAAAGATGAAATCTTAAAGGCACCAGAAAGACAAGAAGAACATCCAGAAAGGAATGAGATCTGACTTCTCAACAGCAATGATACAAGTTGGAAGATAGTAAAACAATATTTTCGTAGTGCTAATTTTTCAGTTTAGAATTTTATACCCAGCTGAACTATTATCCAGGGTGAATTAGAGATATTTTAGACAATCAGAAATGAAGAGTCTACTACCAAGAGACCCTCACTATGAGCACTTCTAAAGGATGTATTTTAGAAAGAAGGAAATGAAACTCAGAAGGGCTGAAATTTAAGAAAAAAATTGGTAGACGTGTATAAGATAACTATAGATAAATGTCGACTGTGTGAAAACAATTATGACTACAATAATTAATTTGAGGAGTAAGGGAAAAAATCAAACTAGAATAAAAATATGGGATCTATAGGTTAGGGGAGTAATTTGAGTTAAAATATTCTAAGACTTGTATCTTGTTCAGTAAAAAGAATTATTAAATTTCAATTCTATTAAGCTGTCTATGCATTTTAAAATGTGAACGGTAACTCAAAAGTAGAAGCATAATTTATAATTTGCAAAACTGTAAAAAGGGAAGATGAAGGAAAAAACCTTGAATAATATAAAAGAAAGCAATTTAGGAGGGAGGGAAAAGCCCATGGAATAAAAGCCCATAACATGGTAGAAATAAACTAAATTAACAAAGACCTATTTAGCACTTACCATGTGCCAGGCACTATTTAACCCAATGGGCTATATCAGTGAACAAAACAGACAAGATTTCTGTGTTTGAGGAACTTGTATTCTGGCTAAAAAACTCAAGCAAGTCAGGAATTGTTAAAAGACAGAGATTGACTAAGTAAACAAGTAAATAAAAGTTCAGCTATGTGTTAAAGAGAACATTTAAATCTAAAGGCACAAAATGTTGAAAGTAAAAGGATGTCAAAATAAGTACCATAAAAATACCAGTCAGAATAAAACTAGTGTTTGTATACTAATATCAGACAAAATGTAATTTAATACAAAAAACATTATTAAGGCTAAAGAGTATAATTACGTAATGATAACATTCAATTCATAAGGGAAGTGTAGCAATCTTAAGTGTATATGCTTTTAAGCCAAAACTTAAAAAGTAAAAATTGGCAAAATTATGAAGATAAATGGAAAAATCCACCCACCATTGTGGATTATTTTAACCTTTTTTATATATATTGACAGATGAAGGCGATAAAAAATTAGAGGCATATTCAGAAGATGCAGGTAATTTTCAGGCTTGAGCTAATGGACACATAGAAACCCTGCATCTGACAATGAGAAAAATACATCTCCTCAAGCATAAATGAAATATTAATGAAAGTTAACTATATACTAGTCCATAAGCCAAGTCTTAGCAATTTCAGGAATTATTATAATTTAGATTACACTTTTGAAAATGAGGCAATTAGGTTAAAAATCAATAATGAAGATAGCAAAACATTGCCTTACATCTAGGTATCAAGAAGGGCATATCTAAGTAAGCCATGGCTCAAAGAAGATTTCATACTAGAGCTTAGAAAATGTTTTAGGATAAAATATAATGAAAATGTTTCCCCAAATTTGTGGGATGTAACCAAAATCATTCTTAGAAAGAAATTTATAGTCTTTACTAAAAAAAGTAAAAAAGTGAAAAATTAATGAGCTCAGAATGCAATGAAAGAAACTAGATGATAACAGAAAAACTACTCAAAATGTGAAATAATGGAAATAATAAATAGAAGAAAGTAATGAGATAAAAAAAGATAATATAGAGATGATCACCAACACTAAAACATTTAGCATAACATAAGTAGATGGAGACTTCCTTAACCTGATAAAGAATGTTTTTCAAAAACCTACAGTAAAAATTATATTTAATGGTGAAACTTAAAAATCTTTTGCTTTAAAATCTAGAACAACATGTGAATGTCCACTATCACTTCCTCTGTTCAAGACCGTGCTGTAGTCCTAGGCACAACGATAGGACAAGAAGAAGAATGAAGGATATCTTTATGTACTCGATTAGGGATGGATTCTTAAACAATATATGAAGCCACAAGTAATTAAAATTTTATAAAATGTCATTAAAATTTAAACTTTAGTTCATCAAAAGACACCATAGAAAAGGCAAGCCTCTTATTGGGCTAAGATATACAATACTCCAATAAATAAAACTATTCAGAAAACCAAATGAGAAAAGGATGTGAGCAAGCAGCTTACAGGAATATATAAACAGTAAAAATACCATTTTTGTGAATTTGAAAAATTTCGAGAACAGTTTTATATCTCCTTTAAGGAAGTGAGACCATAGGTCAACGAATGACATGACAAGATGTTCAACTTGATTAATAATCAGAGAAATATGTATTCGAAAAAATGTGAGATAATATTTCCCACTCACCGATTGGCAAAATTTTAAAAGTCTGACAGTACTAAATGGATGGTGATGTATAGCAACAGGCAAGCTTGTACACTGGCATTTGGATGGTGAAACAATAAAGCACTTTAGTAAGCAGTTTGGCAATGTCTCACAAGTTAAAGATGCTTATGCTTTATGACACAGAGAACAGTTCTACACCTTAGTACATGCTGCAGAGAATCTCTTGCACATGTGCAAAAGAAGACCATAAAAAATGTTCCCATCACTCTTGTTGGTAATAAGAAAATATCGGAAACAACTTAAATGACATTAGATTTCACATAGAAGCTTTGGCAAATCATACAAACATTGAAGATAAATGAGTTAGAGCTTGTTATATAAACATAGATGAATCTTATAAGTATGATATTGAATAAAAGAAATCTGTAGGGATCTGCAAACAGTAAAAATAGCATTTATAAGAATTTCAAAAAACTTGGAGGACAGTTCTGCATATCTTTTAAAGATACACATATGTATATCCATATATGTATATAGTAAAATGTATGTATAAGTAGGATACACAATGGAAATTAAGAAAACAGTTCCATTTACAATAACATCAAAAAGAATTAAATACTTAAGAATAAACTTAACCAAGTAAGTGAAAAAACTTGTACACTGAAATTTACAAAATGTTGCTGAAAGAAATTAAAGCAGAGGAGCTGGTCCATGGTGGAGTGGTTTAAAGTTCCGTGCACTCTGCTTTGGTGGCCCGGGTTTATGGGTTTGCATCCCAGGGAGGGACCTACTCCGCTCATCAGCCATGCTGTGGAGGCACTCCACATACAAAAAGTGGAGGAAGATTGGCACAGATGTTAGCTCAGGGCTAATCTTCCTCAAGCGAAAAACGAGGAGGATTGGCAAGAGATGTTAGCTCAGAGCAAATCTTCCTCAGCAAAAAGAAAAAAAGAAAGAAAGAAAGAAAAAGAAATTAAAGAAGGGACAAATAGATGGAGAGACATACTGTGTCCACGGATTGGAAGACTTAATAATCTTAAGATGTCAATAACATCCAAAGCGATCTACAGATTCAATTCTTATCAAAATCCCAACACGGTTTTTTGCAGAAATTGAAAAGCCCATCCTAAAATTCACATGGAATCTCAGTGGACCGTGAAGAGCCAAAACAATCTTGAAAAAGAACAAAGTTGGAAGTCTCACACTTCCTAATTTCAAAACTGACTACAAAGCTACAGTAATCAAAACAGCAATGGTACTAGCATAACGGCAGACGAATGGAATAGAATAGAAAGCCCAGAAACCAACCCTGCATGTGTGGGTCAAACGATTTTTAACAAAGGGTGTCAAGACCATTCAATGGAGAAAGGATAGTCTTTACAACAAATGATGCTGGGAAATCTGAACATCCACATGTAAAAGAATGGAGTTGAATCCTTACTCCACACGATTTACAAAAATTAACTCAAAGTGAACTAAAGATTTTAATGTAAGAGCTAAAATTTTAAAAAGTTTAGAAGAATATAAGGGAAAAACTTCATGACTTTGGATTTGGCAATGGATTTCTTGAATATGATGCTAAAACAACAAGCAAGAAAAGAAAAAGCAGATAAATTTAAAATTTTTGTGCATCACAGGACACTCTGAAAGAGTGAGAAAGCAACCTATGAAATGGAGAAAATATTTGCAAATCATATATCTGATAAGGGATTAATGTCAGAATATAAAAAGAACTCCTACAACTGAACAATAACAATAAAAAACTCAATTAAAAAATGAGAAAGGTCTTGAACAAACATTTCTCCAAAGAAGATTTGCAAATAACCAAGAAGCACATGAAAAGATTCTAAACATCACTAATCGTTAAGGAAATGCAAATCAAAACTACAATGAGATATCACTTCTCACCCATTATGATGGCTATTAAAAACAAAACAAAATAAAACAGAAAATAACAAGTGTAGGCAACATATATATACCGTATGACTCAACAATTCTATGCCTAGATATATTGCAATAGAAAAAATATATAGAAATGTTTGTAATAGCCACAAACTGGAAACAACCCAAATGTTCATCACCAGTGGAATAAACTAATAAATTTTGGACTATTCATATAATGGAATATTATATAGCAATAAAAATGAACCAACGAATGCTTTTTGCAGCATAGATGAATTTCATAAACAAAATATTGAGCAAAAGAAGCCAGACACAAAAGAATATCTACTCTATGATTTCATATTTATAATGTTTCAAAGTAGGCAAATTAAAGTTTAGAGTTTAGGCATGCATAGTTAGGTGATAGGTAAGGAAAGGTAAAGAAGCCGTTATTCTAGGAGTCAGGAGATTATTTACCCTGGTAGAGGTAGGAAATGGGTTGGGATTGAGAAGGGACCAGTTGAGGTATCTGGAGAGCTGGCAACGTTTCATTTTTTGACCAGATGTTTACTCTGTAATAATTACTAAAGCTGTGCATTTGTTTTATGTATTTTTATATATGTGCGATATTTCACAATAAAAATGTTTTTAAGAACAAACAAAAGGAAACAGCTACAAATGGCTTGGATGGCGCTCTATTTTAGGTGCGAAACGCAGTGATTATCTGAGGACCCAAGGTCGTCAAGAAACACTCCTGCCTATAAGATGTAAGCTAACTGTCAGCCAAGTATTAAAGCAGAAATAAATAGGACTTGAATGTTGAATATATGAAGTTAAATTTAAAAAAGGATAACAGTACAAAATAGAAATTTCTAATGCTACACAAAAATGACATGTAGAATTTAAAATTGACAAAGTGGAGACATTGTTTTATATGATTGGGAGTTCAATTCTCAGGGATTTTAATGTTCAGCTGCACGATTTATTAGACGGCAGGGTCTAATGATTAGCTATAATACTACAGAGTGGCTAGACTAGATAGCATAAGTAATCGTTTCAGGAAAAATAATGTCATAACATGAGTATTTACCTCACTACTCCCTTACCTGCTAAGAGGAGCTGTGTTTGTTTTAAAATGACTGTGAAGCTTTTTTGTACAGACTGGAGTAACTGGTGATAGATAAGAACCTGAGAAACTGGTACCAAGACTGACACTGGAAAGGGACTAATCTATTTATGAGGGAATAAATTTGTGGAGTGTATCTGGAGAGCTTAGAGTGGAAAAGGAGACCTGGAGGGGAGCTGCTGCATAAGCGTGTGTGTGTTTGTGTGTGTGTGTGCATTACCTGAGCAAAACCTGAGCATTATGGATACAATACCTATTATACCTGCTTCTTGCCACATAGTCCATTCCAACTGTTCCACTTGCCCCGACCCAGTGGTTTTTCCTGAGAGGCTGCAGTAAAAATTTACATTACTTCCACTTATTTTTGGATTATTGACTGGTATTTCTTTAACTACCATCCTGCCTTTCTTTAGTCAGATCCCACAAGAAGACATACTAAGCAGGATGCATTATAGTTCCAGGGCGGTCCAGGAGAAATGCCATGAAAGAAGGTAAGGGTCAGTAGATGATGGAGACCAGAGGCAATCAGGGCTGTAACCTGCTTCTGCAAAGGACAAGAGAACTGCTCACTGAGAAGGTTTACTTTCATTAGATAGAACAGTGCCAGAACGCCGCACCACCCATTGGGAAGACCAAGATTTTAAGATTTTAAGAACAGAGACTTTAGCCCCATTTATGAGGGATTTCTTTACTTTGGGAATGATTCTGTTTCTAACAAGAATTCCATGGTACAAATTTGAGATGATTTATCATCTTTACAACTAACCTGGTCGTAATACTTTCATAATAATATTAGGGATGTAGGCTCTTTAATTCTATAATCTTTTCCATTTGAGAAAGTGAGTTACCAAGAGGAAAATAGCTTGATCTTGAAAACTCTTGATCATGATAAAATTATAATATTTTAAAGTAGAAAGAGTAAAATGAGGAATTTTAACTTCCTGTTTTAGAGAGCACAAGAATGTATTATCCTTACTGGTAAATGATGACTGAACAAGAACAAGGTTATAAATTTCAGTGAAAAGCAATTTTTAAAGGTCTATTTTAAAACAATATATTATTCCTCTGAACATACATATTTACTCTTGGGAGTTAAATTGCATTGGAAAGACAAAATATGACTCTACCCACCTAAGTGTTGAAGTAATTGATATCCGATCCAGAAAACTTTTCTATTAAACATTACTAAGCACAGACCCATTACTGAATATTTATTTATTTAGCAAATAAATCTTGATATTTTCATCAAGAGAAGACAGGATATGCTTATTGTATTACTTTATTATTATTAAAATACAACCATGCAAGAATAAGAACTACACAGAATTGCATTATTTCATTGGAATATATGAATAAAAATCTCAAGAAAAATCTTTATAAATGAAAACATAATAATTCTGGGGCTGGTGAATTATTATTTGTTTTATATACCCTGACTACTCTGCATGAATCAAGCTGAATTTTTCCTTAAATAAGAAAAATGGATAGCTACGCTGCTAAAAATTCAGTAATTTTTCTCCTTGAAACATAATACAATACAGCTCTATTATAAAATGGCTTTGAGATTTTGGAGGGTCTTACCGTATTCCCAAAATAGCAAAGGATGCACAGTTCCTGAGGATATATAAGCCTGGTTGTCCCACAAGGCCAATTTGAATTTTAACCCACCCCCAACCAGTCTTATAGAAGTTACAAGGGCATTTTATAGTCCTAGTGCCTGCCACTGAGGATGAAGTGGGTTTTTCTCATAATAAATCACTAATTTATTTGGTCCATTCAATAAATAAACTAAAAATATTTAGGCCTATTGGATTTCAAAATGAATTTATTTTATAGCTTTTTCCCCTTGCATCTGTTTTTCATGTGGAAATCCCTGACAAGGGTGACTGTGAATTCGGGGTTGGCTAGAGAGAATACACTGCCTGGGGGATCTCTATGGTGAATACTCTTCCTGCTCATCACCACCACCTCTGCCAGCTATTCCTGGGCTCACAGCACCATCACGTGACCAAAGAGTAATGAACTCAATACTATCTAGGCTTGATGAAGGTGACCTAGAGTTGGAAAGAGTTTCTGAGTTGGAGGTTTGTCTGCCAGCCCCTGCTGGGAGAATTAAATGTGTTAGTCTCCAAGTTTTAATGATAATAACTACTTATCCAGCAAAACTTTGATAGGTAGACTCCTCATCCAAGATCTTCAAGGTATGGATTTTATGACCTTCATCTGCTGATTGTTTATTTAGATGACCTCTATAATTTAGAAATTCTTACTTATGGCCTCAATTTCTCTTGCTGCAATGAAAACTAAATAACTGTGTTCTGTCTCCCATGGGGCATCAGTGTCTCTCCTGAAATGTTATCTTTCTGTGGGGAGTACAGACACATGCATATGAGAGCAACCACCTGTAGTTGTCCATGGAAGGTGGGTGAGTGTTAGGTAGAAGAGAATGGGCACAAACTGAGTGTTTCTGAGGAAGGAATTGCTTGCATATGGAGAGTGTTTATTCAGTCACTGAGTTTGCATGAATTTATTTGTGTACACTGTAGATGGAGTAGGAAGCTGTCATGCTCTAAGGCAGTGTATTAGTTAGAGTAAAGCTACCTGATTTATCAAAGAACCCCCAAATCTCAGCCATCTAAAGCAAGAGAATTTTGTTTATGCTCACATGGGTATTCAGTGGTGACCTTCCACATGGTCCGCAGGGATCCAAGCTTCTTGTGTCCTGGGGCTTCTTTAGTTCCATGGTCCTACCCACTTAGTCAGTGGCTAGGGAAAGAGAATTCTGCATGGTAGGCTTTTACGGGCTAGACCTGGAAGTGGTATACGTTATTTTTGTCCACATTCCATTAGCCATTACTCAGTCACAAGCCTCACCTAACTGTAACTAACTGTATTCTAGTTACATGCATGAGGGGAAAAGAAAATAATTTGGTAAGCAACTAGACAGTCTCTGCCACTTTCAGCGGAAAGGACTTCTATTTCCTAATTGCTCCCTTGTCTGTTTTCTCCTCCATCATTCTGTTAATTAAAGTCAACTTTCCATTCCACAATTAGAGCTTAGGTTTTAATTGAAAATATTCTCTAGAAGAGAGGAAAAATATAGTCTGATATTTACCCGGAAGTATAAATTACTAAAGTCAGATCCTTTCTTAGGAGCAGGTATATTCTAGCACTACCTAGAACAGTGTCTGCAATATATGTGCTCAACAAATGTTTGATGAATCAATGAGTAGGTGAACAAAGCATCCATCTCCACTGTAGATCCTCTTCTTGTCCTGAGGATCTTGGAATTCTGGAGCGTGGAGAAAGGGAGAAGAGAAATGGTAGAAGAACACAGAAAGTTGAAATATAGCAAGAACAGTTAACATATCAAGAACAAGCTACTTCCAGTAGCCAGTGGAGCAGAGGGGACTTCTGCAGTAAGACCCAGAAGGTGACTGAGTTCACAAGCCACCATTCTGGCAGGTAGAGGGAGTCTCAGAGAATGGCTCTAGGTTGCGCCAACTTGTGTGGCAGGAGTGGTTGGCGTACATCTAGAGAAACATCTACACCAAGAGGCAGCATAGGGAACTCATACAGGTGCCGCTGGGTCACCTAACGTGTCACATAAATGAGCCCATCAGATCCCGCTCAAGCCGACAGAGCTCATCTTAAGTTCGTGTAATCAAGTTCATGTAACCATATAATCAGCAGCTGTACCAGACTGCACCAGACTTTGAAAGAGGACTCTTTCTTCACATGCCTACTGACCTCTTTGCACATTGGGTATGCTTGAGCTCTGTGAAAGTTGAAACCAGACCAGAGGGAGATGAAAATCCTGTGAAAAGGGGGAGGAAGTGGTGAATTTGATCAGATACTTACTGAAGTGAGACTAAATTTTAGAAATGATTGGATAGGACTGAATCCCCTGGGATGGGATAGAATATATGTTTGGCTCTGGGTAGACTGAAGACCTAAAAGTGTAAGTAAAAAAAAGAAAAGTTTCTACACGTCTGCTGTGTGATTGTCCAGTCATACATGCTGCACGATTATTTGTTGAAATAAATAACTGAATAAATTTTGGGCAGGATAGAAGCTTCTTAAATTCTATCTACAAGGTAGATAAGAGGAGAATCCTGGTTTTGAGGAAGTGCTAACGGAAGGTAGCTATTCTTCTAGGCCCTATCTCTCTTCCTGTGACTCACTTTCTAGCTAGTGCCTTTGGCTATTGATGCCTGCCCGAATCACCACTCTACCTCTTGTTGGAGATATCTGGATACTAAAGATAACATCTGACCTTCCCTCTTTCTGTGCTTTGTGCTCTCATTCACCTTGGAATTGCCTGGGGGAATAGAAACCATACCACTAAGACTGTGTCCATACAGTTAGCAACAGTGGTTTCACCATCATTCCAGCAATGGCTTTGGGAAGACCCTTTAATCATTTGCAACAGAGGCAAGTAATGTCCTCAATGCAATAGCCTTGTTAGATCAAAGTACAGGTTCTACAGAGCAAAGAACCTAAACGAACTTTAAAATTCTAGACTGCTTTCTCTACCTCCCCTTCTCCCTCCAGAAGCTGTGTCTTCCCTCTCTAGGTTCTCATATAGCACTGTCATACTCCAGCAATTAGTAATTATAAAATAATAGAAACAATAATTAGTAACTTATAATTATCTTCTCTTCCAAAGCATAAGATTCTTTAGCATGAATCGTCTTGCCAACAGATCATAATTCATCTTGATAACAGGTTTGATGGAGTTACATGAGACACGAATCTGGCTCATTAATGTTATTATTGTTTTTAAACTCTCAGCAGCAACAGTGCTTCTTAAGTATTAATTAATCTTCATGACTTCTCTGTGAAGTAGGTTAAATATAACTAAACTCAATTCTCCTAGTAGAGGAATTGGTAAACTGGTGATCTTCTCAATGAATCTGCCTTCATTACCAATGGATCTGGGAGTGGGAATGGAAGTAGCTGAATGTGACTAACTTTCTATGACGCTATGTAGACGCGACTTTTGTGTGCTATTAACGTCCCCCCCACCCCCCAAACCCTTAAGATATCTATAACAAAATAATAAATGATTTCTAACAATTAGCAAAAAATGTGAGTTCTGAAACATTTTTATATACTTCCTTACAAAATGTTCAAACTAATGCTCAGCATTAATGGTCATCATAACTTGCATTGTGCTTTCTTCTCTTCCCCTTCTCTGCCCTCAAGTTCTCACTGTTCCTTAGGCACTCACTGCTCAACTATCACTAGTTAGATTATTTAATATCTTTCCTCTGAAGAGCTTGAGGCATTGTGGAGAAAAATAGGGAATCCACAGCACCTAAATTTAATGCTTCTATCACACCTCTGCTCTATCAGATGGAAATGGTGTAGCTCAATAACAAGGACATGGGTTCAAATCCAAGGCCTGCCACTACTGATTTTCTGTGCATCTTTGGAAAAGTTATTTGTGTTCTCTGGTTGCTGTTTTCTTGTTTATAAATGAGAATCATCTTATTCATTTCATAAGTTATGGGGGTAATAAGAGATGATGAACGCAGAATGGCTGGCACCTTAAAAGTGATCATTAACAGAGTACGTTATTAATCATATAAATCAGTGACTTGGCCCCAAAGCCCTGGAAAAAGGAATAAAAGAGCTTTCAAAGGATGGTGGATATTTGGTATGCGTATTTGGAGATTGAGCTTAACATGGTAGTCATTGTTGAGTGGCTCTTAATTTAGTACAAGAAAATCCTTGTCTTAGTTCACAGTAACACTTGGGACACAGTAGATAGCAAAAGTATTTTTGAATGAATGAATAAAAGTTGGTGGTTTCCAAGACAAAAAGAAAAAGAAAGGATAATGCCAGTGTTGTGTCCTCTGTGTACACTTGGCTATCCAGATCCCATTTGGAAGCCAGTGATTCAGGAACACAAGGAAAGAGGGAGATCTGGATGACAGCTTTGCTGTGTGAAGTGGATGGAGGAAAGAAAGCAGAAATAGCAGGCACTGGGGAAAAAAAGTCCATTTTCAGGAAAATACTATAATCATCTAGCTTACTGACGAAGGATATGGAGAAAGGTGCCATTTCACCACAGGTTATTCCTTCACTTTTTAAAATCTTAGCATTTCTAAGTTTTATTCCTTTTCTTAAAATATAGAAACATGATGGCACAAGGAATATTGTGCTAGACCCATACAGCGAGCCCTACTTAAAACCTTAAAATAACTTCCCCTTTCAACTTATCAGATTAAAACAACATACCTCTAAAACTGCAACAATAAACAAATAAACAGACATGGCCCTGCATTTGTTTTAATAGAAATAAAGTATCAGCTGATAACTTGAAGACATTGAATCTTACCTGTATAGATATATTCCACATATGCAGGATGAATTTTTGTGAAAACTTCTCTTACTTTTTCTATTTTATCAGCTCTTATTTTTGTTGCAAATGGTGTGTACATAACCGAGAAAGATTCCGCTCTGGTGATGGCTTCTTCAAGCATAGCCTGAGAGGAAGCAAACAACTCATTTGGCATCAATAACAATATATAGTTCTTTAAGAATGTAAAAAAACATAATTACCTTTATGGATGATTTAAAAGTCTATATACTGTACTGCAAAGATAACATTTTGGTCTTGAATATTCATTAGAATGAAATTTTAATTAGTTCTGGAAATACTATTTCATATTAAGAAAACCAGTTAAATGAAGAAAGTTTGTAAACAGATACCTCTAATCTGAGCTTGCTTTAAGATAAAAATAAAAATTCTGTTTTCTAAGGTGTCACTTTTCACTTGATTTTAAAAATCAAATTCTTAAGTTTAACATAATTATCTTACTCAAGAACAGACATTGATGAGCAATTTGTACTTTAAGAAACTAATTGAAATATCTAGATTTAAGAATTTTTCTATAAATAACATGACCAACTAGACAAACCAAGTTTTTTTCTTCCTCCCATACCTGAGTAAGCCTTTTAGAATAAAAAGAACATTTCTCCGCTTCCTCCCAGCAAAGCTTCCCTTCCCTCCAGATCACAAGAGCCATTTGAGTTGGATTCGGCTGTTTAAGAATTTCTTTAAATTTTCTTTGCTCATGTACCATTCTTGATGAAGCCTGCCATCACCCTGGGCTTCCTGTTTTAACTAGGTCCATTACTATTTGAAACAGACCAAGAAGAAAGGTATGTAAAGTTTTAAAAAGGATTTATTCTTTTCCTACAACTTTTCCTTCTAATGAGCCTTGAACATTGAATAAAAAGTGGAAGTGTCTATAGTTATCTCATGTTTCTGAAAATAGCATAAAAGCATATTATAAAAATCTGTATTTATTTATAAGAATAAATTATTTTTCTAATGACTATGAGTGCCAACAACCAAGAGGAAAAAATAACAGATTTGAACTTTGCAACAAAGAAAAAATCATTTAACAAATAGCAATTTATATTATTATCTACATAGAATTTTGTGAATAAGTTTTAGATTGATATCAAAAGCCATAAGGAGTTGATTTTAAACTGAGAAGCCTAATTTTACTTGTTCATTGCCCACTGCATTCCTCATTGACTTCAGATAGCCTCTTTGATCATCCATATTATGTGTAGAAGAGCAGCTTTGCAAGAATTTTCTGGATTTATCTGAGATTTTAAGTAAAAAATTATGTAAATTTCCTAATTTACATTTTAAATCTGTTGTGGGATAATTTCTAAATAGCTAAGTGAAAGAAGTTACATTGCCCACAACACTGTCCTTTCCAGGTCTGAGGAACCGAAAGGGGGACAAAGAACATGACTGTGATGCCAAACCCAGAGTCAGTACTCCGACGGAGGTAGCAACGAATTGTGAGCGTGCAGCAGGGCCTGCATGCTGAGGCCTGGATGCCAATTTGGAAGGCTAACAAGGGTAATGCAGCCAGCAGTTATGGAATCCAGAGATGTGGATTAAGAACCCAAACAAGGTGTTTAGGCACCAGATTCTGGTCCTCCAGCAAAAATAAAGATCCTTTATATGGAGTAGGAGAAGAATTTCTCCAGCTTCGTGCTTACATATCTTTGCCGCTGGAACCAATCCTTGGATGGCCTGTCCAGGCCAAAAAAGTAAGCAGTCATACCTAGATGCGTGTGGAGCGATGTGTGAAGAGGGAAGCTATGCCAGATCTCTGTTTTAAGGTCACGATCTGACTTTACTGCCTTTTAGAAGCTATTCGTTCCTGTATTAGCTGCTAGGACTGCCGTAAGAAAGTATCTGGATAGTTTAAATAACAGAAATTTATTTTCTCATAGTTCCAGAGGTTAGAAATCTGAGATTAAGTTTTCCCCAGGGTTGATTTCTTCTTAGGCCTCTCTCCTTGGCCTGTAGATGGCAGTGTAGCGTCTCTCTGTGTGTTTCACATGCCTTTTCCTCTGTGTGTGTCTGTATCCTAATCTCCTCTTATAAAGCCACCAGTCATGTTGGATTAAGGCCCACCTAAAGACTTCATTTTAACTTAATTGCCTCTTTAAAGGCCCTATTTGCAAATGCAATCACAATTTCCAGCACAGGGTTAGGACTTCAGCATATGCATTTTAGGGGGACACAATTCAGCCCATAACAGTTGCTAACACCCAAATGGCTTTTCGGATGCTCCCTCTGAACATCTTGGTGAAGAGTATTTTGCTTTAAATTCTGGATCAAAAAATTTAGTGAAGGTATTTAATCCTCTAGTTTGTTTCGAGAAGGACATTAATAGTATCCCAGTAAGGCCAGGACAGAAGAAAACACTCTCTCCGTCCCATTTCTTTTCCAACTGCTGGCAGCTTAAGTGACTGCTGGCAGGGTAGCTTTGCTTAGCCATCTCATAGCTTGTGCCCAAGAGCCTACACCAGTTGTTTTGCAAGTGGAACAACGTAGTTTTTGTGTGGTACCTTGATCTGCTTCTTTAAGGCTCTGTATTCTTGGCTTGATGCTCAAGGCCTTGCCTTCAGGCTTTCACAGAGTTCTCTACTCAGGAGGGCATGTGCTGGAGTGCAACCTCCCTCCCCACGCAGAGTTGATAGAAATGGGGTTCTTTTGTGGCCTCAGCCCCCCATCTTGAAGATGGGTAAGGAAGTGAATGAGTAAAGTGTCTACAGAAGAATAAGAGTTATTTTGTTTGAAGTCTCCATGGAGATATTTTCCCAAAGGAAGTTACTATAGCCCCAAGAGGAAATATCGCAATATAGAGCAGAAATGAGAACACAGATTATGCTTGTACCAGATCCTGACACATCCTTGAGGTGTTTTAATGTATTAATATTTTTTGTTCTTCTGGAGATAGACAAGCTTGAGGCACTGAACCTGTCTGCATTGCTCTTGTAAAGGACTGGGGTAACATTTTATATCGATAACATTTCTGGAATATTATTGAATAACTCATTAGTGAAACAATCTAGAAAAAAATGAGCTTACTTAAAATAATGGGAATCTTTTATTGTTTTGGGTTAGACACCAAAATATCAGGTTTTCATTTTGTGATGGCAATAATTTGGCAATTTAGAATTGGGCTTATCTTTCACGAAGAGTCTAATATGTGCAATATGAAAAATGATACTTGTGTTTTTGAAAACTGGAATATTTTGTAATAGTCATAGATATTAAAATATAGATTTTAATTTACTTTTTATCATCAAAGATTTTTCTTCATTTTGAAAATAGAGGAAGAGACCAGAAGAGGAATTAAAGCTTGTAAAAAAGTAAGCAGTCCTAAAAATGAAGGCGGATTGCAAACAATAGTTTTTAATTTGACAAAAATTTTCTGCAATTGAGTCATTCTTTCCCAATGTGTGAGTTTCTCTCGTGCCATGTAGAGAATGGGGAAAACAATCAGTCCACGTGTCCTGTTGTTAAGTGTGCACTAGTATTAATTATGCTTTCTCTGCTGTTACAGAAAAAGAAGCTTTGAAATTAGGTGTTTACCTTTGGGGGTCCTAATAACTCTTTATTGTTAGCCTCATATTTATCAAGTTTAAAGCTTATAGTTACATAAACAAATAGTGTATGTGGGGAACTCATTTCCTCTCCAAATAGTAGCTTATAATAATTTCTCCTTGTACTTTAACTAAGCCAAAAGAATTACTTGCTACCTGAGAAATCAACTTGCTCAGGAAGATTGTATAACAAGAGAGACAGGGGTAGAGAGCTACTCCATCAATGGTAAAGGAAAAGAATCAAAGTAGAGGGAAAAGACGACTAGCAAAAAAGAAAGAAACAAAATTCATCTCCTTCTTCTAAACCCAAGAGGTTGGTTCTGCCTGGTAAATTTTTAAGAGCACTCAAGGTGCCCAGGATACATCTGGCAGAAACTATAAACTTCAACCATTTTCAGGATGATGATATTATGACTTTTCCCTCCCTATCTTTTTGCTGGAGGATTTGGACAAATTGTAACCTTTTAACTATGTGTCCAGTCGTGGTGATTCAGTAAGTGGAAGTCCTGTCACTTCTAATTAGAAAATGTGATCAAATTATTATAGATTATTATCAAATTATTCCTTTAATGCTCCCAATATCAGGGCTGACCATAATTGCAGTAAATTGCTTTACTTACAAGATTGGATCTGGAAGGAACCTTGGGAATTTTCCAGCCCAATTCACTGAATTGGAGATGACTAAAGTGATTTGGAGAGGTTTAAGTGACTTTTCTAAGGATGAATAGCTTTTTAATTTTATAGAATTCAGAATTAGGACCTCAAATATTATATTCCATGTTCTCTTTTGAAAATTATGGTTTTATCTCCCGGGTTTTACCCTCTTGTTTAAAAACAGTCATAAAAATATCATGTTAAATTCTAAAATATTTAATTTACTTTAGTTTTGCAGTACATGTGAGCGCTACAGAATTTTGGAACATAGATGTGTATGTATATCCTGGGCACATGGTTAGGCATCTTTCAGACTCCCTTGTAGTTACATATGGCCATGTGGTTGGGTGTGGGCCAACGGAATGCAGGCAGGAATGATACCCTTTCCAGGCTTAGCCCATAAAGCCCTGCCTAGGACATCCCTATCTTTTCTTTCCGTATCAGCTGCCTGAAGACAGAGGGCTCCTAGGACATGGAGGAAGATGGAGCTACTTGATGGAATCGGCATGGGTCCTCCTGTTGTTGACTGGAGAAGAACCAATCAGGAACACCCACACTGGACTACAGAGTGAGAGATAAATCAACTTTTATTGTTTTAAGTTACCGGAATTTTGGAGTTGCTTGTTGTAGCAGTTAGTCTACCCTAAAATGCAAACAATAATAAAGGAAAATTGGAATCTCCCTCCAGTCTATTTTCTTTTCTGCTAAGCCTTGTGTATTACAAAAAAAGTAAAGAAAGAAAGTGGTATTTTAAGAGATAAAATAACTCTTCATTTAGCAGTGTGATAAATGCTTTCATATATCCTATTTCCTTTAATCCTCATAAAATCCATCTAAGAAGGTACTACTAGTGCATGAATATTATGACTGTTTTATTTTGAGTTAACACTGTTAGATTCAAAGGAAGCAAGGTTATAAATGATTGACATGGGAAAGTTTAGTCTTTAGTGGCTAATATGGAACTTTGTTACTACATTAATAATGATGCAATTTTGAATGATGACTAGAACTTTCTAGAAAAGGGAAAGATAAAATTTCATGAGAAATATTTTGCAAATTTAATCCATTTAAACATATATAGATTTAATTGGAAAGATTTCAATTTTCCTGAAATTTAGAATTAACCTAAAGAGCAGATTTTCCCAAAGAGCAGAATATCTTACCTTGAGACTTTCCTTGAATAAACCTATTCACTGTTTCATTTATGCAAGAGCCAGGATTGCCATTTCTTATGTTGACTTTGTTAATGTAATGGTATGTCAGAATAAAATATGTAATAATTGATTGTTTGCCCTTGCCTTGATGATCAACATTTTAATGCTGAAATATTACCTTGGATTTTTATAGGAGTTTTTTATTAAACAGCCTTCACTGTAAGTTCTGTATTTTTCTAATAGAAGGGAATAATTGGCAACTTTGCCATTACATTTATCAGCCTGCTGATGTGAAAGTTATAGATATCTTCATGTAGTTTGAATAAAGATATTTAATTTTTTATTTGCATTGTCTGAAAACGACCAAAGATTTTATGAACAGGTTACTTGTACCCAGGTAAGGAAATTTTTATATAGTTGTTTTGAATTCTCTACTTTTGCAACCCATCCTGTTTAAAAACAGTCCTAATAAATATCATTTTAAATTCTAAAGTATTTAATTTACTTTAGTTTTGAAGTGTATGTGAATGCTATAGAATTTTAGAACAGTATATATATATCTATATATATATATATTATGTGCAAGAGTGTGTGCACTGCTGTCCACTATCCAGTCTGGGTAGGGGTAGAATTAAGGTTTTGATTATATATGATGTTTCCATTAGCTGAATAACTTCAGCATTTAATGCCTAAAATTTATCCTGTATTAATTTTTAGTCATTCATATTTTGTAGCAAAATTTTATTTCATGTCCCATCAGCATAGAACTAAAAATATGAAAGGGATCTAAGATATTATTTTAAAGTCACACAACTCTATAACCAAGGAAATTGAGGCCTGGTGAGTTCTGGTGACTCACCTGAGGTCACAAAAATAGAGATGGAAGCAAAACAAGAACCCAAGTCTCCTAAACCAATGCTTTGTTACGCTGAGCGACTCTTCATCCTTCTAATTAGATTGTACATTCCTAGAAGTATAAGATCTAGTATTACATTCATTTTTCCTTTTTCTGTGACTGTCTTATTCCTGTCTTCAAAGACAGCAAGAATTTGAATCTAACACCTAACAGAGAAACAAATGGACCACATCAAACCTAAATCAGGTCAAGATCCTCTTCACAGCAATAATCCTAACACAAAACAGAATAGTCACCCTTCACACCTACTGGGCACAATAAGACAGTTTTGTCCACCAGCCACTCATTAGATTTAGGATATGCCAACAATTAGCATGCCCGTCTCAAAGAGAAACATTTACAAAAATTAAATAAAAGGCTTCCTGATGGGGGAACTTAAATAATAATGTGCTTGGGTTGGTCTAGCTTATTTAACGGCAAAGCACATATAATTTATAAATAGAATTTAAAGTACATTCTTGTTCTAAAGGCCTGAGTACTTCTCTGCTTGCACATTAGAGAAACACCAGCTGATAGAAACTGAGTTACAAGTGTGGGTTTCAGCAGCCTCCAGACTCTTTAGGACGCCACAGAGCTTTTATTCTTGGTGACTTAAAATGAATCACCAAAAGGTATTACAGGAATAAATAGCTACATTACCCACAATTATTTCATAAGCACAACTGGGTATTACTAATGAGATTCAGCCTCTATGTTCAGTGGTAAATGTCAACACAGTTTGGGCCCCTTTTTTGTCATTGTACGTTTCATCTCTATGCTTCATTTAGTTATGTGAAGGTAGGTATTCTTTTCCCTAACTGTATGTTGTTTCCTGTTTGTATTTCTTGACTGGTGGATTTAGATTTGGGTATGGCTTGTCAGTGAACACAGCTTATTAATGGTAGGGTTGGGACAAGAACCTGGTGACCTGGTTCCTAGACTTGTATAACCCAGACTTGTACTGCTTTTTCCACCAAGCATTTGTTTTATCTTTTGGGCCACTACGCAAGATGACTCTGAGTGGAAAAGTTAAGGATGCCCTTGAAAAGGGTATATTGAGCAGAAATTGATAGAATCCAAAGATGCTTAATTTGGAGGCAAGATGTGAGTTGCAGGGACTAACTTTCTGTCGTCAAAGAGCAACCTGCTCTTATACTCTGCCTACGTAGACTTGGTTTAATTCATTAATAAATCTGTAAAACTCATTTGTTAATCAAATGAGTGTTCATTGTGCAATGGCTAAGTGCTGTAGATAAATTATTCTGTATATTTGTTAAGATAACACTGAGAAAGAGGCAATATTATCCCATTTTACAGATGAGGAAAATTCAGTTTTTATATGTACAATATGTAGTAGTTCTACTTTGCTACTTTGCTACATGGCTACTTTGTGTCAGAGCTGGGATTGAAGTCAGTTCTCTCTCAGAGCCTCCTGCTCTGAGCCATTTATGCAACGTGGACTCATAAATGAGGCCTATCGTCCTGACCAGCACCAAGAGAGGATTCCAAATATAAGAAGGGCTCTTCAATTAAGCTTCAGACGGCAGAAGCAGAATCTAGCAGAAGGAAAAAAAATTCTAATAGAGCCTTCCAGTGAGAGAGGTGTTCAACTTGGAAGCTGGTAGCCCCATGGCCCTGGTGGTACACAGACCAAGGAGGGATGATGGCCTGTCTGGAATCCAGTAAAAGCGACTGTAAAGAAAAGGTGTCTTTATAGTGCTAGAGTCTATTACTCAGCGTTTGTCTGTGGTGTACTCGTACCTCCCCATAATTTCTTTTCTCTTTCAAGTTTTAGCTTTCCTGGCAGCCAGACACCTCTTTTTCTTCCTTATTTCACTCATTTGCCTGTAATTAATATCTTCCAGGCTGTGGCTCCTCCCAGAAGACTTTGTATCTTAGAAGGTAACAGATTGCAGGAGGATGATATTATGGGGCAGGTGTCCTCCTATATGTGACTTCCCATCATTAAGATGACTCAGAGGGGGATAACTGCACCTGTGAGAAATGTGATGGACTTGCCAAAGTACATATATAAATACATACATATATATATACATACACACACACACTTATCTGTGATAGCAACAACAAACTACAGCTTCAAGTGATAGTAAATGAAATAAAATGAAGCGCTATCTTTAAGAGACCTGCCACTATGCTTCCAGTTTTATCTCTGATTTGTGTCTTAAATATGGATGTTAAAGCAGGTCAACCCCCCCTCCCCCCCCCCCCCGATGAAGAGTGAATAAAATGTGGACTTGCCATGCTAATGATGATGTTTTCTATCCCTTTATGTTTAGGCTTGAAATATCCTCCCGAGGTTTTCTGGAGGTTACTGTCTCTCATAGGTTGTTGACTCCCAGTTTAGACTGCACTCTACAAAACAGCACCCATGCTTTCTTGGATAAAAATAGGTTAGCTTAACAGTTACTTTATGATCCTGAGAAAAAAGCCAATCATGCCACATGTTAAAGGTTGACATTTAAAATGCCAAGCTCTCATTATCTGGAAGAGGGCAGCTTATGAAAAAGAAAATGATTCATCCAGGAACTATAGCACAGGTAGAGTAGGCAGTCTTCAAAAGTTAGGGAGGAAAATGCAGTCATATGAATTCAAGAAAAGAGGAGAATTTATTTTTAATTGGCTTGCAATACCATCAAAAGGATGGCTGAATATAAATGAAAAACATTAAAAGCTTTGAGCTTTACAGATTTTCTTATACCTGGGTGAACACAGCTTAAAAAATTTCATGATTTTATGGAATAGTTATTCCATATCTTCCACTGCTAAAGAAAAGTGACCTCAATTTCTCTGCAAGCTTATAAATCAATAACCCATAAAAATCTATGGGAAATATAGAAGGTAACCATAAAACCCTCTGAGTTTGGTTTTGCTCATAACAATTTTTGATTTTTAGATGCAAACAAAAACAAAAAAGGAATCAACATGTTCTCAGATTTAAGCTGGAAGGCAAAGCCTCTATGTAAACAAAATCATCCTCATGGCAAGCTAGCAGAATGGCCATGGGACTCCTGGGAATCCAACTGCTAAACCTAAATTTGTTCAAGTAAAAAGCGGCCCAAATTGCCTTAAATCTCTGACACCTATATCATTCTCAAATGAGAAAAAATGAAAAGAAATTTAGAGGTTACTTTTTTCTCCATTAAGAACTGTCAGAAACCCAAAAAGCTTTTTAGAAGGGAAACAAAGCAAAAGAAAAGCTGACTCTATTTAAGTGGTGTGGGCTTCCTCCAGCACCTACTGAGATTACTGCAAAACCAAGCCAGCGCTGTTAAAAAAATTATATCTATTTTACAAAACTTATACATATGTGTGTGTGTGTATACACATACACACACATATATATACAAACATTTCTGAAGAAGAGTACTAAGTAAATATTTCTTAGGAGTGCCTGCGGATTAATTTTCTTGCTTGATATGATGCCACTATTTTCTAACGAGCGACCTTCAATAGTCAGTTTGCAGATAGAACGCTGACGTACAAATGAAGTGTGCTGCCCCCTGCAGGGCACATTCTGAGGCACTGTCCCCCAATTCTTACATGATCTGGATGCCTGACACTGTTTTAGCAGGAGACAAAGCTGTTTGTTTCTCACCCAGAATTAGGGCTTCAAAAGCAGACAACCTCCGGAAAGGTGGCACTTGGACCAAAATTCACACTGAGGTGAAGTAACGGAAGTCAACTCACTTTTGAAAGAAGGCTTTGGCCCTTGGCATGTACACATGGGGTTGATGAGGAGGGACAGTGAGGGGAGAAGAAAATCTCACCTACTTGACAGTTTGGCCAAATGAGTGTCACCAAATATATGTAATAGTACTGAAATGTACACACGAATTTAATATGTGTGGTTTAGATTCCTTCCTCTATCCCACCCTCCCTCTCTTCTTCCCTCCTTCCTTTCCTTCCTTTCTTCCTTCCTATTGCCTGGGACACCCACAGAACATCAGTAGAAGAACTATACAAAACTATATAAACAGAAAATAATGTCACGGTCACTATCTCCTTCACAGGAACACTCAACCTTGGATCAAATATATGCTTCAATTACATCTTTCATTTAAAAGTGAACCTCTCCTACTGGCATACTACCTCAAATAGCATCAAAGCAAAATGAAACACAGGCAGCATTTAACAACGCTGGTAGCCATGGAAACATATCATTAAAGACTATATAAACAGGAATGAATAATTAGATGAGAAATTCATTTCTACATTTATCTTTTTCAAGATCCAGGAAAGGAAGCTCTCATCTCAATTTGGACACTTCCTCTTTAGCCTGTCTTCTAACTGAAAAATATGAGAATTCATGAAATGAGAATTTTAATATTGCCTAGCTTAATGGACAAATCTCTTTGTAGGCAAGTGACTAGAAAATATTGCAATGCTCATTGTTATCTAGATGTAACACTGAACACAGGGAAGGATCCTGAAACAGCCGAGGAGTTTGCTTTGGGGATAGGAGGTGGGCAAGAAAACCAACTATATCACGGCGATAAGAGGGGAGCAGTTGTTAACCTTTAAAAATGGGAAGCACAGGCTGTCTCACTTACGGGAGGCATCTACATAGTGGGAAGACTGAGGGGAGAATCTGGGGCTTATGGATTTCTATCAGTTGCCTTGTCAGGCAGCATTACTTGTGCAGGTCATCTGATGCTCTACTTTTGTACCTAGGGAAGCCCCAGATAAACGATATGGTCATCAACTTAAAAAATTGTCAGTGGCCTAAGAGACCATCTAGCCCAGATTCATGCATCAGAATCACCCAAGAATCAGTAGACAAACACAGTTTTTAAGACCTCATCCAACTCTGGGAATCTAATATTGTAAATGTTTTCCCAAGTGATTCTGATGCAGTTGGTCACTAGACCCGTGTCTGAGAACCACTGACCTAGGCCAACTTCTTCAGCATACAGCAGCAGAAATTGAAGTCTAGAGGAGCTGTGGTAGATTGAGTTGCTGGTCTCAGTATTCCTCCTACCTGTAGCAATATCATAGCCAACACCTTTGTTTGGCTTTGTGTGAGCAGAAGAATCTTATCCCTTGCCCTTGGACTTGACACAAGGCTTGCTTTGGGGCTAATGGGATGTTAGCAAGCATGGTATGAGCAGAAGGTTGGAATATGCTTATACGGTTTTGCTTTCTCTCTTAGAATCCTGCATTTTGCCATAAGAAGAGCAGACATCAGGTAGCCATTGGTCAAAGGAGGATGAGAGACATGTGGATCACAGTTGGGCCTCTCTGCAGCTTGGAGCTAGGCCTAGTCAAGCCCAGCCAAGACCAGTCTAGATCAGTCAAATCCAAGCCAGCCTGCTTATTATTATAAGCCACTGAGTTTTAGAGTGATTGTTTACACAGCATTATTGTAGCAATAGCTGACTAATATAGAAATGAAACGACTTATCCCAAATCAAATTCTAGCATTGGAACTAGAAGTTACATCTTGGGAATTTCAGGCCCGACCTCTTTCTACTGCTCTTTATTGCCTATATTCTTTTGCTTCCTTTCCTTCACAGTGTTAAGCACAGATATCCTTTGCCTTCATAAGGTCCTTCTGCTGAGCCTACATTCCCTATATTCCAGAACATTCTGTCACCTTTCCTCATCAGAGCCTACCTTTCCTTCCATCTTGTTCCTTCAGGATTCTGTTTTCATGTTTCCAAAGAGACTAAGAAGTCTCATGTAAACTAATTCACACAACTGTGTTCAGGGGTCATTCAATAATGACTTAAACACTTTCAAATAAAATTTCTTTTGCATATGACTTGGGGATGACTAGAGACTCCATGCTAAATGGTGAGAATTTAAGCATGATACATGGCAATTCACAGGAAAAATATTTTTAGGTGAGTGGCTTTGGTGCTTCTCAAATTATATCTAATCTAAATATTATAAGACCTGGGCTGCTTTCAGACACTCCTTGTCCAAATGTTTTGTAAACTCTCTGCCTGACAAGGCCAAATAAATAGATAAATAGATCATAAATATAGGTCATTAAGAAAAATGTTCATATGGTATTTCTATTTTGTTCCTTTCTGTGGAAAATTTTTCATATGGAAGCAAATCTTTAGAGAGAATACATCTTTCTTCTCTAGAATATGTAGGTGTTTTGTTAAAGATAATAAAAAAATTCTGGTTCCTTGACCTTATTTTGCCTGTTATTTCATATTGAAGATTTTATTTTTATTCTGACATTGAAATATCACAAATTTTTACCAAGTATATGACTAATGTTGGGATGACTTTGCAATATCCAGAAGAAAAACAAAGAACTGGAGTGAAAAAGTTAGTCTTTGTTATTAGTATAAGGGATTGATGTACGTTCAGTGTTAAGTTATCCTACGTCATTCTCTGGTTAGTGCAGAGAAATCCATTAGCTTGCTGCTGTCTTAATTGCCACATTGGAAAGAAGCAGCTAATAGCTAAGACCTTAGCATTTGCATGGAGATATCTGTGAGCACTTAAACCAATGAGACAAAAGACTCTTGGACATCTGCAACCTCAAAAATTCTGAGGAATCCCAAACTCCACTAAAGCACAAAACTTGTCCACAATTGTCAACTTAAAACGCACACACACACACAGAAATACTTGTTGAATTCATACGAGCACTGAATTTTTTAATTGTAAACAAAACTGTTCCAAAATATTCTCTACATTATTGGTTTGAGCTTTATGTCAAACCAATATTTAATTTGGTTGATTGCTTAATTTAGCAAATATGTATTGAGATGTTTTGCAATTCACTTTGATGGTATCGTGGAAGTACAACAGATTAAGAAGCAGTGGTATCAAATTTGAGTACGAGTTGTTTTTCCTGGTAAATATTTTGCGCTGGAGAATCCATGCTCCTTGAAGACAGGGTGGGTCTGTGTTGTTCACTGCTGTATTTCCAACACATAGCACAGTGTCTAACCCATAGTCACTAATAAGTGCTCCATAAATATTTGCTGAATGAGTATCGATGACAAGTACAATTGAAGAGTAAAGAAGAAGGGTGTCCACTAATTTAAGAGGAGCCTGAAGACACTAGAATGGGAAGGTTTCAAGCTTGAATGACCACAGCGCAGTTTAAGGAAGCATATATGACACCAACAGTCTGGGTGCTATTTTTTGCTTTGAGTGCTAGAAGCAGTGTCTTCTGTGAGGTCCAATACCAAAGGGAAAAAGGGCTGCTGCAAAGAGAAGGAATAGTGCAAGAGTCTTAACCTGTGGTCTGTGAACCCCTGAAAGCCACAGGAGGGCTTTAGGGACCCACAGACTGCACCATCTTCCTCAAGCACGTGGCTGGGTAAATTTTTTATCTTTCAGTGAAACAAGCTCCTGATTTTATCCTTTGAAAGTAGACTAATTACACAAAAGAAGTATTTCTTTTTGGTGATCCCTCTTTGGAAACCATTTAAGCCATTGCTATCTTTAAGATGGTGAGCATTTCAATGCCAAATACCACTTGAATTGGATGGGAAGTCTTGGTATTCTCTGCACAGATGGAGGACCTGTGAAGTTGGCACTGTCTCAGCCTTTGCTGCTTCACTGAGGAAAGATGCTCCGCACGTCAGGCTTTCTACATGGGCCTGTTTGGTGTCAACAGCCCTTCCAACAATCCCAAAAGAGGTCTTTTACTCCTGTGAAAGTCTTCAACTTCTTCAGAACCAAGAACCCAAATCAGTGCCTTTTCAGCAGATCTTTGTCAAGATAGAAGAGCATACCATGAAGTTCTTTTCTATTAGAGAAGTTTGTTGGTAACCCAGAGAAGAGATTCAGAAGTGATTTGGTTTGGTTAATTATTTAAAATTTTTTAAGAGAAAAGAAAACCCCTTCTTAGAATAAATTGATAGTGAGACGTTCATTCCAGGACTAGCTGTATCATGGCTGATATCTTATTCCCATAAAGGAGGCAAATCTTTTGATTGAAATGCTGAATTTACTCCTAAAGATGCTGCTGAAAAACCATGAGCTTTTTTAGTCAAGCTGCTACTCTAAATGAGGTTGCTGGAGTCAAATAATAACATGAATTTTCCAATACTGGGAGTGAGACAGACAGTCTTGAGAGTTTCTAGGGACAAAAATCTACAGACACTCAGCAAATGGATTATCTTTTATGAAGGTCACTTTTTGTTCAGATGGCTTTAAAATTGAAACAAAATGCTGACAGTCTTGATGATATGGACTTAACAAAGATAATCTCATTGACTTGAGGACAAGGGAAATGATGTAATACAAATTTTGGTATTTCTTGACACATACCTACCCATTTGAGAGATTGTGATCTGTAGGAGTTCTGAGTCCATTTGCTATTAGAGACTGTAAATCAGGGTTTTACCTCTTATTGCCATTAAAATGAAACATTGTCATTGATGTGATGTCAAATATGATATTTCAATTTCTTATTCCAGAAGAATTGTACAACCTTCTTGAAGAGTGAGAAAGCCATAATTCTCTATGAATGCTGCTTTGGTATTCTGACTATGTGTAGGAGATCACTTTCCAATGCAATCAGATAAATAGTAAGCACACTTTTTTCTGTGTGTTTATGAGTATTGTTTCTAGGTGGATGCTTGTAAATTGAATTAGATGCTTAGAAGTTTTTTTTTTTTTTTTTTCTGAGAAAGATTAGCCCTGAGCTAACATCTGTTGCCAATCTTCCTCTTTTTTTGTTTAAGGAAGATTAGACCCAAGCTAACATCTATGCCAATCTTCCTCCACTTTATATGTGGGTTACCACAGAGCATGGCTGATGAGTGGTGTAGGTCCACACCTGGAGTCTGAACCCATGAACCCAGGCTGTGGAGCGTGCTGAACTTAACCACTACACCATGGGGCTGGACCCCTTAGAAGGCTTTTGACTCAAGAAAGGAATAAGAACAATTAAGATAGGGAATGAGTAGATCAGGTAGCTTGCCTCTGTTTAGTGGGGTTCCTCTGCAATCATCTTGTGGGAGTTTTGCAACAAAATTAGCTGTTATCACCTTTTTTCATTCCACTTTTCTGAGCCATGAGGACCAGAGTTGGTTCTGTTACTCACACTGCAGGAGATAAAGCCACGCATGAGACAACCCACATGGCTGAGAGCATGGCTGAAAGTGAAGGCGGGAAAATAAGAGTGGAAGATCGAGTCTTGTTGGCTTATTTCCTGAATCTAGCCATGGATCTAAGTGGGCTTGGGAGGAGGACTAGAGTTTATGATAAAGTTCTTCTTGGAATAATATTATTACTTAGGAGCAACATATAAATAAATAAGGGTTGCTGCTTCAAAATAGCTAATTCAAAGTCTGACTAGGGACTTTCCATTTTGCTTATGAGTTCAGAATTGTACTAAGGTCTTGGGAGGTGTGTTTGAGAAGAGGAAGGTCGCTGATAACAGAAGACAGGTATTAGGTTGCAGAGACATGCATGCAAGTACAGTTGTAACAAGTTATTTCCAACCCTCTCTTAGAAGAAGTGATGCTATTATAGAATACTATATGCAAACACTTTTATTCAAAGGGCTGTATCCCAGTGTGAGCTGTCATATAGTATAGAGCTTTATGCCTTTTTTTTCTTGCTGGGTTGATGATATGAAAAATATTCTTAATATAATTGAAAGGTGTTATTGAGCTCACCAAAGCAAAGGTCTGTTCTTTTGCATCTAAGAGTTTTTTAAGTCAATGGTTTATGAGAGTAGGTGTAGACCAGTTCTCAAATTCGTACCTTCTGAAATTTTCCACTTCCTGTTTAAGATTTCTAAAAAGTATAACTGGCAAGAGTGGTTGGGATTTTATGCGGTTGAAAGAAAGATGTATAGTAACTTCTCCACTTAGAAAGGTAGTGAAAATAGCCCCTGTCTGTTCAGCCTTAATGGATGTCTATAAATGTCTATACATGCAGATACAACTTCCAGTCTGTGATGTTTGGGGACATTCTTAAATTCACCAGTGTAATTGATGGTGGTTTGGGTAGTGGGGCATCCCTGTCTTTAAAGTTGACATGGACTAGGCACTCTCTGGCAATGCCCCCAAACTCACTTGGATTTAGGACAGAATAAAGTTTGGGGGGGAAGGTGTATACGTCTGAAGTGACATCAGGGAGAGGATGACTAGCAGAAGGAAGCACATAACTGGTGAGACAATGGTGTGGTATGCTGATGTTGGGGCTGGCTAGAGGGATGTAGCTTATGGAATTTATTTGCAGGATGCAATTTCTAATTACATTACTTCTTTTTTTCTTGAAATTTGTGGCATCATTTTTGGATGTGCCTAAAAATATGAGATTCAGTGCTAAAGAATAGACCTTCTCAAATACTTTATGCTAGTGATCTCTTATTTTCTAGTTGAAACTCCTCTAGAGACTAACTTGCCTCAGATTAGATAACTATTTGGTGTTAGAACTTGGACTGAATCAGGCTTGACTTCCGGAATAGGGCTTTTTCCCAATATACCAAATTGCTTCGGATTAAAGGAGAAAAAGAGAACACAAAGAGAAATATGTTTTTCTTATCTATTATTAATGCACAGTAGTAAAATAATAGTATTTGTTTTATTCCTTTTTTATATAGCAAACATGCATGTATTGGTAAGTGGAGATTTCTTTCTTAGTTTGAGGTAAATAAAATAGAGATACTCTTTTAAAATAGAGATGCTCTTTGAAAGCTGAAGGAAACAAAAAAAAATTATTTACAAAAATTTCAAGCTCTTTTTTTTTTGATGCTTTTTGGTGAGGAAGATTGGC